>NC_135319.1:80871759-81185048 GCF_048772815.1 Callospermophilus lateralis
TGAGCAAAATCCCAGGCCCCTCCTTGCTTCAGGGTCTTGTCTGTGAAGTGGGGAAATGACATCACCCATCTCCTGGGCTAACTGAGACTCTTAAGTAAGAGGAGTGGCTCATGGTGCCCAGCAGCTGGCACATAGGAAGATGTGGAGGGATGCAGCCCTGAGACAGCTACTACTCTTACGAGTGCTATTATGTGGCCTTCTCTCCAGAGCCCTCCTGGAGTTGTCCCTCTATGCAGGAGCATGCCAGCCCACAGTGTGTCAAATCCCACATGTTTGATTGTTTCTGCCTACCTTCTTCATCACAGGAATCCACAATGGGCCTCTCAAATTTAGGTCAGAAACCTACATGCAAAGTCAAGGTGGAGATGTGGAGTTCTGGCCCTTGCATGAAACTTGACCTCTCCACCCAAAGTGCAAAGCCACAGGGCTGCCCTGGGAGCCAGGAGCCTCAACACATGCCCACCCCCACCACAGTTAGGACACAGGCCACTCCATTCCTGGGCACCAGTGGCCTAAGGATGACATCTGGGTCAAGAAGCTAAAGTGAGTCCCCGCCTGGGACTGAGCAGAGACACAGGGCAGTGAGGGGGTCCCCTGAGGTAGCAGGGAGGAGCAGCAGCTTTTCTGCCACAGAGGCATCGACCTTTGAAGCTGCTTTGTGAGAGTATGAGTGGGAGGTGCTTGGGAGAGTGAGGAAGGCGATCTGCCATGAAATGCAATTTGACACATATTTTGCCTGCGACGCCATTAAAGAGCATTCTGGTTAAACTAATATCCTTGAAATTCTTCTGGGTGATTTCAGGAAGAGAAGTCTGCTATGATAGACTTGGCTGCTTCAGTGATGATTCTCCATGGGGAGGGACCTTGATAAGACCTCTGAAAATGTTGCCCTGGGCTCCGGGACTTGTCAACACCCGCTTCCTCCTCTATACAAACGAGAATCCAAACAGCTATCAAGTAAGAATCCTCCTATTTGCAGCACTCTCTTCCATTTTTTAATGTTCTGAGGCTATCTTCATCTATTTCATGCTTCTGTGACAGAACAGGTTAACAGGTTGGGTAAACTGTGTTACAAAATCACTATTTATTTGATTCCAGTACTGATGTAGGATAGAAGAAGCTGGGTATCCAAGGAACTGTCAGAAAGCAGGTTTGCTGACTGCAAGGTCCAGAGGGCTATTGCCTAAAACATTCTCTGGACCAAGAAAATGGAAATTCTTTGAACTTTATACTCAATGGGAGGAGGGGCTTAAAGATTTACATTAGAAGTGCTTTTGTTCCATTTTCTTTCTTTCTTTCTTTCTTTTTTTTTTTTTTAGACTAGACAGAGATTTTACAAGTTTGTTTGTTTTCTCTCTAAACCTGGCATTTACAAAAAAGAGGAATCTATGAAACACAATGCCCTCTGCAGGAGTTTTTTTTTTTTTTTTTTCCTGTTATTCTGTGTAAAAACCTTTCTGACAAGAAGAGGAACTTATATGTTACAAATATGGTGGGGGTCTTCTGGTGAGGGTCTCTAGTCTACTTCATATTAGAGGCAGGGAAGTCAGGTGGAGCGTGGAGTCTGGAGAAGGCTTTCTTGGTGCATCATAAGGTAGCAAAGGGCATCACCTGGTGAGAGAGTGGGAAGAGAGAAGGAAGGACGAGTGTGGGATGAAGTTGTGCTTTTTTGCGAAGGGCGCTCCTGCAGTTTCCCACTCTTGCCACAACCACAGTAATGCCTTCATGACAGCGGAGTCCTCCTGTCCTAACCACCTCTCAGTATAATCACAAGCAGAATTAAATTTCAACATACATTTTAGAAGGGACATTCAAACCATACTGTTCCGCCCTGGTTCCTCCTAAGTTCATGTTCTTCTCCCATGCAAAATACATTCATTCCACCCCAGTAGTCCTAAATGTCTTAGTTTGCTCCTGATTCAACTCAAACCTCCAAAGTTCAGACTAAATAGATACGGGTAAGACTCAAGGCATGATTCATCCCTTAAGCTATGAGCCTGTGAAATCCAAACTTATCTATTACCAAAATACATTGTAAGACAGGCCTAAGAGAGACATCCCCATTCCAAGTCAGAAAAATATGCAAGAAAAAGGAGTGAAAGGCCCCCAGATAAGTCCAAAACCCTATAGTGATAATAACATTGTCTTGAAACTCTAGTCTTTCACTCTGAGTGCCTCCTCCTGGACACAGGTATATGGGTTGGGCCACCAAAGCCTTGGACTTCCACCCCATGACTTTTCAGAGCTCGGTTCGCCTGGTAGCTCTCAGAGGTTGGAGTCTTCGGATTACTATCCTTACCAGCTGGTGATGCATTCTGGGAGCTCTGCAGTGCTGAGGTCTCTGGGACTTCCCCACTCCCACAGCTCCACTGAGCATTGCCTCGTGGGGTTTCTCTGTGGTGGTTCCACCCCAGTGTCATCATCTTTGCATGGGCCCCCAGGCCACCCAATGCTAGTTGGAGGCACATCGCTCACAGACCTTGTGTTCTATAAGTCTGAAGACTTAATACCACATGGACACCACGATTGTTTTATTGCGTGTGCCCTCCATAGAGGTGCCCTGAACCACACCTAGGCCTGCTTGAACCATAGCTGGGAAGGCAGAGGAGCAGTGGGGTAGAATGCGGGGACGGAGACTGAGGCAGCACTGGGCAGCCAGCCCATGGAGGGCACCCCTGACCCACCCTTAATCATTTTGCCCCTATAGAATTACGGTGGTAGAAACAGCTTCAAAGTTCTGAGAAGTGCCTTGGGGATCATTTCCCATTGTCCTGAAGAATCCCACCTGGCTTTCTTCTATCCATAGTCTTCTTAGGGAAAAAAACAAAAGGTCACTGGATTACATACTTGTTTTGCTTTTCTTAATGACCCCTTTTCACTCTCTGCGTGCCCAGGATGCAAATTTTCTAAATCTGTCTGTTCAACTTCCTTTTTAACTATGAATTTCATCTTTAAGTCATTTATTTCATCTTGCTCCTCATCCTATATAGCAGTTAATAGCAGTCATGTAGCAGTCTGATGGTTTTCCTTCTTAGATATTTCATCTGCCAAATATGCCATTTACTGCTCTTAAGTTCTGTATTCCATAAAGTCCTAGGATGTTGATACAATTCAGACAAGTTTTTCTGCAGCTATATAATAAGGATGGCCTTTACACCAGTTTCTAATGCCTGACCCTCATTTCTACCTGAGACTTGATCAGAATGAGCTTTACTGTCCATGTTTCTCTCAATAGTCTAGTCGCTAAGATTCTGACTTCCCCTGTAGCTGTTCTCTTCTGGAGACCTTTTACCAGTACCATTATTATGCTCTATTAATCTAGAACAAGATTTTTCTAGCCTGATCCTTCCAATTATTTCAGCCTCTACCCATTACTAAGTTCCAAACCAGCCTACACATTTTCAGGAATTTTTATAGCAACAACCCTACTCCTGGGGCCAATTTCCTGTTTTAGTTCAATTCCTGGTACTGTAACAGGTTACCACAGAATGGGTAAATAATTACAAAATAGAAGGAATTCCCAGATCAAGGATCTACATTTTTTTTTTACTTATATATGACAGCAGAATGCATTACAATTCTTATTACATATATAGAGCACAACTTTTCATATCTCTGGTTGTATACATAGTATATTCACACCAATTCATATCTTCATACCTGTACTTTGGATAATAATGATCATCTCATTCCACCATCATTAATTACCCCAGATCCCCTCCCTTGGATTTACATCTTGAGAAGTTATTATTGTTGCATCATGAGATAGAAGAAGGTATCACATGGCTAGAGTACATGTTTAAAGAGAGACAAAATGGTGCAGGCTGAACTTCTCCTTTTATGAGGAGCCTACTCCCACAATAACCATTTCCACAATAATGGTATTAATCTATTCCTAAGGGTAGAACCCTCATGACATCTCTTAAAAGTCCCACTTGTTAACATCATCACAATGGCAATTAAATATCAACATTTTGAATGGGATATCCAAACCATAACAGATACTAAATATTCAAGCCTCCTAAGGAGAATTAATCAGATAGTGGAATTTGCATCTCTGTTGATTTTGAGGAAGACAAGCATAAGTATTATTTTATTTAACTTTACAAATGGTCCATTAACTTCATCATGGCTTTGTGTTACTTCTAGGACACATTACAAACATTCTAAGTAATGGGGGATACTATGGTTTGAATGGTCCCACCAAAACTCATGTCAAAATTTATTTGCCATCAAGAAGAGGGACCATTAAGAAGTGATTAGGCCTGAAAGCTTCATCTGCAAAAATGGATTAATATAGTTATCTTGTAGTAGATTCCAGGTAAAGCAGTCTGGCTCTCTGTCTTATGTGCTCACTTGCCAATTCAAATTCCAACAAGGGAAGACAGCACCCAGGCCCATGTCATGCTCCTGGACATCCTGGCCTATATAACCATGAGACAAATAAACTTCTATGTTTTATCAAATTATCATAGCAGCAAGAAATGGACAAAAACAATGGACAAAAAATACATATATATTATATGTAAATATAATATATATGTATATATATGTGTGCATATATACATAAATATCATATATATCTTACATATATATACCATTTTATATGATTAAAAATCTCATATTACACATACATATAATATCCTATTATTGCATATATCTATGAAATTTCCAAGTATATTATATATATATAATGCACATATATACACATGATATATATACAAATAGGAAGATTATATATATCACATATGTATGTGTGTGCACACGTATATTCATACAAAAGCACACACACACACACACATTGACACTCATGCACATAGAAAAGACCCTCCATCATGTGGAGATAAACCTTATCACTGATATTATAGCATTTTATCCCCGATTAATTTATGATGCCTTTACAGTAACAACTTGGAGATGACTGTGAATAGTGTGGCTGCATTGGATAACCTTTACTCACAAGAATCCCTCATCTGAATGGTTCTAGAGGAGGCTATAAGAAACTTGACCTGAAACACTTTTCTTCCCCAAACAGCAAATCACTGCAGATTCATCAAGCATCAGAAGTTCCAATTTCAAAACAAATAGAAAAACCCGCTTCATCATTCATGGATTCACAGACAAGGGAGAAGAAAACTGGCTGGCCAACATGTGCAAGGTGAGGCCTGGTGAACTTGTACAGCAACCTTGTCTCAGGGGCAAGTAAGGCACTGGCCCCAACCATGGAGGACAAATGCTGGTCCCCACCACCCTGGAGGATCCTGTGACTCTTGCAGACCCTAAGTTCCCAGGGGAGGTGCAGGAGAAGGTGGGGCGGAGGCACCTGGGACAGTCAGGGCAGTGAGGTGGGCAGGCATTTGGTGGCTCCAGGAAGTGATTATTTAATAGCAATTCCAGGGGGGCTTCAGAACTTAAGCTATAGACGCTGCCTAGCAGATGCATCCCTGCTGTGTGCTCATTGGCTTTTAACCTTCACGTGAAGAGCTAAATAATTCTTTTTTACCCAAACTAACACTTTCCCTCCCATTTTCACTGGTTCCTCTCATCTCTGGTAGCAGTACCTAGGAAAAGCACAGTGAGTTTTCATTTTTGGCTTCTGTTATTTCTGCAGAAGTGATCCTATTTTCTTTACTTTGCCTTTGGCTGTGTTATCAGATAATGAAGATTTAAAAGACAAATAGAAAAAGTTTTCCTATTAATTGCTAGTGTGTGAGAAACATTGATGCATTTATTTGCATATGTATTCTTTTTCTTTACCAAGTGTCTATTGCAGCAATGACACAAAGCTGTCATCATTTCCTCCACGGTGTCAAGAAGACATAAAGACCTTCCTAAGCCCATTTGATTTCCCACCTGTCTCTGACCCCAGCCAAAGGCAGAACAGAGTTCACTCAGAGCATTTAGCTAATCTGTCTAGATGAGCACACTGGAGTCCATTCACTTAGAAATAATCTGTAAAATCACAGCCTGCTTTCTAAAATACTTTAAACAGTATGGGACAAAATATGTGATTCTTAACTGCAGGGAATATAATTTAAGATATTGCAATACATTTTTTCTAAGACTCCAAGAGCAAATTATTGTTTTCTTTCATTTGCTTTGTCTTTGGCAATAATGTTGCATTATGATAAAAAAAAATTAGTGGATTAAAATTAATGGTAAAGGCCCTGGATTCCAGCCCTGACTCTATCCTACTTTACCATGGCATTAGTAAATCAGTTTCCTTCTTTGGATTTTTTTTTTCCTTCTGCAACACAAGAGTTGGGAGATGATTTCAAAGATTGCTTCATTATTCTTAAATTCTTTTTTTAATAGTTATTTTTCAGTTGTAGATAGACACAATATATTTATTTATTTATTGTGGTGTTAAGGATCGACCCCAGCGCTTCACACATGCAAGGCAGGTTCTCTACCACTGAGCTACCAGCCCCTATTCTTAAATTCTTTGGAGGAAAGTTGGGATTATGTACAAACACTCAAACGATTTCTACCAGAACTGCTTTTCATGAAACCGTAATTGTGCTCGGGATTCTCCAATAGATACCTTGCAGGCTATGTTTTAGGGGAGGTAACTTCAGTGATGTGCAAAGAAATTGCCTCATCCAAAACACTGATTAGCATTTTCATCATGAAAAAGCCTACTCCCTTACCTTCAGTGTATTTATGTGTTTAGGAGGTAGGGGGTCCTGCCTGTCTCCCACTCATTCACTGTTTACTAATTGAGCACCTGCTCTGTGCCAAGAACTGTTCTAGACCCTGAGCATGCAGCAGTGAGAAACAAGACATTGTCCTCGGGGGCAAGGGACAATGTAATATTATGGCATTCAAGATGTTCTAATGAGACCACCCAATCTGCCTTGTCTGATACTATTGTCTGAATCAGTTGTCAACATATACAGCTGTTATAGTAGAAATCCCAAGAACCCAGCTCCTGAGATGGCCACACTTCCAGGTTGGAGTCAATTTTAAACTTTAGGAGGGATTATTTATCCATTACAGACTTGGCCTTTTGCTCTTAACTTTAAGGTTAAAAGTGACATGATAAAAAATGTACAGATCAGGGAGGGGATTTGTCCTGTGCTCAAATGTGTTAATAAGCAATTAATAATGGTCTTGAATTATGTGCCTGTTTCTTGTACCTCTTGCATCAGAACATGATCCAAGTAGAAAGTGTGAACTGCATTTGTGTGGACTGGAAAGGCGGCTCCCGGACCGGATACACCCAGGCCACCCAGAACATCCGAGTTGTGGGAGCAGAAGTGGCCTACTTCATCAATACCCTTCAGGTAACTATATCCAGGTTATTGAAAACACTCATACCTATTGCTTTCTGGGTTCTCCTTTTCTACTTCCAAAAGAAAGTTGTTGATATTCTAATTTTCTTGTTTAAATTTATTTTTTAAAATTTTTTGTTTTGTTTTAATTAGTTATACATGACAGTAGAATACCTTTATGCACTTTGATATATCCTACATAGATGGGGTAAAATTTCTCATTTTCCTGATTGTACATGTTGTAGAATCACCTTGGTTTTATACATATATATATATATATATATATACACACACACACATAATGTTTCATTCTACTGTCCTTCCTATCCCCAATACCTTCCCCTCTCCTTCTTGTACTCCCTCTACCTAATCTAAAAACTCTCTTCTTCCCTAGTGATCCCCCCTTATTATGAATTAGTATCTGCATATTAGAAAAAAATATTTGGTCTTTGGTTTTGGGGGACTGGCTTATTTCACTTAGCATGGTATTCTCCAACTCCATCCATTTACTAGCAAATACCATAATTTCATTCTTCTTTAAAGCTGAATAATATTTCATTAAATATATATACCACATTTCTTTATCCGATCATCTACTGAAGGACACCTAGGATGGTTCCATACTTTAAATTTATTTTTTAAGTGATACATTAAAAAAATTGTACAGTATCTACAGATCATCATGTGATGTTTTGATATATGTATACCTTGTGTTGTGTTCAAACCAGAGCAAACATATATCTCATCAAGTATTTCATTCTTTTATGGTTCAAAATCATTTCTTCTAGCTTTTTTAAATTTATGAGCATATTATTATGTATATTCACCCTACTGTGCAATAGCACCAGAATATCTTATACCTTTCTATTGCTTAGAGCCTGTTGATCAGCATTTCCCTCTCTCTCCACCATTACTCTATCCTCTAGTAATCACCATTCTCCTTTCAACTTCTGAGATCAACTTCTCTATATTCCACATCTGAGTGAAATCATGTGACACTGGTTTTTCTGTGCCTGGTTTATTTCATTTAATATAATGATCTCCAGTTTCATCCATGTTACTGCAAATGACAGGATCTCATCATTTTATTACTAAATAATATTGCATTGTGTTTATGCATCACCTTCTCTTAATCCATTCATCAGTTGACAGACACTAGGGTTGCTTTCATTTTTTGGCTATTGTGAATAGTGCTGGAATAAACAGGTAGTGCAGATGTCTCTTAATTATACCAATTTCAATGTCATCTCCTTTGCGTATGTGCTGAGGGATGGGGTTACTGGATCATATGAAGCCTTTTTGCTATTTTCCATGATGGCTGTACTAATTTACCTTTCCACCCACAGCATGCAGGGGCACCCTTTTCTCCACATCTTTGCAGGCACTTGTTATCTCTTGTTTTCCTGGTTCTGTCCATTCTTACTGGAATCTCACTGTTGCTTTGATTTGCATCATCCTGATGATTAATGGTATTCAGCATTTTTCAAAAAATATTCCTGTTGACCATTTGTGTGTCTTCTTTTGAGAAATGTCTATTTTAAGTCTAATGCCCATTTTTAAATCAGATTTTTTTTCCTTTTTTTGTCTGTTGAGTTGCTTGAGTCCTTCTGGATAGTGAACCTTTGTCAGATTTATGCTTGCAAACATTTTCTCCTACTCCTTAGGTTGTCTCTTCATTCTGCTATTGTTGTTTGATGCAATCCCATTTGGACATTTCTGCTTTTGATTCCTGTGCTTCTGGGGACATGTCCAAAAATCCCTTTCTCATTCCAATCCTAAATCAATTATGATAATTGACAGACATTTATTGCTGAAATATGGCCTTCCCGTTGATGAAAAATGCAAAAAAATCTAGATTTGGGTCTATCAACAAACCTTTTTAGGTCCATAAACTAATTTTTTTTTTAGCGAACTTATTCAAGCAATTTTGCAGATTATTTCTAATGAATTCTACCAGTATTTGTTTTAGTTTTATTGGTCATTACCAAATATACATGATAATGTTACCTTTGATATTAAACTAGTTTGCTTGTTTTTTAAAAGAGAGGTATGATATGGTAACAACCTAACCTGATTAGGTAGCCTAAAGCATATAAAATGTTAAATGTGAATATATTTAAGTAGCTGCTTTCATGATTTTCTGTTTTAAATCCTTGCTTCATCACCTCTGGCTAACAATCCATTCCTGTCTACGTAGCAATAGAATGAATAGAGGCCTTTTCCCATTAGCTTAAAAGTTTAAAATCATTTTTATATTTCATATAGTTGTGGGCAAAATCCATAAAATCATTTACTCTGAAGGAGCATTACTTCTTATTAAAACTCCAGACTTTGAGCCAGGCACAGTGGTGCATGCTTATAATCCCAGCGGCTCCAGAGGCTGAGGCAGAAAGATCATGAGTTCAAAGCCAGCCTCAGCAACATCGAGGCACTAAGCAACTTAGTGAGACCTAAATAAAATACAAAATAGGGCTGGGGATGTGGCTCAGTGGTTGAGTGCTCCTGAGTTCAATTCCTGGTATCAAAAACAAAACAAAACAAAAAACCCTCCAGACTTTGGAGTTCGCTCCTTTGGTACCTACCTCAAATTCTGCAATACTTCAGAACATTCAGAAGATATATGTGTGTGTGTGTGTGTGTGTGTGTGTGTGTGTGTGTTTTGAGACTGTGGACCAGCTCTGCCCATCTTTGCTCTTATTTGGGATCTTAGGTTTGGTCTAGGAACCAAGTTAATAAGAAAAAAGATTAACAGGAGAAAAGTATACAATTTTTGTTAATTTTTAATATGTATCTCTGGACATTCACAAAATGGTGACAACCCAGGGAAATGGACAAAGCAGAAATATTTATATGTTTTGGACAGAGATTGACAATGTTTTTGAAAGAAATGACAAGACAAAGGCTTGTGGGTGAGGGCTGGTGAATTCCAGCGGAGTCAGTATGAGGTACACGAAGGAGTGCAAACCAGCAGAGGACAGGGTTGTTTCTGTAAGTGTGTTTGTACTCATCCATTGCAGCATCAATTCCTAGACTCTGTGACAAGAGAACTTCTTATGTGGGTACAGGGAAGGCATCTCTCTTCCAGAAACTTTTATGGTTTCCTAAAGGTAAGACGAAGCAGTTCAGATAGCCCTTCCTGCAACTGCTCCTCTAGTACCTTCAGCTCAAAAATATTTATGCCCAGGAGGCTTGTTCTGGGGTACATTCTGATTTTTCCTAATCCCCCATTTGAGGCTTCATTTTTAGAAGGTTTCCCATAGTAAGAGCCAACTTGGCAGCTTTTCAGAGATTTGGATGAGAGGTTCTTGTATCAGAGATCAGCAAAGGGGGAGAAAAACATAGTTTGGCATAAGCAGAAAAGACCAAATTTGAGTACATCATCCCATATCTAACTGAATCAGTCTCTTAGTCCTAAAAAACAGACCAGTTCGATTAAATATGAAAGGTTTGTGTTTCATTTTTAGGAGGTGGGGTTGAAGGTAGGATCTCATTAATATTAGGTCTCCATGTGGTACAAGCATACAAGGTCATGAATAAGAGGCATTTCTACAAAAATAAATAAATAAATAAATAAAGGCTAATGATTAGTCTATCAACTAGTTTCTGAGCTTGGAGGAAAGACAGATATTGAGCTTGAATTGTCTTCAGTAGAACAAGGCAGATAGCAGCAATATGACAATTTTTTCTTTGTTTTAAGTTTGAATGTCAACCAGTTTCTTCTTCAGGAAGACAAACAAACAAAAAAAAAAAAAAACACTTTTTGTTTTGTTTTGTTTTGATCTTAGTGATTCCAAGTCAGAAAGGCAGGAGAAATGTTATTTTGGAAATTTGTAGCCAGATGCTGGAGGAAACTAAAATAATTAGGATTTAGTCCAATTTGCAGGCAAATAATAAAATCTTAAAAACAAAACAGAACAATGAGCTAGAATCTAATAACATATGTACTATAGAGTTTTATTTTCTCTATATAATCATATTTACCATGTTTACCAAAGATAATTACAATGATTTGTTTGCAAAATAAGTTTAGTCTCGTTGAACTTGGCCTGATGATTTACCTAAGTGCAACAAGAATAGTGATTGACTCTGTTAAGTTTGCTCTGTTGACACTTAAAATCTGATAAAGAATCTCAGATCAGGCACTTAAAAGTCTCTTGAGGCTACAAAGCCAATCCAAGGACTCAACTACATAACTGTGACGGATGGATTCTTTTCTTCTCAAGTTCCCCCAAATAGCTAGAGGTGCCTGGGCTGGCTAGGAAGAGGTGGTTTTTACTCATCAAACACTGTAAAGCAATCACGTGTGTAAGGAACCAGTGCAGTATTTCCAGGGTTTTTTTTACTAGCTCCATAAAGTCAACCTCAGTCACTTAAAGCTGTCTGGTCATATTAGAAAATATGACATTCCAGTCAAAGCCTTGGTAATGTAACTAGAGTTTCCAAGTGTGTCCCATTACAGTGAAGAGATTCTTACTGGCTTGTGCCAAGAACCATGTTGCCATGAGAATACAAAAATACATGAATAGCCTCTGAATCATGGAGAGATCAGGTAGGGAGCAAAAGTAAATCTTTCAATTGTTCATTTAAGTATATCTTTCCAAATTACTGTAAGCTTTAGAGAGCTTAAAATATTTTTTCTCTTTTTGAGGTTTTATTCTCTTTTATCAATTTTAAAAATAAAATACAAAAAGAATCAGTAATGTTTTGAACAAAAAAACTCATTGAAAAATCATAATCCTTCATAAGTTTAGTCCTACATGATTAATTATTGTTCTGCTTAGTGTTGAATTAGCCTACTGGTTTCATGAACCTATTGATTTTTTTCATTAGAGTTCTTGGAATTTTTACCCATCCTAATGGTTCTTTAAGCTGTGTTCTTTGAAAAGAGTAATTATCAGAATCTTTCATGAATTTTTTTGAAGAAAAGATATTTGAGTTGTAGTTGATTGCAAATGCCTTTAGAGAAGAACCATTCTAAAAAGTAACTGTCTGTGGATAGCCAAATACTTAGAATGATCCATGGTTTAAAAATCTGGTGATAGTTCATAGTAATAATTCACATGTAAATCTGGTTATTTCCAAGTGTTGTGATATGCAACATTTTAACTTAATAACAAAACTGTGATTGATAACATTACACCAAAACATATCAGATTTCTAGGCATTTCATACAGCTTCTGGGGCACATATAAATAATATATCCCTATATATTTAAAAATATTTTTAGTTGTAGATGGACATGATACCTTTATTTTATTTATTTATTTTTATGTGGTGCTGAGGATTGAACCTAGTGCCTCATAGGTGCTAGGAAATAGCTCTACCACAGAGCCACAACCCCAACCCCATATATATATATACACATATATATAATTTTTATGCATATTATATGTGTGTGTGTGTGTGTGTGAATATATATTTAACTCAAAGAAGGGTAAACATAATTTCTTATATGCAATGTTTCTCAGGTAATTTAATTCCAAATAACCCTAGTTGGCTTACTTACTATCTCTCTTTGGATATTACAGGGGACTCTGGAACATCCCAAAGTTAGTTTCAGGTCAAAAAGACTTAATTTAGAATTTTATTTGGAGAAGTTTGCAAAAACTTTCAAAAGTCTGATAATACTTGAAAAAAAAAAACAGGATCACAAGTCATTATGAAACATAGCCATTCATTTAACCAAAATAATAACAAAATACTTTGAAGGCAAATACAAGAAGATACATTGTTATAGAAAAAAAGCTTTACCTCTTTTCAGTTGTCTTAAGTAATCAAAGCTCTACTAATGAAAATACAAAGCACAGGAAATTATTTTGACAAAATATAGAATTTCTCTCTTCTTCCTCCCTCAGATGAGTTTAAGAAATTTTTTTTTACTATTATCTCATATTACTACCACAAGAAAGTTTTGGTTAAATTATTCGTTTTGTATTGATGTATTTTTGATATTAAAGCTTATTTCAAAAATCTTTAGGATAAATTCACTCAAGTTTAGTCAGTCTGGCCATACAAGATTCTCTCTCTCTCCATCTTTTCTCAATTTTTTATATTCATTCAGTTTTACCTATAATATTCCTGTAAGGAAAACACATCTTCTTTTCCATGTAAGCTTTGCATACAGATGTTTCCTTTTTGTAGTTTTAATTAGTAGATAGAATTTTAATTCCTAACAGTTGTGAAACAACTGCTGTTGACTGAACTATTTTATAATTTCTAGATATTGTGCTTCCTCCAAGTGCAATTTTTAAGCTTATTAACAGAACCAATATCTTTAATTTCTTTGTAATAATAAGCCAAAAGTAGATAAAATTAAACCACATATTCAGTAACTGGTGTTTTAATATTTCATCTTCATCAAAAATAATCTAAATATTTAATGAACATCCATATTTAATTTAACTAACAGAACTTTAAGGGTATGGTCACTGAATATATTGTTTAAAAGATCATTTTTAAACTTTTATCCTACTGATATTCAATTTAATTTAATTTAATTCAACAATTAGCTCCAGGAAATTGAGTCATTAGATAAAATGAGTTATACCCTCAAGCTATTTTTCATCAATCACTTTTATCACAAGGACATATCAGGTGAGTATCACAAATTGAGAGCCCTGAAATTAAATACATGGGTACTTTGCTAACACCTCAGAAGACACTCTGTTTTCAAACAATATTAAACTAGCTTTATTTATCCAAGATTACTAAGTCACATGAGCTTGAAAAAATATTTGGGTAAATTCCTATATCTGGCAGTTTTAGCTATATTTAATTTATGAGCATTCATTTATCTGTAAACCAATTTAAATATAATTTCTTTGGAGGATTTCATATCATGCAAACAACCATAAACATATGCATAAACGTAAATCTACAGGCAAAATGAAGACATTATAACTTTCATTTAACATTTTTAACCATGAGACAGGCGTAATAATATAAACCTCACTGTTTTGTGAAAAGGAATATTGGATCCAAACCATGTCTTTAATTTTTTCTTTCCTTTTTGTTAATTTTTTTTCTTTTTGAAAATGGGACAAGTTAGGCTTACCTGTTTACCTGGCTAAAGACTTTTACTAATATTAATAAAAATACAAGATCTTTCATTTGCCTGTTATTCAAATAGTCAAAATTCAGGCCAACAGGAAAAGAAGCAAGTAGAGGAGGCAGAACATAGAGTTAGCAGCAACTGGAGAAGAGGAGTTTCAGTCCCCTGAAAAGCTTCCGTGAGAGAAGCAGGATTTAATAAGGAAAATTACAGCCAGAACATCAACTTTCAATTGACTTCTGACTATGGAGCTCTTTTGAAAATATCCCTTTTCTTCTCTATATTTGCCTATTAGAAGTCCAAGGGAACTACTATTTAAATTTTGCCCTCTTTTAATGCAGGACAGCCCCATTTCCAATGTCCTGACTTTTCACAATATCAGCAAGCATCCTGAGATGAACAGATGAGGTTTGAGCAATGGTAAAACTAGAATCACTTTTTATAGAGATACATTCCTACTTTTGTGAAGACTTATTGATTTACACGTTAAGGTCTATTGTTTTTAATTCCTCAAAAATTTGTGTTACAGTCTGAGTGACATCAAGGGACTGTTTATACACCTAATTGCATTATCTTCAGTCTGTTCCCTTCTATCCATAGCAAATTTCCAACTAAGGTAGAAAGCAAAAGATTTTTTTGTTCCAAATTTAGAGTTGTTTATCTTTAGAATGTTTTAGTAAGACAGCATCTTTCTTTCTGAGTATATTTTGGCTCAGGAGAGAAAGTTTAAACTTTTAAAAAATTTCTATCACACTCTGAATATAAATAAAAATCTTAAATCAATGGTATACTTCACAAGTGACTCAAGGTGAAAACTAATAAGTACTTTGTGGCTATAATTAGGATCTCTAAAAGAAGAACAAAAAGATGCAGTCCTTCTAAGATACAGGGATTCCCAAAAGACAAGCAAAAGGACTAGAAAATGTAAACACAATTAGTGTACTTAGCTGCAAATGGGATGCAACTCACATTTCTTTCTGGCCATATTCCAAACTAAGGCTGTCTTACTCATGTTTTCCGTATATACAGAAAGGCAAATCACAGTAAGAAAAACAGGCTGTCCATAGGAGGAAAGTAATCATTAACAAATCAATAGCCATACCAATATAAATTTAAAGCAATAAATTTCTTAGAAAAATTTCTCTCCTGAGCTAAAAGAATTCATGGAGGAAAGAATTTATGGTGGATTTAAAATTCTTTAACTTTGCTTTAAACTGATTTCTCCTCTTTAATCTTGCTAAGGGAATCCCTAAGGCTGTCCATTGTACTCCTTTGTTTCCATTTTTAATTTGATTTTCCTACAGGTATACATATTTCTTTTTAAATATAGCCAGTTTATTCAAAAAGCAACTAAAATCAATAAGATTCTTATTCTACGTCCTCCCTCCCTCCACAAAATAACCTCTATTAAATAGTGTGTTCTCACATGTGTTCTTCTGCCAATCTGAACTTTGAAAGCAAGGAACAAATAAAAATTTAGTATCCTTTCTTGGTCAGGCACTACCTACAGATGTCAGGGAGAGCTGACTCAGTAAGAATTCTTATCTTTTTCTGATAACCTTTTGCTAAACCCCCAGGATCCCATCTACAGACTCTGGAATTTGTGAAGAGACCCAGAACCTCCTGGCTGGCTCACCAAAAATTATAGAAGTTGTCGATCACCTCTACCCATCTTAGCCATCATTTGGAATTTTTCAATTTTGTCTAGGTCTAGGAGCATAATTAACACAAGAATGGTTAACAGGAGAAAAGAATACAATAATACAATGTTTGTTAACTTTTACATATCCTTGGTGAGACAAGAGAGTGAAGACTGAAAGAAATGGGCAAAACAGAAACTCTTTATACTTTAGACACACAGAAAAAGATGAATTTTGAGAAAAAAAAAATGACACACAAGAGAGTATGGGCTAGGGATAGTAAGGTCCAGGGGAGTCACTAAGAGGTAGGTAAAGCAGTACCAAACTAGTAGAGATTATGGTTTATTTTCATAAGTTTATTTACACACTTCTATTGTAGCATCAATTCTCACTTCTGGTGACAAAGGTCATCTTGTGTTGGTACAGGAAAAGCATCTTTTTATAGGGACTTTTATGGCTTGCTACAGGTAAGACAAGATAGTTCGTATAGTCCTTTCTGCAACTGTTGATTCTCAGATACCTTTAGCTTAAAAATCTTTATGTCAAAGAGACATATTTTGGGATGACATAGTCTGGTTTCCTCCACTTTCCAACAGTCTCAGTTTGGATACTCCCTTTCCAATGTCCACGTTATTGGCCATAGTCTGGGTTCCCATGCTGCTGGGGAGGCTGGAAGGAGGACCAATGGAGCAATTGCACGAATCACAGGTTGGTCATAAAAGCAAAAGCTTCTAAATGAGATTATATGTAGTCTATTGGGATCTAAAAGGAAATAGAGGAGGGAAATCTGGTACAACTTGCTTTTTACCTTGTCAGACTTTCTGAATTGGCCCACATGATCAGAAATTAGGCCTTGCAATTTGTTATGAACTCTTGGTCTATAGTACCCTCTTTAAAATGTAAATACATTTCATATGCCTAAAATGAGTATTGAGAAATCTAGAAACCTTATTCACCTGTGTTTATCCAAGACAAGTCTCTTGAATTATATAGATACCATAAAATATTAAGCAATATGGAAATAAGAGCCACAGAATTCAAATGTATAAAATTAATTGTATTCCATTTCAATAGCAATGGTTAATAAGCCCAAATCTCATCAACTACAGAGCTGGGGGAACTGGATCAGAGGGTCAAGCTGTCCTGAGATGCCAGTTCTGGTGCTGCTGACATATTTCAAATACTATTTTGCAAACCCCAGACTGGCTACACTTAGCCAGTGGGTCTCATGTTGGATATCCAAGTCCTAAAACAACCAGGATATGATTATTCTGAAATTCCCTGAGGAAAGGCCACTTTCCTCTTAATCTCCCAACTTCTGTGTTGACCTGCTGATTCTCTTTTTAATACTGTGGATAAGTTAGTTACATTTGGGTTGAAGAGGGTGTTTGGAATTTCTGTCTGTTAATTTTCTGAAAAGAGGATCTTTCAGAATAGTCTTTCCCATCATTTGTAAATGCTTACCACAGCCTACTCAGCCAGGCACTGTGCCATGGAAGATTATGGGTCCCATGACCACAAAAATGATCCTTGCCCTATGGGAGAAAAAATCTAGTGGCAACTCAGCCTGAACAGCTTTTAGTTCCATGTCTCCCAGGTCTGCCTCTTTTATGGTAACTGTGCTAGTGACCAAGATACTCCCAGGGACTAAGTACCCATTAGTAGTGGCAATGTCTATAGTTGGGGAAATTCTCTTTAATGTAAATAGCAAACTAGAAGCAAGATTCCCTTCTAAAAATACTAAGGCAAGAAAGAACTTGTTTATTATACTGTTTATTATATGCATGTATGAATATGTAACAACAAATTCCATCATTATGTACAACTATAATGCACCAATAAAAATGTAGGGAAAAACACAAAATAAAAACAAAGAATTTATTTGTCTCTTTCCATGTATGATTCATGGTCTGTAACTAGTGAAGAAAAGTGAATAATACACATGAATAATGTCATAATTAATAACATATTTTATTTACTTTAGGGTTGGATCCAGCAGAACCTTATTTTCAGGATACACCTGAATTAGTTCGATTGGACCCCAGTGATGCCCAATTTGTAGATGTAATTCACACAGATTCTGCCCCCATGGTTCCCAACATGGGTGAGTGCCACTTGTTCTTCTAGAAGGTTTTAAGTCTACACATTAGAGCATTTTATAGTTTCTATACAGTAAACTAAATATTCCCTAATTTTAAAATTCTTCAGGATTAGGAATGAGCCAAACTGTGGGTCACCTCGATTTCTTTCCAAATGGAGGAAAAGAAATGCCCGGATGTCAGAAGAACATTATCTCTCAGATTGTTGACATAGATGGGATCTGGGAAGGTAAACCATTAAGTGTGCAGGGGGGTTTTCATTGGGGGAAAGTTTGCATTTTGTCTTGCTTTGAAATTGTACATGTCTCACATTTTATATGACAAAGGGTTTTGAACTGCATCCCCAAGGTACAGGCTCACATTTGGACACATGGGCATGAGGAGACTGAGGGAAAGAAAGTACATTTGCAGTCAAATTTGTAAGGATCTAATTCAGGGAATACATTACTAAGTGGACCAATCTTTTTCTTCTCAAGCAGTTTTTCCATTTCATTTAACAATGGGGCACTCACTATTATAACCTTAAACAGTATTTAATTTCCGAATGCTTCACAAATCATAAATACTCTTCATAAATGATTTTGTGTGATGACCTCCATGAGTTCACACTAATTAGAGAAACCTATTCAACAATTATGTTCTACTCAGGACATTTATGTGGAAAAATAAAATCTGTCACTGATATGTAATCATGTCTGATTTCACAGGAAGTCGTGACTTTGTGGCCTGTAATCACTTAAGAAGCTACAAGTACTATACTGATAGTATTGTCAACCCCACCGGCTTTGCTGGGTTTTCTTGTGGCTCTTACAGTGATTTCACTGCAGTAAGTACCCACATTTCTATTAAAGAAATTTTTGACTGTCCTTCTCATGACTGACATGGTTCACCGTACATGACAGTATTCAATGAATGTTTATACTCTAATCCTTTATTCCTTTAGTCATATAAATTTATTTTAATCACAGTAACCCTGTTGCCTATCACTTCTCTATGTATCTGATAAGTGCTCCAGTTTGTTATGAAAGTAATCCTAAACAACTGCAGCAACAACAAAAATCTAGGTTATGGACGCTGAGTTGTATTTATAGGAAACTGTTGAACTATACATTCTCCTTATGTGGAAATTTTGCTTAAATGGTGACCTTTTAAACTATAGTTATTAGCATGTGACTATTTCTGTGCATCCTCATAATATTCATTATTTCTTTGAGTTTTCAACATGTTTGGGATTCTCTTGATCTCTAAGTTGGATTCTCATGTGTGTTCTTGAAAATGACATATCTATTACACATTTTTTTTCATAAACTTGGATTTTCTTCTCACTACAATTTTTTTCCAAATTAGGATTTCTAACATATGCCATTCAATAAAGAAAATTTCAAGTGGCATCCTAATTACCAAGGAGACAAACCTAGCAATTAAGAGAGAACCAAAACCCAGGTTTCACCATTAAATAACTGAATGATTCTACACAAAATATTTCACTTCTTTAAAGCAATTTCTTCATCTATAAATGTAAATAATAATGATAGACTCAACATATTTGGCAGGAGGAGTTAACACTGTGATGTATGTTAATTACTTAACCCAGAGCTAAAAAACATAATAAAATAGGAAATATATGATGAGGAAGGGATCACATGTTTTGTTAATAATATGTACACAGTTTGACAAGAAACTCCCTGTCTTCTTTCTTTGTTTTAACTTCTTATTTCTGTCCCTCTCAATGCCCAAATATGGATAATAAAGCAAACAAAGAAGCAAACAGAAAACCTTTAGGACTTATTCAGTTAAAACAAAGTCATTTTCAAAAATATCAACAATCCTTTTAGGTGATACTCAGCACTTTCGTAAAAATAAGTTCTCAGTCTTGTAGATCTCTCTGCCTTTGGACCCCCTTCCTAAAATTCTCTCCGAGAGGCAGTTGGGCAGCTAATCCTGGCAGTGGTGGTGCTAGTGGTCAACTGTGTACCACAGAGGAAATGATGTGGGGGTTCACTGGCCCATGTCTCTTGGCTCCTTTGGATTCTGACCCATGTCCTCGTCTGCCTTATTGATGGGCACACTCATGGCATAGAGATGAAGTCCGGGTCAGGCAAAGCCCTCCAAAAAATGTCACCCAAAGAGACACAGATGATCTGTTAAGAAATGGGGTGGGCATTTATTTGGGGTATTAAACTGCAATCTGAGGAACACAGAATCCAGTAGAAACCAAAATATGTCCACTAGGGGGAGGGGTTTCAAGGGTCCTTTTAAAGCTGGGGAAAAAGGGAGTCTAAGTGAGTTACATAGGTTGATTGTAAAGAATTATGATTGGAGAATAAATTAACTTCTATAATTCATTGTACTAATGTGGACTAACTTAGTTCAAACCATAGTTCTAGAAAAAAGAACACAGTTCTTTTTCAGTTTCTACAATCCCCCGTTATTCCTTCTCAGCAAATAACTTTCTTTTGTCATGTCAGCAAGTTCTTAAAGTGATCACCACAACCCCATGGAGTCTAGGTCACACTTCTATCACCTTTTTTCCCCACTCAGCTTTGGCCTTCTTCCTTGCAGCTCAGTCTCTCCTTGGCTTTTGCAGGATGCTGGGTCTGAGGCCTGCCATGGGTCATCTGGTCCACTGATTCAGGAATCCACCACCTGCCCTTACAGTGCAGCAGCCTTTCCCTCTGGCATGGGGATTGCTTGTCTTCCCAACGCTATTCCTCCCTCTTCATCCCTTCTAAAACCATCCTTGGCCCAGGAAGAGAGGATATTTTCCCATAATATCTGTGTTCTTGAGACTCGAGGCTCATGGTTAGCCTTAATGACCAACTGGAGTGTTCTGTCTTCAGGTGGGGAGATTCAGAGATGTGAACATGCAGTTCCTGATATGCTAAATAGAAGCTTTAGAAAACGGAAAATGTTCTGTTTTTTGAGAAAAGCCTGACTTTGGGGTCCATTGTTCTCTTAATAGTCCTGTGGACATCAGAAGCTAATATTCTGATATTCTTTCTTTGTTTGAGGGTGGGTAGTTGGGTACCAGGTATTGAACTCAACCACCCGACCACTGAACCACATTCCCAGCCCTATTTTGTATTTTATTTTAGAGACATAGTCTCACTAACTTAGCGCCTCGCTTTTGCAGAGGCTGGCTTTGAACTCATGATCCTCCTGCTTCAGCCTCCCAAGCTGCTGGGATTACAGCGTGCGCCACCATAACTGGCTCTTACATTCTTTCTTATGCAATTTTTCCAAAATAAATCCAAGGGTTGGGATGTAACTTAATGATAAAGGACTTGCCTAGCATTCCTGAAGCTTTGGGTTCTAGCCTAAAGACCACAATCAATTGATCAATCGATAAGCAAGAAAATTCTAAACGCCTTGAAGACAGATGGATGCCTTCAGGTAAATAGGACAACTGAGAAAGGCAAAAGAGAAATGAAACTACATGCACATAAATTCTCCCACTTGTCTGGTTATTATTATTATGTTATCCAACAGTAAAATTGCTGATTTATCCTTGCAGATCTTGAGATGCCCTGTTAACCTTTGCTGAGACATAGTTTGGAATTCCTTTTACCATTATAATAGTATTCACTTTAGAATATTTAAATTTGTCACATAGAGGGAAAGATAGTGCACCATTAAAAGAAAAAGCATTCTCATTCATCATTTGTTTTCACTAGAACAAGTGCTTCCCCTGTCCAAGTGGAGGATGTCCACAGATGGGTCACTTTGCTGATAGATTTGCTGGGAAAACAAGTGGAGTGGGCCAGAAATTTTATCTGAACACTGGGGATGCCAGTACTTTTGCACGTAAGTTTCCATTTTATTTACCTTAAGTCCTAAGTATATGTATTTTATCATTTCCGTTGGTAACGTGTGAAATTGATGTTCTACATGGTGTGGGAAAATGCACAGTGCTGTGCTCCAGGTAATGATGGCTCATTTGCGTAGCAGAACACAGTGTGGGGCTTCAATGGGACAAGAATGAATTTCTTCACAGTTGATTCTGGCTGAATTCAGAAGGCTTCCTATGTTCCAATCACTTTGAATTCAGTCAAAAATTCATTCGGCAGAATTATGAGGTTTTGTACAGACAAAAAAGTAATTCCAGAGAAAAATTGACAGTTTGACAGATTCAAGAGATATTTAGGATCAAGAACATCATGGGGGAATGGGAAGTGGAGGGTGTGGAAATAGTGATACTTGAGGTCAGACTCCTGGATTTCTTTCTGGGTAAAGAGGAAGAAAAATACTTAAATTGAAATGAGTAGAGTTAGGAATATTGTAAAAATCAAGACAAATGTTTTCCCATCTCCTATATTAGCACTAAAGAGCAAAACCTTTTAGTTTACTATTGACTCATACCAGGGCAGTCTTTTGCTTGCCTAAATTGGTTCATTTCCAAGGTCAATGAAAAACTGAAATATAGAATTTGAAAAATAAATATAGAGTGTTTAGACAAAAGCATGGCAATACTCTAAAATTTGGTGATGGATGAAAGTAAAATTAATGAAAATGTTACATTCTGTTATTTTTCCACGATCTTTTAACTTTAAGTTCTTAGAATATTTAAGAGCAAGTTATTATGTTAATAAGTTGAAAGTAAAATATACTACTTGGTTCTTTGGCTTAAAAGAATTTAACCTTGTTGGTTTTGGCCACCACTCCCCTGCCCCACTCCTCAATACCTGTCCTCTGAGCACTTACATAAAGGAATGTGTATAACTATTACATAAAATTACCAATACCATATATATAAGTTACTCCGCATTCTGTGGTAGTGGGGTCCTTATTAACCTATTTTAAGTGAGTCTTCTCTACAAGTTGACATTTTGCCAAATTTCTCCCCCATCAAGGTTGGCGGTACCAGATAGCTGTCACACTTTCTGGAAAGCAAGTTACAGGACATGTCTTAGTTTCCTTGTATGGAAGTGGAGGAAACTCTAAGCAGTATGAAGTTTACAAGTGAGTAAAATATCACTTTAAGCTTCTTAAGTGTTGAAATACTGTGCCTGTATAATGTATGCTATTGACAGAAGAGTTTGTTTATTCTTTACTCTGTGGGAGTAGAGTGCTGTCACATATAATAAAAAGAAATATATTCTTTCATATTGGTACCTTAATACATTTCAGAATTATGTTTCTAAATTTTTTCTCTATTTCCTGAGAAAATCATTAATGTTTGCTTTGATGTCAGATATCTGAATTGTCAACAGTAAATAATTATTCTCCCTGCAAAAATGTGAGAGGTAATATAATGATTTCACCATAATTGTGAGAAGATAATAACTAAAACATGTTTGTAATTTTTAAAAAAATTTATTCATTTATTCTAATTAGTTATATATGACAGCAGAATGCATTTCAATTCATAGTACACAAATGGAGAACAATTTTTCATTTCTCTGGTTGTACATGAAGTAGAGTCATACTCTTCATGTCTTCATACATGTACCTAAGGTAATGATGTCCATCTCATTCCACCATCTTTCCTACCCCCATGCCCCTTCCCATCCCCTCCCTCCCCTTTGCCCTATCCATAATTTCTCCATTCCTCCCATGCCCCCCCCCTACCGCCGCCCAATTATGAATCAGCATCCACTTATCGGTGAAAACATTCAGCCTTTGGATTTTTGGGATTGGCTTACTTCACTTAGCATGATATTCTC
The DNA here is from genome assembly GCF_048772815.1 of Callospermophilus lateralis. NCBI lineage: Eukaryota > Metazoa > Chordata > Mammalia > Rodentia > Sciuridae > Callospermophilus > Callospermophilus lateralis. The sequence goes on from NC_135319.1 coordinate 80,895,487, forward strand.
CAGCTCCATCCATTTACCTGAAAATGCCATGATTTTATTTTCTTTTAATGCTGAGTAATATTCCATTGTGTATACATACCGCAGTTTCTTTATACATTCATCAATTGAAGGGCATCTGTCACATTAGTATTGTGAATTGTGCTGCTATAAACATTGTTGTGGATGCATCACTATACTATGCTGGGTATAGACGAGGAGTGGGATAGCTGGGTCAAATGGTGGTTCTACTCCCATTTTTCCAAGGAATCTCCATACTGCTTCCATATTGGCTGTACCAATGTAAGAATGTGCCTTTCCCCCCACATCCTCAACAACACTTATTGTTGATTGTATTCTTGTATTCCATTCTGACTGGAGTGAGAGGAAATCTTAAGAGTAGTTTTGATTTGCAGTTCTCTAATTACTAGAGATGTTGAACATTTTTTCATGTATTTGTTGATTTATTGTATATCTTATTCTGAGAAATGTCTGTTCAGTTCCTTAGTCCATTTATTGATTGGGTTATTTGTTTTTCTGGTGTTAAGTTTTTTGAGTTTTTTATAAATCCTGGAGATTAGTGCTCTATCTGATGTGCATGTGGTAAAAAATTGCTCCCAAAATGTAGGCTTTCTCTTTGCCTCATTGATTATTTCTTTTGCTGAGAAGAAGCTTTGTAATTTGAATCCATCCCATTTATTGATTCTTGATATTATTTCTTGCACTTTAGGAGTCTTGTTAAGGAAATTGGGGCCTAATCTGACATGATGAAGATTAAGGATTACTTTTTCTTCTATTAGGCGCAGGGTCTCTGGTATAATTCCTACGACCTTGATCTTCTTTGAGTTGAGTTTTGTGCATAGTGAGAGATAAGGGCTTAATTTCATCTTTCTGCATATAAATTTCCAGTTTTCCCTGTACCATTTGTTGAAAAGGCTATCATATCTCCAACATGTGTTTTTGGTGCCTTTGTCTAGTATGAGATAACTGTATTCGGTGTGCAGTTTTAATAATAAAGATAATCTAAAAGTAATACGAGTCAAAACATACCTCTGAGTTAATGTGTATGTGTAAATTTATTTAATGCATTAGGATGATAAGTATTCTATTAATCATCTTGGCTTGCATTGTACACTGGCTCTAGAAATATTTATGTATATTTATGTATTTATATGTATGTTTTTTATGTGTATGTTTTGGTGTGTTTCAGTATATTTTTGTTCTTTTCTTAACTCCCCAGGGGCTACCTCCAACCAGGAAAGACTCATACTAATGAGTTTGATTCTGATGTGGATGTTGGAGATGTGCAGAAGGTTAAATTTATTTGGTATAACAATGTGATCAACCCAACACTACCCAAAGTCGGAGCATCTAGCATCAGAGTGGAAAGAAATGATGGAAGAGTGTAAGTAATAAAAATCCAAAGGGCTGAGAAGGATTGAGTATTATTGTTCACAATTCTATCCCCACTAAAATTCTCCTTTAAGTTAAACTTCCCACAGTGGTTCACCTGTATTCCAGCCACACCTGCTTTCTAATACCTTCTGTGTCTTTAGGAGAAAGTACAGTACTTAAGGAAAATCAACTTTGATAGATTTGTAGTTAGAGTTGTTATATGATACAAATTTAGTGTTACAATGAGAATCTGGCTTTCCTATGGTGAAAAAAATCTGTTGGGCAAATGAACCTTTTGCTGTACTTGTCATCAATCTGTGTTTATCCCCAAACTTCATGGGTTCAGCAAACTGTCATTTAAATTGTTAGGAACTCATTAAACTTATCAGGGAACAGAAGTACGTGCTCCATATCACTGGTCCTCTAGGTGAAGACAGACATCAGGAGATGAGTCCTTCACCCTGACCATGACTGGACTGTGTGCGAGACAGAGGGTGTTTACCAAGGGGACTACCAGGAAGGGTGAAGTAGGACCAATTTAAGCTCAAGAGGATGTGAGTTTCAGCCAAACTCTGGTGCTTCTGTCGTCGGGCTGTTTGTCCTCATAAAAACCCAATGAAGGGACTTCTGCTTCTGGCAAAGGTGGAGTAAAGGCCCCACGTTCACCTTCACAGATGAAGCAACCAAGAATTCAGGAAAAAGATATGACAACGGTTGAGACATTGAATTTTAATCAATAAGGGGGAGTGATGCCTGATAGAAAAAAACAAATGAACAACCAAGATGAAACCTTAAAGCAGGTTAAAACTGCCCCTGTCTTCAATTTCCAGGATGTGAAATAGGCAGGAGTAGTGCAGGCAAAGTCCAGTGGACCCTCCAAGTCAAAAAGACAATATTAAGAATCATTGAATCTAAGGCAACCGGACATTATGGCACAGCCCACCAGACAGTAGAGAACTTGAGAGGGAAAATCCTAGAGTTCTAGAAAATCCCTTGAGTATTCAGCACTGTACTGGTCAGCTCATGTGTACTGGAAAAGTTGCCATGGCCAGGGAAATAGTCATTTGAAAGGATTAGAGAGAACAGAGCCAGTGACCTTCAGGGTTAATAGTGCATGTTCCCACCAGCCTGGGAAAAGTTATAATGCAAGAGTCATGGGTAGACTATGTCGGACAGTCTACATTCCTATGGAAAATGGTTAGTCTAGATTCAGCAGCACTTGACATGATCAAACTGTTTCCAAATAACTGCATCCCAGAACAAAAGATTTATAGAGATACATAATTATCCAGCACTAGCAAGATAAAATTCACACTATATGAAATTAATTCAAAGATTCTAGTTAAAGAAGCAGGATAAGACACCTATAATGAGGAAAGTAATCAATGAATTGGCACCAAGCCAGCACTGACATAGTTAGAATGTTAGAATCAGCAGGCAAAAGTAAAGCAGTTAGTAAACATCTATTCCATTTTATTCAAAAAATCAAAGGAAACATTGCATATATAGAAAAATATCCAAATTGAACTTCTAGGGATGACCAATAATATTTCACTGGAAAAATACCCTGAAGACAACAAGAATTAGACATTGAAGAAAGTAATAAAGGCTCCATAATTATCAAACTTGTTAAAACTATAAACCAATGAGTCAAAAAATGAAGGAAACACCACCATTAGCCACTAGGTAGCTCTTTGAGTTATCAAACTGACTGTTGATATATTATTGTGCTTGGGTTCAAGTTCTTCTTGTTTTACTTCATACCCCCAAACACAAGAGTATCCATCAAACCACAGAGAGGGGAATTATAATAAAGAGAAAAAAAATTCTGAACACTTTTTACTTTGCACATGCTAATGTATTTTATTAGAGAAAATTAGCTCCAAACATCTTAAACATTGTTTAGTCTAATGAGAAAAATGGAACATTTCAGTTCAATTGTTGAATTAAAATAAGAACGGCTAGCCAGCGCGAGGACCTTCAGTTTCAGGCAGGGCTGATTTCTTGTGCTGTTGGCTCTGCTCTTGCTTAGATGCCTTGGTTGATAAGTGCCAGCTGTTCCGTAGCTGCTTGACAGGACAAAGGAGCTCTTCCTGTTCTTTGGAATATCCCCTGACAGCTTCTTTCTCTGCTGCTTGCACAACTGCAAAACAAAATCAGAAAGGAGAATTAAGTCCTTCAAGAAAAGTCTTCCCTCCATGTCCACCTCATGCTCAGCACTCCAGCTGGTGCCAGGAAGACCTGACCTATTGTTGTTTTCTCTCCACAGGTTCAACTTCTGCAGTTCTGACACTGTGAGGGAAGACGTTCTGCTCACCCTCACCCCGTGTTAGGAGGAGGTTGACATGTGTCATTGAACCTTACTGCTAATAAAATCTAGTGGTGAAGCAATACATTCTTTTGTCGTCAATATCCATGATTCCCAGTGAAACTTTTGAATATGGTGATTAAAATCCAAAATCTGCAGTTTGTGGAAAGAACCACAAACGATTATTGAACTTCCCTGCATATTGAGTGACATTTGAACTGGATACACTGCTTAGGTGATACTCTCACCTTATCCATTATTAACATTGCTGATGTTACTTAGACCACTGAAGGCAGATTTCCAGTCCCAAAGTGACCCCTCTTGGTAGGCCCGTGTAGAAAGTAACACCTTTGCCTCTGTGTCCATTATCTTTAAGTTCTGTGTCTCCTCCTCATCAGACATGTCAGGACTAATGACACCGAGGAGATGAGGATGGGTCACGTCTGAGGCTTCCTGACAGGTCTCCCTGCTCCCTGTGGATCTCCCCAGACCCTTCACCTCTCTGCAGTCCATATGATCTTCCTAAAAGGAGACAAATTAATGACATCTGAAGAGAAACACAGGGAGCTGTTATGGTTTGGATAAGAGGTGTTCACCCAAAGCTCCTGTGTGAGTGCAGTAATAGTCAGAAGTGAAATTATAAGATGATGATAATTATATTGGTTTATAGCAGTTGGGATGGACTATCTGGGCAGCAACTATAGTCCGGGAGGGTGTGGCTGGAAGAGGAGTGTCACTGAGGACACATCCTGGAAAGGTGTGTTTTCTCTACTGCCTCTTCCTCTCCTTCACTCTCTGCTTCCTAGGGGCCATGAGCAGAGCAGCTGTCCTCTGCCCACCCTTCCATCATGAGGTTCTGCCTCACCTTAGGCCCAGAGCAATGGAGTCTGCTGACCATGGACTGAACCTCTGAAACCACAAGCCAAAATAAATGTTTCCTTCTCTAAGTTGTTATTTTTAGGCATTTTGGTCACAGTCACAGAATCTTAACTAACAAAATAGCCCATTTTATCTTTCCAAAGCACAAATCAAACATCCTCTGGTGATCTGCAGGACAGAATCCACATTCCCTAGGGAGTCTTGCAAGGTCACTCTAAGTCTGCCTTTAACCTCAGATCTCAGATTCATCTCCTAGAACATTCTTTCTGGAACTTCATATTCCAGCTCTGTCCCCCAAGAGGCTCTTGATCTCAGATACTAATGGACACTTGCATACTTTCTCTTCCTAGAATGTTCTTTTTCTGTTTTTCCATCTGTATCTGTTTAATTCCTATTGGTTTCGTTTTTTTTCAGGAGTGGGGATTTGTCTTGCAGTATTTGGGATTGGATTGAGGGGTGCTCTATCGCTGAGTTAAGTTGTGCAGCCTGTCCTCAAACTTGTAATCCTCCTGCCTCAGTCTGCCAAGTAGCTAGGATTACAAGACTATGCCATGGTGTCCAACTATTGGTTCTTAAAGAGTCATGTTGATTTCATTCATCCAGGAAGGCTTTCCTCACCTCCATTATTTTATTCACATTGCCCAAGATTGAATTAGAGTTACAGTATCCCTCTCTGCACTCCCACTACCCTCAGAGATTCCTCCCTCTAAACTTACCTGTCCACATGGAACTTATAGGTCTATTTTTCTGTAGATACCATTTGTAAACCACATGATATGTGCCTGGTATATGTCTGGCAATATTTAAAAATGAATATTTTTAAAAATTCACTTTACTAACAAAATGAAGCAATAAGTCTATCAAAGTCTAGCACTTAAAATTAGGCAATATCTAAACAAAAATAATAACAAGAAGAAATAACTTCATCAAAGTCTAGCATTTAAAAATGGGAAATATCTAAACAAAAATACCCTACAAGAGGAAGGGATATCTATGCTAGGTCTTACAAGATGGGTAGGGAGATGCCAAGAGGACATGGTGGCAAAGGCACTCCAAAGAGGAGAAACAAGATAGACAAAGACCCATGGGTATGAAAATATGAGAAATTGATAATGCCTTTCTTTCCATGTTTCACTAAAATACATTCAGGTTGAGCATGAAGATTTGTTCTTAGGCCATCAATATGTGTCAAGCAGGATGCTTTCTCTCTCATGAACCCAAAGCACCAACCCACACTAGCTTCTACAACAAGGAAATGTATTGGCTCATGCAGCTGGAAAGTCCAGAGGTCAGAATGGATTTGTTGTTGCAGCAGCTCAATGACTCTTTCTCTTTCCATGCTCTTCTGTGTCTGGTGATGCTTTTCTATCAAGGATGGTTCCCCTCCCACTTGAAGGGAGCTGCAGATCTCCTCTTTCACACTCAGTATAAGAGAGAGTGGGCATCTACCTGCCTTCCCATCTTTCTCAACATTCCCTTTCTGAGATCCCCTCTGATTGGCCAGTGGTAAGGAAAGTGCTGGTTGCCTTAACTCAATCAGGGCCCACGCCTGGGCATGGGAGGAGGTCAGCATGCCCAGTGTGCATGGATTAGGCGGAGAAGCAATGGATACTTACGTGAGAACAAGAAGTTGTCCTCCTGGTTCTCCTCGTCGTGGAAGAATGGAGCTGCTGTTGGCTGAAAGGGGTAATGTTTGGGGAGGAACAGGTTTGGGAGGGAGGTCAGAATGTCAGTTTTAGTCACGTCACACTTGAGTATTCACCAGACTTCCAATTGGCCATGCCTCGTGGGCAGATTTATACACGCTCAGTGTTAAGAATATAGGATTAGTTAAATAGGGTAAACTTTGGCATCTTCAGTGTACAAATAACATCTTTAAAAGCCCCATATTCATCTGCAAAGAGATTGGTACAATGCTCTCCACATGTGAGTACCTAATAAATGTTTACTAGTAGCCATGAGTACCTCATGTAAATATTCTGCAGCATTAATAATAATGATGATCAATAAAAATCAATGAATAAAAGTGTTACTTGCAAATTTATTCAAGTGATAAAGCAAAGTTATTTAAAATAATCCAATTTAAAATACATTTACTATGAAGAATTTTCATTTTATTAATGTTGTTGGAATCAAAACAGAGTCACTTTTATTCAGCTATAACCACAAAATAAATAGATGAAGCCAGCAGGCTATAACAGCAGAGTCTCATGCATGCATGCTGATAACTAGAACTGTTCACAAGAGGCTCTGCCACAATCACAACTATGCTACCTCACACATGAGGACATCTGCCCACCACCTGTCTGCTTTGTCTGGGACATATGCCACTCTTGCTATTGATCCATGCAGCCAATAATTATTGTTTCAAAATATCTTATGGAATCCTCCTCATTTTACCTTTAAGAACTTCCCCCAGGTTCATCCTCCTGGATAACACATAATTTTATAGCTTGTGTCTTCCTCTTTCAAAGCTCTGTTATTCCCAAGTAAATATAATTTTCTCTGAAGCATCTCTCTTTGATTTTAATTTTTGGACAATTTTCATCATAATTAATTTTTTTGAAAGTCATTTTTTTCAAATGAATAATTTTTTGTCTTTTTTCATTTATTTATTTAGTTTACATATACATGGCAGATAATATATTTTGAAATATTATACATACATGGAGTATAACTTATTCTAATTAGGATCCCATTCTTATGGTTGAACATGATAGGGAGTTACACTGGCTGTGTATTCATACATGAACATCATAGGAAAGTAATGTCTGTCTGATTCATTCTACTGCCTTTCCTATTTATATCCCCCCCTCCCTTCCCTTCATTCTCCTCACTCAGTTTTATTTTCATTTCTTCTTCATGAAATATTTGAGTATGTTTTGTAGTGTAATCTTTCTGGTTGTGAATTCTTTTGTTTATCATGAAAGTTTTTTATTTTGTCAATTCTGAAGCTTAATTTTGCTGGGTGTAATATTCTTGATTGGCATCCATTTTCTTTTAGAGCTTGGCATATATTATTCCAAGATTTCCTAGCTTTGAGGGTCTGGGTTGAGAAATCAACTGGAATCTGGATTGGTTCCCGCTGAATGTGACCTGTCATTTTCTTTGGCAATATCTTGATGGACACTGTCTATTCTGTATGTAAGATATTTTCATAGTAATGTGCCTTGTTGTGGGTCTGTTGTAATTTTGTGTAACTGGAGTATTGTAAGCTTCCCATATCTGATTTTCCATTTCATTCTTAAGGTTTGAGAAATTGTATAATATTATTTCATTGTGCATTCTTTTGTTTTGTATCTCTTAGCCTTCATCTTTCCTGCTAAATCTTCAATTTTCTTTTCATGTTACCCCATATTTCTTGGAAGTTCTGTTCATAGTCTCTTAAAATCTTTTATTCATGGCCAGCTTTATTTTCAAGATTATATATTTTGTCTTCATTGCCTGAAACTCTGTCTTCCAAGTATTCTAGTCTACTGGTGATATTTTTTCATTGAATTTTTAAATTAGTTTCATTGATTCTTTCATTTCAAGGTTTTACGTTTGATTTTCTTTTCAGAATCTCTCTTTATTGAAATGATCTTACATTTTCTTTATTTTCTCTCTGATTTCACTTTTTACATCATCCTTTACCTCACAGATCAGTTTAACTGTGAACATTGTAAACTCCTTCTCAAACATTTCTTTCACTGTGGTGTTGGAGGATACTGTTATTGAAGTATCTTAGTTTTGGGTGGGTGATTTGTTCCCTTGCTTTTTTCATGTTGTTTGTGTGGATCTGAGGCAGTAGAGTTTCTATCATGTGTAAGTATAGTGTTCCTTAAGGTTTCCAGAACCTCACCATTTAGGAGGAGACAAAGAATAACAACAACCAATGCAAATAATATACAGCATTAAACCAAATAGTTCCTGCTATGACATCTACAATATTAGTTGCCACAATAAACAGAAATGATGTGATTAGTTATCACCCACAGTCATAATAGTAAGTTTGCAAAAGGGTTTGTAGTTTTGAATGGTGAGCAGGGAGAGAACAGAAGTGATGTAGAGTGTGATGATTATGGAGGAGGGGGAGAAAAAAATAGCAGTAAAAAATTAAAGGAAGAGTGAAAGAGAGAATAATAGGGGATTGGCCATTAACAGAAGAAAAGAGAAAAAGGGAAACAGATAAGTGAGAGAAAAAAAATATAGAAAGTAAAAATTTTAAACTTAAAAATAAAAAATTCAAAGCAAAACTAAAATATAGTTGGTTCCATGTTCCAAGTTGTATGTTTTCTCTCATATGTGGGAACTAGGGAGGAAAGGGGAAAGGAAGGGTTAGGGGGTGGAACTCATAAAAATTGAAGGGAAGCCAGTAGAGGAAAGAGATCGAAAAGGAGGAGAGAAAGGAGAGGGTAAATAAGTAACAATGAGTCCTTCCATCGTGTTGATTATAAAGCACCAATAAACATACGGCAGGGAGAACAGTGCCTCCTCACATTTCCCAGCCCTGAAATCTACTCTGAGGATAAAGGGAAATAAAGCCTATAAAGTGCTCATTTGTAAATTACCCTTTTCATTAATTCACAACCATTTTAATGTTGGGTTCTAAAAGTTGGGAGTAGAGCAGTGGCCCAAACAGGTGAAGTCTCTGTCCTCTTGTTAGTACATTCTAAATGGGAAAAACACAACTGCTAATAACTAGGCTGATAAATAAGGAAGATCATGATAACTTGGGTCAATTGATCTGAAGGAAACAAGGTACTGTGGACAGGGGTCTGGGACCAGCCAGTGGCTACAGTAGAAGGGCCTTAGCAATGAAAAGTAAAGACCTCACTCTTGAGATGACATGTAAATTAATTGTTGAATGACAGAAAAGAGCCAACCCAGTGAAGGTCTAGAGTTCAGAGTTTTAGGCTGTAAATGCAGAAGCCCCAAGGTGGGAAGGATTTGGTCCTTGGTTGGACATCAGCATGGCCACTTATAACGGGTGAAAAGAGAAACAGTAGAAAAGATATCCAAGAATCAGATGGACCTCAGACACCTCCTGCCAACTAGGCTCCCACAAGTCTCTTCTGGTGTCAAGCAGGCCATGCCAAAGGAAAACACAAATGCCTTTGACTTCACCACAATCTACAATTCTCTAGCACATTCCCAGACCACAGGAGCTGACTTCCAAAGCTTCAAAACATCACTAGACTGGTCATCCAGATGGCTCAGTCCTGGCTGAGTTTAGGGGAATTCTATATTCTTTTTTTTCATGGTTTATATAATTTTTTCAGCATTACAACTTTTATTACCCATACAAAGCACAATTTTTCATATCTCTGGTTGTATACAAAGTATATTCACACTAATTTCTGTCTTCATACTTATACTTTGGATAATAATGTCCATCACATTCCACCATCATTTGTAACCCCATGCCCCTCCTTCCCCTTCCCACCCCTCTGTCCTATCTAGAGTTCATCAATTCCTTCCATGCTCCCCCTCCCTACCCCACATGAATCAGCCTCCTTATATCAGAGAAAACATCTGGCATTTGTTTTTTTGAGATTGGCTAACTTCACTTAGCATTATCTTCTCTAACTCCATACATTTACCTGTAAATGCCATGATTTTATTCTCTTTTATTGCTGAGTAATATTCCATTGTGTATATATGCCACATTTTTTTATCCATTCATCTATTGGAGGGCATCTATATTGGTTCCACAGTTTAGCTATTGTGAATTGTGCTGCTATAAACATTCATGTGACTATGTCCCTGTAGTATGCTGTTTTTAAGTCCTTTGGGTATAGACCAAAGAATGGGATAGCTGGGTCAAATGATGGTTCCATTCCCAATTTTCCAAGAAATATCCATACTGCTTTTCATATTGGCTGCACCAATTTGCAGCCCCACCAGCAATGTATGAGTGTGCCTTCTGGGAAGTCTATTTTCTACTGTGACTTATTCTACGTAAGCACCTCCCTTCCTCTATGTGATTGAGGCTCAAGAGATCTTGTTGATGACTTGCTCAACATAACAAGTTGTTCAATATTCAAGAGCTCTTTATTTCACCCTGTGCAGCCTGGATCCAAATCCCACCTCTTCGCCCATTGCCTGCATGACTTTGTAGGCAAAATTTATTTCTCTCTTTTTGGGGGTCTCCATTTCCACATCTGTAAAGGGAGACCAGTACTCACCCGGTGTGGCTGCTATTGCACTTAAATTAGGTAATGCAACTAAAGGGTGTGGAACTCTGGCTGTATTTGGTGAGCCTCAGAGACTGTGGCTGCGCTGCTCTTCATTACTCTGGGGAAAGTTCTTTTCATTTTCTTAACAGGAGGGCCCTTAGGCCTCCCCCCGCCCTCAGTGTTCAAGTTATTCAGAAGTGCGACATTTGACATTGAAGCATATTTAACTTGGGGGTGAGGAGGGTACCCGCAGTGTTTGCCCTGTGGAGGCTTATCTTTCTTGTGTGTGAACTGGCCAGGCTGCACACAGATGTGCAGATCTATCTGTGGGTGAAGCATGATGGCCTCACAGGGGCTGCGACTTTGCTTCAGGTGTTCAGTCTATAGGACCTGGGAAAACGCAACAGATGTGACATTGGACTGCTGGTGTTGGCTTTGGGGGGCTCCTGAACCCAACTATTCAAATTATAATGAGACAGTACCATGATTGATGTTGTTTTTAACCATTATGATTCAGATTGTTTCCTTGCCTAGTGATATGGTAGTTAACCGGTTGTAGTGGGGAGACTGTGGGGCCATTGTGAGGGCTGACAAATCTGTCTCCAGAGTATGTGCCCAGGTGTTGCCAGTCTGCCAGAGAGAGAGAAAGATGGCAGGTGGGGCAGAGGGGGAGGGGATTTTCTTAGACACTTTTCTTTGCTTTCAGCTATGTGGGGGCATTTCCTTCCATTCTGATGGAAACCGACCACCCTGGGTTATTAGGGTTTGCGGCTTGTAAATAACTTGGTGATGAAATAGAAAATAGAAAAACGGGACCTACTGGATGCACAGGTCCTTGCAGAGCTGCAGAGGCACAAAGTTGGTGACTTTCCTCCCCCTTTCATCAAGTATTCTTCCATCTTCTCAGACTTGTGGGAAGACTGGCCGCCATTACTAATCTTGTTTTGTGTATTTGAACAGATATAAATATTAAGTACACAAGGCAAGTGCTATCCTCACTCCTGTTTCTTGTCCAAATGATAAGGCTGGAGTATAAAAGACATCCCGGGGAACCCAGGGGAAGGGAGTGCCTGGATTCTCAGACAAGGTAAGCCACTTCTGCACTGGGGTCCCTCATCAGCTGAGAAGAGTCTTTGCTCGCTGACCTGAGCCTGAGTGTGGTTGAATTTATTGTAGATGATGATCTTCTGGACAGTCACACTTTTCCTGCTGGGGGCAGCCAGAGGTAAGGAATACCTCCCCTCCCCTGTGGGAGGGGCACAAGCCTGAGCTCTCAGCACTGGCCAAGGAAGCTCTAGCCCTGCTGGGCTTCAGAGGCTGTAGGTTGCTGCAGGTTCCAGGAAGAAGCAAGTGGGGCGACACTGCCCAGTAGGGTGGACTGGGCAGTGTGAGGGGGACCTGCTTCAGAGCATGCCCACTGCCCTGCCTTCCTGCCCAGGGTACTGTGGCTGGAATTTTCTAGGTAAAGCATTAAACACCTGCCTGGGTTAACTTACTGACTTATCAGTGCCCATTATCACATCAGTCGAATAATATATCAGAAGAGTTTGGGAGGAGACTTAGAAATCCCAAGTTTGAGATGGCAATTGTAAATGAAGGCACCATTGGTGTCCCTGTAGAATTCATGGGGACTGGGCCAGGCCCGTTGGTGAGCACGAGGGGCAAGAAGAGGGGTAGAGGGGGTGCATTATTGTCTGCAGTCTGCCCTGAGCAGGAGAGGGGCACCTGGACCCTGACCTTTTCTCTTTAGGAAAAGAAGTTTGCTATAAGGACATTGGGTGCTTTTCTGATTCTGAGCCTTGGGCTGGAACTGCAATCAGACCCCTGAAAATTCTCCCCTGGAGCCCTGAGAAGATCAACACCCGTTTCTTGCTCTACACCAATGAGAACCCAGACAACTTTCAGGTGAGACCTTGGTCCACTTGGCATCCCTAGGACTGAGTGAAGGGCTGCCCCACCCCATAGATCAGGAGTTCCTTATCTCTGGGTCTGTTCCTTCCACCCTACCCCCTCCCAACCCTCAAGTTTCTCCCACTTGGACCTGGGGACTCAGAGCAAGCCTCCAGTAGATGGTGGCTTGAGTGAGAGACGGGTTCAGACGTGCAGATTCTCTAGCTGGTTATGTGGTTCCAGGCTAAGCAAAGGGCTTACTGTCATCCAGCCAGACCCATGAGAAAGTAAGCCTGCAGCCACAACCCAGATCCTGTGAAGGCCGGGGAGAAGGACTTGGGGAAAAGAGGTTCATGGAAGAGGTGGCTCTGTGCTAGCTGTGAAAGGCAGGGGCATCAAAACTTGCGGAGGTGGGGAGGTCGGGGGTGGGCTGAGGGCCGGATGGCAGAGCCATGAAGCACTCGGCATCTGTCACAGATACTGCAGCTCTCTGATCCATCGACCATCGAGGCATCTAATTTTCAAACGGACAGGAAGACCCGGTTCATCATTCATGGCTTCATAGACAAGGGCGATGAGAGCTGGGTGGGAGACATGTGCAAGGTAGGAGCTGCTGCCGCTTTCCACTCACCAACTCTCCAACTCATTTTACCCAATTGCAATAGATGATTCTGATAACAGGAAACCCATGCGTATCTGTTCTCTTTGTGCACTCAAAATGCTTCTCTTCACAAACTTCAAATTCCAGTGTTTCCAGACTATTTCTGCAGCTGGAAGCAGTAGCATTTGCCATGTGAACAAATAGACCCACTCTCTCGTTTCTGTTTAAGCAAGGCTCGGTGTTTTCTGTTTTCATGTTTAGTGAGTGTATTTATGTATTTCTGAAAGTGAGGGGATTAGGTTCTTTCCTTTCAAATATTGCCCACATCTCCAGGAGTCAGAGATGTGTTGCTGGAACTATCTACTTGAGATACAGAGACCTAAGATCTACCAAAAATGGCAGAACAGAGACAGCCACAATTACATGTGAGATAGCATCTGCTGGTCAGAAGGACAGCACCAGGAGAATCAGACAGGTTCTGCACACACATGCACATGCACAGACACAAACGCACACCTGGACATCTGTGCACACCTGGACATAGGCATGCACACACACACACACACACACACACTATATATATATATATATATATATATATATATATATATCACCCTCCTTTCTTTTTACATGTACTCTGAGATTCAATCTAGTTTTCTGTCACCTAAGAATTTATCTCAGGAGTCTGCCTTCCACATATACATTAATAAAACATCAACTGATAGTGTCAACAGGGAAATCACAAACCCCCAAATTACTCACCGTGCATTTGGCCTTGGTTTACCAAGCTTTTACCTCTTGGCACCTTTCCTGTCATTAATCAACATCTTCTCAACGTGGTTTATACCCCCAATTTTCCAGGTTTTTAAAAGATTCCTCAGGGTCTCTTTACAAGTAAAAGTCCCGAGAAAAAGGAAAAAGGAATAGAAATCTCAGCGTGTATGTGATCACACATGTTTGTAACATACGTGTGAAACAGTTTCATGTGAATTTTAAATTTATAGTTCTAAGTTGGTCATGTGACTGCCTGGCAGAACTCCTGAGGATATATCAGTTCCTTTGATATCCAGGGAGCTTTTCTTTCAGAATTTTTTGATCTCTTTTAATCAGTGAAGTTCTTTATTTTTTTATTTTAAAGTCTGCAGTATTTCCCCCAGGAAATGCTGTGCCATCTTGACTGTAAAGAGGGAAGCCTCCCTCCCACTTTAACGCTCAAGAGGTGTCCAATAGGCTGAGGTGTCACCAAGAGGCGAGAGGACCCCTCAAATCCATAAGGTCATTTAGACACCAGCCACTGGAGACTGCCCGTGAGACTTTCTTTTTTTAAAAAACAGGACACTTCAGCCAGGTGCAGTGGTGCACACCTATAATCTCAGTGATTTTGGAGGCTGAGGCAGGAGGATTGCAAGTTTGAGACCAACTTTAGCAACTCAGTGAAGACCTAAGCAACTTAGAGAGACCTGGTTTCAAAATAAAAAAAAAATAAAAAGGGCTGGAGATGTGGCTCAAGTGTTGAGTGCCCCTGAGTTAAATCTCCAGTAACCCCAATCCCCTCAAAAAAAGAACTCTTTGAAGGATGCAATTGTTTTGTCCCACCAGATAGATGTTACCTGAATTTGATTGAAGAAACAAGAAAGTGCCCAACTTTTAACTAACCTGCAAGCTAGAGAGGGAACCACTTGCCCTTCTCCTAAGGTACACCCTGGGGTCAGCCCTTGCTGGACTGTAGGATCTCTGACAAAGTCTAGTTCATGGCAGTGCCCCATGTAGGAGAAGAGAGGGTGGCCCTTTCTGAGCGCCAGTGGAAGGGATTTCTGGGTCCCCAAGATAACACCTGGCCTCTCCCCAACACCAGAACATGTTCAAGGTGGAGGAGGTGAACTGCATCTGTGTGGACTGGAAGAAGGGCTCCCAAACCACCTACACACAGGCTGCCAACAACGCGCGCGTGGTGGGCGCCCAGGTGGCCCAGATGCTCAGCATCCTCTCGGTGAGTCAGCAGCGGGGGAAGCAGAGCTGCTGGTCTCTGTTGAGCCAAGGAGCAGCTGGGAGCTACAAAAGAAGTGGTGTTTGTCTCAGGGTCTTGCTTTTGGAACTCTGACTATTGCCTCAGTGACACACCAGGGAAAGAAAAAATAACAGCTATCACTTAGAAGGCAGGGGCTTTGATTATCATCTTCAGTTTGCAGGTAAGGAAACCGAGGCCCAGAAAGATGAACTAGTTTGCTCCAAAAAATTATAGAGCTGATGAATAGGAGAGTTTCCGTTGGGGTTCAGACTACCAGCACCAGGGGCCATCCTTGACCCAGTTAGGCTCTATTTGGGAGAAAACATGGCGTGACCAGGGAAAACCAAACAGAGCCAAAGGCCAAGTGTGCAGTTGGCAAGCTCCAAACATGTCGGCCTGCGAATGTGGATCCTATTGATTCTGGGAAATTTCTTCTTCCATAATCATTCCAGTTGTTTCTTCCTACCCTGGTCTTTCATTGTAGCTAATTCTTTACGCCTTTCATTCTTTAAGTTAATTCAGTAATTCTTCATAATATTTTCTATACAAGGCCAAGATTCCCGTCATTTCTATCTTATAGCTAACAAGTCTACACAAGAATCAGTTGGTTCTAGCTATTTCTGCACCCCTGCAGAAATCAAAAACCGTGGTGTTTGTACAAGAGGCATTGCAGACCAATCAATGAGAGGCATCGGGTGAATATCCTCGAGGCCAGCCTGTGCAAACACCTTAGAGATTTATTGGCTTTGTTCGTTGTGCTCATGATTTTTGGAGGATGGTGTCAGGAGCGTGAAATGAGGTAACCAAGACAGATGAGGTCCCAGGCCCTCGAGGAGCTTACAGGGAAGAAGTGCAGTGACAGTAGTGTGAGCTATTGGAGATAGGGACAGCGTGGGCTTTCCGGGAGTCCATGAGACAGGGAAGCCAGAGTGGTGTCGGGGTGTTGAGACTCCTATGTGGGGAGCTGAAGGCTATTTGATGTTGGCTGGGGCAGCTGAGCAGGAGAATGGGAAACAATGGGACTAACCAGGCCCAGAGGTGGGGGGTACTCGAGGGCCTGAGAACTCATCAAAGGGTTTGGTTAGAGAAGAGGCTGGAAAAATAGCTGATGAGTCAGGAAAGCTCAGAGGCTCTTCATGACAAGATGGGGCTCAATCCCAAGGGCAGGCGGAGGCATGGCAGGATTCCAGCAGAGTAGTGTCACCACCAGGTGGGCATGTTAGAAAAACCAGAGCACAAAAACGCCTGATATTAAAACCTCCCCTCTCCAGACGAACTACAGCTACTCACCTTCTCAAGTCCACCTCATTGGCCACAGCCTGGGAGCCCACGTGGCGGGAGAGGCTGGGAGCAGGACCCCAGGCCTGGGCAGGATTACTGGTAAGGTCCCTATTGAGGCCCCAGGGTTTGTCCTTGGTAGCCCCAGAATGGGGTCACAATCTGCAACCCCTCTTAGAGCCACCCAGAGGGAGGGTGTCCCCTACAGCATGGCAGGGCTGGGTGGAGCCTGCACAGATCATGTTAGGAAGTCCCCAGAAGCTCATGGGCCATCTTGGTGGCAAGGATGGTGGTGGTCCTGTTCCCCTTTGCTTCTTCTACCTCCATCCTGGCCCCTCCTCTGTACGTCCAAGTTAAGCACTGGACACCCAGGAAAATACATAATAAGGCTAGTATGAGTATTTGCAAAATATGATTTTAAAGGGAACACATTATCACCCCTTTCCCCTTTTCTTTGAAGTCCAGGACAGAGTAGAACCTGAAAATTGTTTTCCACTTTCTCTGCTGATAAAAAATTCTCAGTCACCATCATTGTCAAAGCATCCTTTAAACCCTAGGAAAATCCTTGAATTATAGCCACAACAAAATATGTTCATACAATATAATAATATTAGTGCTATTATAATGATTTTTGAAAGCACAGATTCAGTGCCTGATTCTCCCCAATCCTGCACACTGTGCTTGACATTTCTTATTTAATTCTCAGAACTAAAGCAATGGGCCCAGGAAGCCCTATCTTTATAAGAAACATCCCCTTTTCTATCAGTAGATGGCCATGTTCATGTACATACCTTTTCAGCTGCTCTGACCAAAATTTCAAAAAACTAAGAAATCCAGGATCCCTGCCAAGAAGGAAATACAGTCAAAAGGAAATAATAATAACTAATGTTAATATCAGCTAGTATTAATAAATATTAACATTAACTAATATTAAATTATTAAATTAAATTAATACTAAATAAATATTAAATTAATATTAACTAATATTGAACACCCATGACTACAAACAGGCACAGTGCTAAATGCTATGTACTAATTTACTTAATCTATAACAACTATATCAAATAGATGCCGTGTTACCTTCATTGTATCAAATGCACAAACTTACACAACAAAAGGTTGGGTATTCTGCTCAAGGTCATATAACTTGCCCCCAAAATAGGAATTTGGAGCCAGGCAACCTAGCTCTAGAATCCTTGTTCAAACAAAATCTGAATTTCTTTACTTATCTGCACCCCTCTGTACTAGCCACCAGAATTCTCTTCTAATGAGCAACATTGGAACTTTATGTCTCCATATTCAGTACTCAGAGCCACAACACTGCACCACCTCAGAATGTGCCGCCCTTTGAGTTGGGCAGCATATAGCCTAGGCAACTGGATACTTCTGTCCTTCTGGTGCCAACAGTCAGGACTGTTGTTCTACACTGCTGCCATCTCTTTCAGGATTGGATCCCGTGGAAGCAAGTTTCGAGGGCACTCCTGAGGAGGTTCGACTTGACCCTTCGGATGCTGTCTTTGTGGATGTGATTCACACAGATGCAGCACCCTTGATCCCATTCCTGGGTGAGTCCCGCAGAGCTCCTGCTGCAATCCTGTGCGACTGTGTCTGAACCACAAGAGCCCTGCTTTACCAAAGGCGTGTTGCTGTTCCAAACATCACAGGTTTTGGAACAAACCAAATGGTGGGTCACCTTGACTTCTTCCCCAATGGAGGAGAGAACATGCCAGGGTGCAAGAAGAATGCCTTGTCACAGATCGTGGACCTCGACGGCATCTGGTCAGGTAACATCATGGAGGGGACTTAGGTAGGGGTAGTGTCAGGGAGGACCTCCCTTCCTTCCCTGGGGTGAGCAGCACCTGCCATTGAAAATGTAAGCAATGAAAACACTTCTTCCTTTAAGAATATACAACCCCCGCTTCTGGACCTGATTTCTGAAGAATAGAGCAAATCTTTTTTAGAGTTCAGCTCTACTGTTTTCTATTTCCTTAAAATGTTGTCATAAATGTCCTTGAATGCCCAAGCAACAAAGAACTACAAAACTGTTGATTAAAGTTGTAGCTCCAAGAATCTGCGGGGAGCTGCCGAGCATGAAAAGGAAATGTTATATCAGTAAACATCCTTTGTACACCTAAGAGAATTTTCCTGCATGCTCTGTCTCGGGAGTTAGTGATATGGTTCAACCTTATCTCACCTCAATATAGTGGCCATGGGAGAATCTTCCCAGTGGCTTCCATGACGAAGCCATTAGCACCATGAAGGTCACTGAAGCAGTCACAGCAAGGAGGCTGGAGGAGACCCATCTCTCCTCATTGACTAAGCACCTGGCATAAAGGGCATCCTTCAGCTACTGCTCTGACCCTCTATCTAATGAGTTCAAAGGACAATGGCCAGGTGCACTTTCCATCCAAACTCATCATCCAGTGTCACTATCCAGGTTAAAACTTTTAATGGTCTGACCAAATCTGTTGATTATAGATTTTTATTGAATTTGCTCAAAATGGTTTGGATGTCTTCAAAGCATATATTAAGATAGGACATATGAGGGTTTCCATGGAAAAGAGTGGCCCAGACTCTTTTATCAGTAATAGCCAAGCAAGTCCAGACCAGGTCTGGAAAGTGTGCTGTGACATGTGTCCCTTGGCATGAGTCACAGGGAGTAAGATGGTGTGGATACGATGCGTAGGTAAAGCCACCCAACCATCCATTTTATTCGTGTAAGTGCTGGTTTTGTCACTTCTGGGAAGTCACATCACATCTGGATGTGTCTTTACAGACTTCCAACCTGATCCTGGGACACAGAATGGCACAGAGGTTAGAGGGACAGCTCAAGCACCCGATGGGCTTGGGTTTCATTATAGTTCTCTCACTCGCAAAGCTTGGAATCAGAGGCTGTCACCTATAGCTATTTCTATAACAGGGACAATGTGGAACTGTTCCTAGGAAAGGTGAGGTTCCACGGACAATGCCTTTAAAGTGATCAGAGCATTGCCCAGTCACCCAAGTTCCCTCTACATGTTCACTGCCATTGTGTGACTGGATTTGAACTGAAGTTCCGAAACAATGGCCCTACTTTGGAACCATTCCACTTGTCAAGAGCACCGTAGAATCTGTCACAGCCTGCCCGCATCCACCTGTACAGACTCACTCCTTTTCCTCCCCAGGAACCCGGGACTTTGTGGCTTGCAATCACCTAAGAAGCTACAAGTATTACTTGGACAGCATCCTCAGCCCTGATGGGTTCACTGCGTACCCTTGCATGTCCTACAAGGCCTTCGAGTCTGTAAGCTCCTGTTCTCTGTGATCTGGACAGTGACCCATGGTGGGCCTGTGGCCTGCTTTGTTGAGGATTTGCAGTGCTTCTTGCGGCATGTTTGCATTTCCCCTCCGAGTTCGTGGTCCTGCGGGGTGAAGGAGGGGAAAAAGACTCTAGGCAGGAAGTGGCAAAGACTTAGAGCAGATGAGTCATACGGGAGAGGAAGACCCCTCGGGAGGTCAGAGAAGAGCAGACCGAGTCCACATAGTCTAGAAAGGCTCCAGCAGGAGGCCACTTTGGCTCCGACTTACGAGATGACAGAGATTAGAAGGAAGAGGGGCCGCATTTCTAGGGAGGGCAGAGAAAGCATAGAGGATCTTGGGAGAGGAGCCAGCCACCCACCCGCGGGAAGGGAAGGCGGTGCTGGAGGCCATGTGCCAGGAGGCCACAGGGAGAGTCGGAAGAAAGCACACCCTGGAGCCTGCCTATTCTGGCTCCCCGGGGCCACTGTAGGCATCACTCCCAGCTCCGAGTCATCATGGCTGCAGGCTGAAATTGACCAGGACCAGAGTTTTTACAAATCTGGTAAATGCTACAATCAGGACTTTTTGTTCTGGAAACCAGCTGCTAATCATTCACCAGCCTGCTCCTCTACAGAAAGTGGCTGATTGAGCCTGGGCCCAAGGCCTCAGTGCTTTCTAAAGCTCCCCAAATCAATCTCATGTGCTGGGCCTCAGGGCTGGGAATCCAGTCAGAGATGGAGGCAGCTCAGAGCTCATCTCTTCCATCCCACCTTCCTGTTACAAATGAGGACCCAGGGGCTGTAGGGAAATTGAGCATCATTCTCCCAGCTGGTCTGGTCCTAAGAAGATGAATTCTGTCTCCTCACAATAGAACAAGTGCTTCCCCTGCCCAGATCAAGGGTGCCCGCAGATGGGTCACTATGCTGATAAATTTGCTGGCAAGACGAGTGCAGAGCAGCAGAAATTCTTTCTGAACACAGGCGATGCCAAGAATTTTGCACGTAAGTTGCCCTCGACTACTTGCCCAGGTAAAGAAAGTGTCGTTTCTGTTACAAATGGAGGGTTTTCCTTTAACCTGAAATATGTGTGGCTCATCTTGAACATCTTACAAAAAGATGCATCCACTCAAACTATCCCATATGAGGCCCAACTCTGGCATGAAACGGGTGGTGGCCAACAGTATGATTGATGGGATTAAGGCAGTTGGCCTGGCTTTGCAACCAGCTCCCTGAATTTTCACCACTCCACACACAGTGTACCCTCCTTTTCCCTTTTAAGATCATGTCAACACACCTAAACAGCAAACTCATTTGGTAGTAGCTCTTTGCCAGATTGAATGGGCCTCTTAAGAAGTCTACCTGCAATCTCCCTGACTTCCCCCATCTGTCTACGCAGCCCTGATGCCCAGAGGCTGCTTCTCCAGCGGAATGGGGATGGGGGTCCAGGATGATTTCTTTCCAAAGCATGCTGAATGGACTAGAACACAGGGTAGAGGTCAAGTGTGTTTGTGCCACTTTCTGACAACCTGCCCTTTGACAGCTCCATAAAGTGTTGCCAAAAAAAACCAGATTGTGTTTTATGTAAATATAGTATTTATAATATTAAGGCAAAATTCATCCTTTTAGTGCAAGGTTCTATGCATTTTGACAAATGAGTAGATGTGTAACTACTTCAACTATCAAGACACACATGTTCATCATTGTGTAGGAAGACACTGACTAATCAAGCCTTCTACCAGTGTAGTGATGCACAAAATACTTGCTCATATTTTAACAACAAAGTAAGCATTCAAGAACCTTGCACTTATTCCTTAACCAACAGTTATTTATGGACCACAGATATGGGCTGCTAGACCCCTGGGGATGTGGGGATGAGCAGGACACTCCACTGACGAAATTTATAATCCATCAGAGAAGATGAAAACTGAGCAGCTACAGCGGTGTTGGGCTTGGTGGGTTGCTGCTGTAGCATTCTGGGCAGGGGAGCTAGCCCTAACCAGAGGGGAGGACAAGGGCAATGTCTCTGAGGACATAAAAGATGTAGAGGAGTTAGACAAAGGTATGGATCTGTGTATTTATATACATATGTGTGTTCGTGTAGGGGTGTGGTTATGGTGTATCACTGTGTGTATGGAGTGTGTGTATGTTTATATTGGTAGTGTGTATTGAGTGTGTGTGTAACTGTATAGTTTACATGAATCTGTGTGTGTGTGTGTGTGTGTGTGTGTGTGTGTGTGCAGGTGCATGTGCTCTGGGATGGTACTCTGTGCACCTACTTGGAGCTGGAGGCTTCCTGGGGCCTGGAGAATACAAAGATGAGAGACAGACCTGGCCTCAAGGGCTCTGCAGTCTGTGCTCCTGAGCAACCTTCCCACATGTGGCTTGGACCCTTTCCCACCTTGACCCACAGCCCTGCAACTCTAGCATGGAGCTGTCCCGCAGAGCTTTCTGCGATGATGGGCATGTTCTGCCCTGTGGGATCCAGAAGTCATTCACCCACCTGGCAACTTAGCACCTGAGGATGCAGCCAGTGAGCCTGAGAACTAAAATTTTAATTTAATTTTAATTTTAGTTTTCATGAAGCAGCTACCTGTGTCTAGTGGCCACCTTCCTGGGCAGTGCAGGTCTGAATGCCTACTCCCTTTAAGGCCTAGTTTGAAATGTGCACTAATAAGTAGAATTGCTCATGCTTTCATGCCTCTGTGTAAGGATTAGGGCAGGATCTGGGATTTGGGTCACCTGTTTTGGGTGAAAAAAATCAAACCCTCCCATGCTCTGTGCAGGCTGGAGATACGGGGTTTCTGTAACACTGTCTGGAAGAACAATCACTGGAGAGGTCAAGGTGGCTTTGTTTGGAGATAAGGGAAACACTCGCCAGTATGACGTCTTCAGGTAACCCTGCTTAATGCCTCATCTCATTCTGTGCTACACAGGGCCTTCACACCTGCTCCCAAACACTGTCATCTCATTCTATATTGATGGGTTTTACTTTATGTACTGAAGTTGACCTCAGACTTCTGCTAATGATTTTTATTTTCTCTAAACACAGCATTTAGTTCTCTCTCTCTCTCAATAGGGACAAATTTAAAAAATAATAATAAATTTAAATTACCCCAGAGATCCTGTTCTCTGATTAGCATAATAACACGATGTTAAATTAAGTGGCTAATTTATTACAATATAAATAATTCTTCTAGGAAAAAAATAATATGAAGAAATTAAATCATTTTCTATAGGAAACTTTTGAAGAGAAATTAACCTGAGTTTGAAAAACAATCTTTAAGTAGTGGTTTGGGGCTTCTGGCATATAGTCAGGTTTTGCATTTCTCCACCCTTTATTTTTAAGCTAATTTGTAAGGAGACTTTTATTTTTATTGGTGCGTTATAATTATACACAACTGTGGGATGCATTATGCTATATTCATACATGCAGGTAACATAATTTGGTCAATCTCATTCCCAAAGACTGTCATTAATCTGAGGTAAAGAAAAGACTTTAGCATGACTGTCCCTGGCCATTACAGTGCACTTCCATGAATAGCTTCTACTTCTCGTCTCAAGGGGGATCATCATGCCAGGCTCTACCCACTCCAAGGAGTTCGATGCAGAGCTGGATGTCGGAACGATTGAGAAAGTCAAGTTTCTTTGGAATAACCACATGGTGAACCCGACCTTCCCCAGAGTGGGTGCAGCCAAGATCACTGTGCAAAAGGGAGAGGAGAAGACAGTGTATGTACCTTTGCTGGCTGTGTCTCAGGGTGTGCCAAGGGTCACGTCTGTGATGGAAACTCACCCCCAGAAAGTCAGGTGTGGTCTGGCCAAAAAGGCCAAGGAAATCTGCCCATCTGCAGCACTTTCTCCCCAGCAAACAACAGCTGCCAAGAGCAGGAGGCATTTCTGTTGGACGCACTGCACAGGGATTCTTGGCACGGAATTGCCTGTGGCAATATGGCAGACAGCATCCAGCCTTCATGGAAAAATAAGAAAGTTAAAATAAGGAAATCATTTCTAAAGGGTGAAAGGTCCTAAGTGTGGACTGACGAGCAGCTACATTTTGAAG
Organism: Callospermophilus lateralis; assembly: GCF_048772815.1. NCBI lineage: Eukaryota > Metazoa > Chordata > Mammalia > Rodentia > Sciuridae > Callospermophilus > Callospermophilus lateralis. The sequence continues at coordinate 80,919,318 of NC_135319.1, forward strand.
AGGAGAGGACAGGTGACCTTTCAGGATAGACGAAGGAAAAAGAAATCAGTTTTAAGGAAAGATAATAGAAAGTTTTGAGCTCCAACAGGAGAGTACTGAGATGGCAGGACTTGAGGAGTGGAATCTGACCTGAGCCCCCTTGCTGTGTGCCTGCATGGGCCCAGGGCCTAGACTAGAAAGAGAAAGCAGTTGGTGTCCCCCTGAGAGGGACAGATAAAAGCTGACCCTGAAGTCTGGCCAGCAGGACATTCCTGGTGGTGGGGCTTGGTGGGAAGGGAACCTGGATTCTCAATTGTGGTCTTGAAGCTGGGGAGTTAGATGGGGCTACCAAAGACAGGGCCCTAGGAATGTCACTCCCCCAGGAGGGAAGGGAGAGTTGGCAGATTGGCCCTGGGGAGGGGGTGTAGACACATGTGTCATCAAGAAGGATGACCTCTGAGGTCCTTCCTGTCCCTTCACAAGGTGCAGGACAGAGAGGCTGGCCCAGCAGGAGAGCCAGCAGAACCAGAAGTCCTCTCAGCTGGAGCACAGCAAGGAGGTGGTCAGGCCTGGCTCTTGGGGGCCCCCAGCTCAGGTAGCAGACCCAGCCCAGGGTTCCCTGTCAGTCCCACTGGGGGACACAGCTCTAAAGTCAGTTCCAGGGTCATGTTGGGTGGGTACCATGGCCTGCATCCTGCGACAGTGTGGCTAAAAGCATCAGAAGAAAGTGGCATAACTGGAATATTGAAAATTGGAGGTACTTTCAGGAAATTTCTCACAGGTAAGAAATATGAGACCAGGGCCCGGAAGCTTCCAGGTTGATAAGCAGCAGGGCCCAGAAGCTTCCAGGTTGATAAGGAAAGATCAAGGCCTATGAACTATCTATAGATGAAACAGATGTAGCTGAGTTCACCCCTGAGGCCCTGCACCCATGGGCTGTCCTCTAAGTCCTCCCATAGCTGAGCCCATCCTCTGCAGTGGACCTAGAGAGAAACTTTGGAGAAGCCAGATGTCAGATAACAGGTTTTAAAATATAGAAAGTTCAGCAACAGCTTCAAACCTCACCAACTACCTTAGGGAATAAAAGACTCTCAATTAGTCAAGTTATTCGGATTATTTGGCGTTATGAAAATAACCACCAATGTTTTCTTAAGTAGCACTAATAATTGCAAAGTTAAAGAAAATCAAGATTTGGCTCCCCCTCGGATGTTTTAGTCACCTGGAGAGGGTTTCCAGGGCTACCTGGGAACCTGAAGACTAGCATTCCCTCCAGGGGCAGGAGACCAAAAGAGAAAAGTAGTTCTCCCCATCTTCGCTTCTCCAGCCCCCTTATCCATGTCAATGGACCTCCGTGAATGACCCCAATAGGTACCTATCCTACACCAAGCAAGTAAGAGGGGCTGAAGGCCTGAGCCTGCTCTCAAGGAGTTCACAGTTCAGCTGTGGAGAAAAACCAGACTTAAGGCGCACGGGAAAGGTTATGTGAGTCACCATGAGGGGCCCATGTGGAAGTGGCCCCCAAGGAGGAAGTGATGAGAGGAGGGGCCCACAGGCCTGGGGAGCTGTAGGGGGAGGGAGAGGAAGGGCAGGGAGAGGAAGTTCCAGGAGCAGGAACAGGTGTGCACAGGGCAGGAGGCGGCCAGGCCCTGATGACAGGGCTCAAGGTGCAGGAAGCCAGGTTAAGGCTTCTAGGAAAAACAAATCCAGAAGAGAACACGGCAGTGTGTCAGGAGGACAGGAGAGGAGTGGGACAAAGCTTCAGAGCTCAGGGTGGTGAGGACACAGCGAGGCCCTCAGTCCTTGAATAACCGTAACTTATATCTGCCTGGTGTCGGTGTTGGTCAGAACGCCTTCCACATTTATAGTCATGGGATATTGTCAGGGGAGCCTCAATAATTGCATGAGGGAGCCTCTTCTGTAAGGAGGATAGTTTCAAGTAACAAGCTGCATCTGTGATAGGAGGTGGAAGGGGCGTGGGGAACAGGAGAAAGCCAGGCCAAGGTCAAGGGAGGCTTGACATGGGACCTGCTGTAGCAAGTCAGGACTGTGGCATCAGGTGGGCTGTAGTTGTCTCTTAGTTCTTCCTCTTACTAAGAGCTCTCTGTGCCTCCGTTTCCTCTCCCCTAAAGCAGAACTCAGGCTTGGACCTCCTCAACGTGTGGTGAAGGTGGAGTTCACACAGGGGGACTGTTCAGTGTTGTTACAGCTATGAGAATAAGGCCGTGTATGGTATCCACCCTCACCTTCAGATGGGTCCCTAGAGTGAAGTGTCCCCTTGAAACCAGGCCACTGCATTCACGGAGGCTCAGGACGGACCTGTGAGATTTAGAGAAAAAAGGGGTGCCACCTCCAGGAGACACAGTCCTGACACCTGAAGGACCAGCCTCAGGGACAGTCCAGGGTGACAGCAGACTTGGTCCTGGGCCTGGTGGGCCTCTCAGACTGGAAGCCCCAGCGCCTGGCTCCTCGCATCTGAAATGTAAACCAGCAGCAACCTTTGACGAACAACTGAGGTCCCTGTGGCTTCCCCAAGGACACCCCAACATTTAACAAGCATTCATTTCTCTCCACAGGTACAACTTCTGTAGCAAAGAAACTGTGAAAGAAGATGTTCTGCTCACTCTCACGCCCTGTGAAACTCCAGACACACTGTAATCCCGTGTTAACACCAATAAAACCCTCTGCTGCCTCTGTCAGTGCACAGCGCCTGTCTCAGACATCAGCCGCCACCTTTTGGGATCTGAACATTTAAAAATCTCATGAGCACTTCTACATACTTGGGTCTCTTGCCGTTGACTTGGATCCCACACCTCCATTTTCCCCACCTTCTCGGTCCCCATGCTCACTGTCTTCCTTTCCCTGAGGGGATGGAGACTAACAGCACACATAGTCAGTGACGGGGAGGTCATGTCCAAAGCCCAGCTGGGCCAGGCCAACAGGTAGGTTGTAGACAGGCCAAAGGATATGCCCAGAGACAGCGTGCAAGACGTATGACTTATTGGGGAAAGTTTACGAGAGATCAGTGACTGCTCCAAGACAGTGGTGACAGGCTGAACAGATCGCATCCCTCTCCCTATCCCTGGACATGCTTCACCAAGCAGGGCTTCCCCTCCCTCATGACATTTTGTAGTGGTGGCTGGCTGGACAAGTGACACGTACCCTTTCCACAGTGCCCTCAGTTCCACACCTGTCCTACGGAGAGAGGGGATTTATATGTTGGGCTGCAGAAGCAGTGACATCATCAGCATTAGCTTGCTTAGTTAACTGGTCTGAGCAGCATCCAAGGAGCAGCGGTTCTGGTAGTGCATGCAAGAGCACAGCCTTCTACAGATAACACCAATGTGTGCACGAGAGAAGCCAGCGTCCTTCAGATTGATCTGGACCTGGACCTTCCGACCCAGGCTTGCTCTCATTGTTCCCTTAACCTGGCTAGGTTGGGGGGAAGAGCTGGGTGCAGTGGCACTTGCCTGTAATCCCAGAGGCTGAGGAGGCTGAGTCAGGAGGATCACAAGTTCAAAGCCAGCCTCAGCAAAAGCCAAGCAACTCGGTGAGACCCTGTTTCTAAATAAAATACAAAACAGGGCTGGGGATGTGGCTAAGGGTGAGTGCCCCTGAGCCTAATCTCCAGTATACTGCCCCAACCCCACCAAAAAAAAAAAAAAAATGCTCTCAGGACCATGGTATTTTTCTGTCCCCCTTTCCTTTAAGAATGTCAGCAGGCCCACTGTCTCCACCCCTCATCTTGCAGGGAGAAGCTGAGGCACAGAGTGGGGAGTTGGCTGTAGAGACTCCCAGAGTACATTAGTGTCCCTATCAGGATGAGGGCCAGGCCCTGCCTGCACTTCCCGTGTTCCTCCCTGACTTAGCTGGTAACCTGGAAGGATCATGGAAAGGGATGGTGAGTACAGGTGCACAGCAAACACAGACTTCCAGGCCCCAGGGCCCTCTTCCTGTCTTCCATGTAGAGGTTGTCCCAGGGCAGGGCTGGGGCACTCAGGAGGGGTCCTGGAGCGAGTCTGAGGAAGGCACAGTGCGGGCCTCTGCTGGGGCAGGACTCCTCTGTCATCCGATTGACCAGAGCCCTCAGCCAGTCAGTCTCACCACAGGCCCCACCCACAGCCAGCCTGGAAGGAGAGTGTGTTTTCAAGGTGGCCCCGCATGGGCCAAGATTGTCTGGGCAGGTCACTGCCTCCCCAGCGGTACCCGCTCTTGGCCTCCAGGCTGCACCTTCCCCCACAGCGGTTAGAGTGACCCAGCCTCTGTTTCTCCCAGCAGTCATGTCAGGCTATCATTGAGCTTCAAATTGGAAGGTGGGTAGGCTCTGAATTGTCTCTGGATGGCAGTGCTGTGGTGAAAATGGAAGGAGTGACCGAATCAGAGAGCCCCACAGTGTAACCAAGGGGAAACCTAAACAAACCCCTAGCTTCCCTGGTGTTCCGTTACTTGCTTGTAAAAATCACTAATGCTGGAGGTCACACTGCCCAATAATATGTTATTAGATTCCCACCTGGGGTGTGGGTTCTGAGGATGATGGTCGCCTAGGTTACTTGAAGCTACTGAGGCTGCTATGGTGGAAAGCACCAGCTCTTCGCTGGGCCCACGCCTGTCTGAGGGTGACTAACATGGAGTGAAAATTCTGGTATCTCTGCATCTATGTGATACCTGTCTCCTTCGCCATCTTAACCTTTGGGTCAGACTATTTCTGCTCAACGCTGCACAGACACTTTAGTCATTTAAGAAATGTTTGTCTGGACCTGGTAGGACAAGGCTACCTTATCCCAAACTTCCCGAGTCTCTCTCTTCCTCCTTCAAGGCTGAAGACAACAAGAAAAGAGTCAAAAAAGATATTTTCAGGATTTACAGGGGCATCATGATTAACAGATTACCAACCATCAGGTTTTGTAACATCCCATTCCTGACTACTATAGAAGCACCTGGAAGTGTCCAGTCACCAGTCTTTTCTGCTCCTGGCCCCCTACCTCACCGCTTGCTTGAGGATAGAAGGAGCTTGACATCTGGACTGAGTGAAGGTGGTCATTTTCAGACATCAGTCCACCATTTTACCACTGTGCTGTCATTCCAATTCTTTTTCCTTGCCACAATGACTTCCCCATTCATTTTTCAAATGGTGAGTAAACTGACTTGGGTTCAGTAACAATGTCACAGGACAAGGTGAGGGCTCAATAAGCCATGGTACGGAAGATGATAAAGATGACAGTAGTGATAGAGTCACTCAGCACTCAGCACCTTGGAACCAAGCACACTAAGCAAGACAGAGCAGAGTCCCAGGGAGAAGTCAGAGCTGCTGAATGCACACAGCCCTTTGCCAGTGTAAGCCACCATCGGCCCTGAACCTACACCTGGGCAAGGGGTACCATATTGGCAAAAGAAGTCAACCAGTGCAATTTAGGTTCTAGAAACACTTGCACACCAGGTCTGCTCCTGCCCCTTGCCAGGCACTGGGGACAGAGCTGAGGCCACCAACCCTGCCCTCAGGAGTATAAGAGGCAGGGAATTCTGCCCCCAGATCAATAGTACCATATTGCTTTCTGGGCACAAAAAGCAAGGTATGTCCCCCAACAGGGTGCCCAGAGCAGGGAGGAGTAAAGGCTCCACAGAGGCAGTGGTTCCAGGGCCAGGCATGAAGGAAGACATGCTCCAGAGTCTGCAGCCTGGGAGGACAGCAACGAGAAGTTCCTGGAGACCCGTTCTCAGGACAAGTGGGGTCCTTGGTGAACGTGATGAAAAGGAATTTCAGCACACGCCACTGATGGGTTTATTTAGGAAAGCAGAGACACACTCAAGGAAGAATGTGGGTTACATCAAGGGAAAGATGCCACAGTCTGGCTGGGCACAAATCACGAGCCACTGAAGCAGGAACAAACTTTATTTCTGAACTCCACCAGCACGCTCCACACACGCTCCCGGGAACTCCTCCCGAATGCCACACAGCTCGTCCAGGAACCAGCCACTGGAAATATCTCCTCCGGAAATCCCTCCTCCTGCACTTCCCCAACCAATGGGAACTCTCCGGGAATCCCTGGGAATCCCCACGAGAACTCCAAAGTAGCGGCCGAGGCGGATAGTAATGCCTCGCCTGTCAACCAATACTATTGGCAAAATGCCAGGGGCCATTCCGACTCAGCTGCGGCTCTCAGCAGGAAGACATCTTTTGGGGTAAAGTCAGAAATACACATTCAAGGGAGCATGCAGGCTACCTCCAAGGGGAGCGACAACTACCCCTTGGCATAGGGTGCTAGTATTTATAGAGGAACAGTAATTAGGAACTGGACTAGAGGTGGAACCAGAGCAGAGCAATGCAATTTCACTCCAGTTGTTCTAGAACTTGGGCATTGCCTTCATGTTTCTTCTTGCAGGTCAAGGGTCAGGGGTACAGGCCAAAGGCAAGGGCTAAGGACATAGGCTGCATTGCTCATCAATGCTTGTTTTGCATTTCAAATGTTCATGGGAGTTTCCTGAATTCCAAAGGCTCCTGGACATCTCTTTGAGCCTCAGTATACCTTTCCTTTTCTGTATCCCCTAATTTGTATCTCAGGAAGACAACCAGGAGGAGGCAGCCCCTATAGATATCCATGCAGGAGGGCATAAGGACCATCTGAGGTGGGCAAATGGTACCCAGTAAGAATGGAGGGGTTGTGGCCGGTTGCCCCCAGGGTGACAGCCCTGCTCCCTGGTCAAGGACTGCCTGTCTCAGCTTGCTCACCAGACTAACAGGTATGGATGATGATTTGGGTAAAATGCTTTAAAAAAGGGAGGAAGCTGAGAAGAGTGGGCAACTATAAAGGGACGAAGCCAGTTGAGAAGGCTCCCCAAGATGTGGGCCATGCCATGCAGCCTAGACATTGCCCTGAGCCTCAGGGTGACCCGAGGTAATCTGGGTTCCAACCACAGGTATGGAGGTTGCCATGCGCTCCAGGGGTAGAAAAAACAGCCAAAGTGACCTCAAGCTGGAACAGAGCCAGGCCTCTGCCCTCTCCTCCACCTTCCTTTCCTGGAACATGTGTCCTTGTACCACACATAACCTGGAGAAATCCTCAGAGAGGCAAGAACAGCAGGTTCCAAGATGACCACATGGGCCTTGACCACTAGTCAGCATGGTGATTGAGCACCCACTTTCCGGCACCACTGGGAAGACCAAACTCAGCCCCGTAGATCCATGCTCCAACATGCTGACCTAGGGAGGCAGGAAGGCTGGGACTCTCTGTGGTCACTCTGGAGTAGACCTGCCATGTTGCCGTGGCCCTGGACAAATGTGGTAGAGTCTCCAAATTTAAGAGGCTGCATGAGGCCAGGCTGATTGGGCTTTGTTTTTGTTTGTTTTGTTTAATAACAAAAGCAATGCAGTTTTCAGAATGCATACAAATACAGTCTTTGAAGTAATGAAATAGGACATGTTGCTATATAGCTTTGAAATGATCCCCAACACTTATGTAGTTGCTAGATGGTGTTTGGTTTCATTGTCTCCCCCCTCCCTTGGAGAGTGCAGCCTTTGGTCAGACCCAATCTGTGAGAACTTGGAGTAAGTTCCCTCTCCCCTCCCCTAGTGAATGTCGCCTCAAAATTATCTCCATATGTGAGTTTCGGACCTCAGCTTATAACAGTGGTCTACTTTATGCTTTGAATGTAGCCCTTGCTGCTCTGCACTGAGACTTATTTTTTAAATGCACTTGTTTCTTTCCTTTCTTCTTTCCCTACCCCTCCCTAATTTCTCCCCCTCCTTAATCTTGGGGAAACAGGGTTACTTTGCTCTGGTTCCTAGGCAGAGTTATCTGTCCTTGAGCAAACTTCCACCACAGGAACAAGGAATTCAGACTTGGCGATGGCACCACAAGACCTCAGAAATTATTATCTCCAAATTAACAGATGAATTACAACTCTGGACAGAGAACACAGGGAATGTAGCCTTTGAATCACCTCTTTAAAGACCCCTTCCACACGAAGGGCAGAATCACGGCTTGTAGGATGGGAGTGCCCTGTGTTTCTCAATTGCTAGCAAAACATCAAAACTTCTTTTTCCTTTTGCTTGAAATTGTGTCCTCATTACTGGACTGGCATCAGGGACAAGGACTGCACTTTTGGCAACAAAAATACATATAAACACAAGAGAAGTTGTGCAACACTGTGAGAACTCGGGCTGTGGCCTGGTAACACCCCAGCAGCTTCGGGACCTTGCAGCTTCAGCCTCCAACATGGGCTCTGCTCTCTAGCAAGGAGGCACCTCATGTGCCCTCTGGGATCTCTCCATGGTGCTCAGGCCAGTTTCTCCCAAGAACCACTCCCAAGAAGCCCCTCCTCACACTTTAATTAGAGCCTACTTCCTGCGGAGACTTTCATCCTGATCAAGTAATTGGACTTTAATAATTTTGGAACTCACTTGCTATGTGCTCACTGTCCCTGGTCTGCCGAGTGTCTTCTCTGGGTGGCTTGTTCTTGCTACTCTCTCCCTCTTTAACCTTTGTGAATCGGAGTGACGTTCTCTTTGTGTGTCAATAAGCTGTGGGGTTCGTGAAATCATGCTTTGATCATCTCTTTCTGTCCACCTGGCGTAGCACAGATTACTCTTCAGTGTATTAACATAAACCCCGGATTTCTCAGGGCCCTCTGTTCCAGAGGGTGCAGTGCATGGTTGCTTGGCCCTGTGGTGGCACAGCACATCATGGCAGGAGCACGTGGCAGAGGAGGCCTGTTCACCTCATAGAGACCTGGAAGTGAAAAAGAGAAACAGAAAGGGGCCAGGGTCCCAACCTCCCCTTCAAGGGCACATCCCAGTGACCTAACTTCCTCCCACTGGGCCCCAGTTCCTAAAGGTTCCTCACCCTCTTAACAGTGCCACAAGCTGGACACCAAACCTTCAACACATGGGCCTCTGGGGGACATTTAAGAGCCACATTATATAGAGCACAGAAGGACACCAACACACTGCAGCCACGGGAAAATGGACAGACCTGAGCAGCCCCCGTGAGAATCACGCATCCAAAGACAGCGGGGAGCCACCGACGGCATTAAAACTGAGGAGGACCTTAGGAGGTCAGGAAATGCAGTGGCCCAGGAGCAGGACACGCAGGGCCTAGAGCCAGGTGCTACCAGCTAAACAAGGGCAAGGGCAGCAGGAATGAAGGGAGGGGACAGATGTGGGACAAAGGCAGGACAAGTGTGTTTAAACGGGCCTCAGGTGCAAGAGAAGGAGGCCCCAAGTCACCCCAGCCTGGGCAGCTGTTGTGCCAACTGGCAGGGCTCACCAGCTGGCCCTGCTGCCTGTCGGCCATGTGGTTGGCAAGTGAGTTTTCCCACAGGTGCTGGCCTTCACTTCCTTCCCACTGAGGCTGAGCTGACCCTGCCAAGGGCGCGCAAGAGGGAGCAAATGAATGTTCCTGGGACTAGCTGGCCTGCCTTGAACCACACTGTGGAAGAAGCCGGGCAGCCTCTGGACTGTTCCAGAGCACCCAGTATGTCTTCCACCAACCACTGGTGACTGTGGCAGGGGTTCCCAGCCCACTCTGGAGGCAGCTGGGTGCAGGGACTATGTTCCTAAATCAGCTTGGAGTCCATCCATTGCACAAGTCAGCAGACTGAGACTGAGAGGAGAGAGGTAGCCCACTGGGAGGTCATGGAGTCCTGGGATCAAGGCCAGGCTCTTCCATGCCCCCTTGCACTAAGCCTCTTCACCTTTCTGGGCCTCTGGATTTCCAGCTGTAAGATGGGAATAAGCCAAGGTCTCCATTTTTGAGCATTTTCCAAGAAGTATGGATTTGATGGATGCCATCTTTCTGAGGTCAAGTTTTGCATCACCAACACCTAGTTCCTTTCCCATGCTCAGCTCTCTCCATGGGCCCCCATACTTGTTCTTGAGACTATGCGCTCCAGATATATTTGTTCAGCCCACTTCGCATTACCTTGAGCACCATGGCCTCTTTGGTGGTTTCTTTTCCTCTTTAAAAGTGGTTTTTAAAGGATGTGCTCCTTGGGGATGATTTTCTTGAATCAAAGGGTGGCATCCTGCAGCTTCCAATATTTCCTGCTGGATCCCAGATTTGAAAATGACCTTGGAAGCAGATTACCCAAGTGAACACCTGCTTGAGGCTTGATTTTTACCAAGACAAAATGTCACTCAAGTGAGGTAGGAACCTCACTCTGCATCAGCAAAGCTCTATTCTATTTTTCAGTGAGTAACGTTGGACAGTGCTTTCTTAGTGGAATAGATCTGCCTCATGAGTCCTTCAGGAGCAGGACGATGATGACCTGCCACTGGCATTCAGAACAGAGGTGGTGACCCAGAAATAAAAAGAAACACTTCTACCCTAAAGGAATGAACTGTAATCTTCTCCTTCTGTCTAATTCTGCCCTCTGAGTGGTGTCGACCAGATAAAGCATCTCTAGTCCCAGGGGAGAAGCTTTCTCTGGATTTCTTGATGAATCTATGGCAAGAACAGGCGAGCATGCACAACAGAGAACTTGCAGATTTTCTGAAAGCACTTAACTAAACCTTTGCAAAAGCCACAATCAAGTCACAGAATGGACTGACTGCTGTGAGGATGGGTGAGCAAACCAAACATCAAACAACTGTAGAATCCAATAAATAGCAATAATACAAATAATCCTAATAAAGACAAAGTCCTCAGTAGAAATAGGGTACAGAAACAGGAAAGTGAGGTGCTCAAGCCCTAGCTAATCCCCTCAAACAGACCACAGGATCACCTGCTCTCATGTCATGTCACTCAGGGGGTCATCCAAAGAGCTGCTTACAGAGGGGTAGACAGAGCTAAGAACCCGATAAGTAAGGTGATGCTGCATCAGGAGGCTGCTCCTTCTTCCTTGGGGCCTGAAGCATGAAGGGAGGGTGCAGTGATGGATCTGAGAAGATCTGGGGCTAAGGACTGAAGCACTTGAGAGGGCTGCAGCCCCAGGAGAGAAGTAGAGAAGCGGCCCAAACAGCACAGAGGGCAGGAGCACGGGTAAGAACTCCACCTTCTTTCTGCTCCTACCTGCTGAGTGGCCAGCGTCTCCCATTGGCTGAACCCTCCCACAAGACAAAGCCAAGTCACCCAGGGAGGCAGTGACAGAGGCAGCTCAGGCAAATGGGAGATACCAGCGCAACGATCCGTGGAGTCTCATCTCTCCACTCTTATAGCCAGCAAATATTTAGTGATCGCCTACAATATGCCAGTGCTGTGGGCTCTGGCAACTATGCAGGCCTTGACCCTGCTGCCAGGCAAGATCTAAATAAATAATCATAAAATTATTTTTTGATATTTTTGGAAGAAGAAATAATACACAAAGAGACAGGCACTTCCAAGGGGCTACCTGAGTTTCTTGAGCAAGGGAAGGACACACAAGTGCGGCTGGGAAGGAGGCCGATCCTGATAACCCTGCACCCTGAAGGCCACAGTGAGGAAGTAAGATGTTTTCCCAAAGCTGCAGGCAGTCCCAGGTACCATGATAAGGGCCTAAGTTCATTCTTCCCAATTGGCCAGGCCAATTCCCTCCATAGGGTCCCTAATGTCAAGCCTTAGGCCTGACCTCCTCCCCTGCTGCTGAACACCTCCAGGGAAGCAGGTGGCATTCGCAGAGGCTCAGGTGACCCCATGCAGGTTTCCTCATCACTCTATCAGTTCCTGGAGCCTTGGTTTCCTTAAGCCCATTGGAGAGAGGGAGGTTTATTCCTTAGCTTCCACCAGCTCCCCATCCCAGCCTCATCATTCTGAGAAGGAGGTTTCTCACATATGCATGCAGACAGGCCTGTACTCACCCACTCACACATATGTTCTATACTTGAAACCCTCAGGAAATTGCTGGCAATCTCTGTACTTCTGAGACTGATTAAAGGGCAGCTAGGGAATGTGGAGCACCGAGCCAACAGGTGCTTGTGGAGATGGCACTGTGTAAGCACCCTGGAAAACTATTCAGCAGTATCTGCTAAAGCCAGTGAGTGCATGTGCACCCCATGGCCCTTATAATTTCCCTGGGTATAAGCCCAAGAGTCATGAGAGCATGCGTTACTAAAAACCTGTTCTAGATTAAAATGAGCCTAGTGGTATCATTCATAAGAGCTCCAAACTGGAAAGAACCCACGTGTCCACAAACAGTAGAATAGATACACACATTGCAATCTCTTTCTCCAAGAATTTCTCCAAGTATTTTACAGACATATATTGGTTCTGCATAGCAATAAAGAATGAACAAGCTACTGGTATGTGTAACAACATGGATGAATCTCAAAAATGTTTTGTGTGAACAAAAGCAAAGCTCTCAAGAGCACATGAGGTATCTCCATTTTACATAAAATTTGAGAACATGCAAAACTAGGGATAGGAAACAGATTATATATGATGACAGAGCTGGTGGTAGAAGAGTCATGACAGGAACTTCTGGCTATGGAAATCTTGATCTGGGGCATGTGCATGTATTGTCAACGTGCATTGAACTGTACTTAGTTTGAAACTTTAAGATCTATGCACTTCCCTGTATCTGCAATAGATGCCAGTTTAAATTGTGGCAGTGCGGCACCTGGCTATTCACCCAGGCTTTCCTCTTAAGAGTGAGGGAAAGAAAACACTTCCACTTCTAATCTCCAGGTCAAAGTGCAACCAGGGCAACTCGCAAGCACTTTTAAAATAGACTATACTATTCCTAGCAAGGCTGTGTGTGAATAGCATTCGTTTTGTTCCTGAGAACATCTCGGTTTTCAGGGCTGTCCTCATTTTACAGTCTCTGACTAGGTTCACTGGGGCCAGGGGGCTGCTCGTCACCCACCCTGTCCCTCAAGTAGCCGAGGTGCGTGTCTTCACAGACACACACTCCTGCTCAACAGTGAGTCCTGAGATTCTACCCTCTCACAGTCTGTCAACAGCAGCAGGGAAGCGAGAGGAGTTTGGGGTCTCTGTTGTCTGAAGAAATTTGGTCAAGAAGCCCCCAAAGCTTGATGTTCCCCTGTTATCATTTTGGAACAATCTTTTGGCAACTGAACTTGTAAAATCAGATCAATAGGGTCCTTTCCCATCCCCAAAGTCGGTTTTGCTCTCCTCCAATCCTATTTTTTTATTAGTTGTTCAAAACATTACAAAGTTCTTGACATATCATATTTCATACATTTGATTCAAGCGGATTATGAACTCCCATTTTTACCCTATATACATAATGCAGATTCACATCGGTTACACATCCACTTTTTTACCTACTGCCATACTAGTGTATGTTGTATTCTGCTGCCTTTCCTAACCTCTACTATCCCCCCTCCCCTCCCCTTCCCTCCCCTCCCATCCAATCCTATTTCATGACCAGCCCCTCTCCCGGGTTGAGCTGGCTCTATGTGTTTATGATAACTAAGGTTCAAAGCGCCCACGTGAGCCCTATCTACCCTGCCCTGGCCTTTCCCCAGAGGAGTCCAAAGGATAAAGCCTGGTTATAAAAAGCCATGGCCAACCTGCTGGGCGTGAGTAGAAGTCACCGTGAAGCCTGCAGGGTAAGTCACAGTGCCACACGGGCAGGTGGCAAGTGGGAATGAGTAGCATGGGCTGCCAGGGGATGGGCCCCAGAGGGTGAAGCTGCTGCTGGGGAGGACCCTGAGTCTGGAGTCCCAGGGCAGCACCACCTGACTCCCTCTGCCTTGGGAGGCCTCGGCCTCAGTTTCCCCACGCCAAAGGAAGAGCCTGTGCAGCCCCAGCCACGGAGTTTCTTTCTACTCATTCACCATCGTGGGTACATCTAGGGTTCCTGCCCTGTCTGGGCTCTTCCCTGCCAGCCTTCCACCCACCCGTGCTCATGGGCATGAGTGTGTCTGTGTTCTCCCATGCAGATGCTGCCCTCCTGGACCCTCGGCCTTCTCCTGCTGGCCACTGTCAGAGGTGAGGATGCTGTCACCATCCCTCTGGCCTGTGCTAGGTGTCACGGAGATGCTGAGATGAGCACCTCTGGGTTACAGAGCTCACAGGCACTTGATAAATACTTGATGTTAGATGATACCCGATGTGTAAAAGGCAGCTGGGCTTTTCCTGCACGAGACAGTTTGAAGGCCACTGGTTGTAGACACGTGATTCCCCAGCCTGTCTGATGATGAGGGTCCCACTCCAGAACCCTCTGAATAAGAATCTCCAAAGGAGGGCCCAGGAATATGTACACCGCGTGACATACATATTCATCCAGAGCGCCTAGAGACACTGACTGCTCAAATGAAGATCAACCTTGGCCAGCCCTGGGACCCATCCTGGAGTCTCCCCGGGTGGACATGACATTGCTCCTTCCCAGAACCTCATGAGTGTCCTGTTTGTGGCTCTTCCTACCCCAGGGAAAGAGGTCTGCTATGAACCCTTTGGCTGCTTTTCCAACGATGAACCTTGGGCAGGGACTCTTCAGCGGCCTTTAAAGATATTTCCCTGGTCACCAGAAGACATTGACACCCGTTTTCTTCTGCACACAAATGAAAATCCGGACAACTACCAAGTAAGAGTGGGGGGTGGAATGAAATCATGGGGGAGGGAGGTTGGGGCCCCACATGGTCACATGGATTTCTAGAGCACAATTCAATTCACTGCCCTGGAACTTTCCAGAGGCTACTGCACCCCCAATGTTAGACCTAGAGCCATCTTGACTGTAGAGATCATCAATCCCAGAGTATATGATGAAATCATGTGAAATCATGAAGCCTAACCTAGAAACATACTCCTTCACACACACACCACTGCATAGATCTGCAGGGGCCACCCAGCACGAGAACCCTGTTCCCTGGGAGGAAGAGTGTATGAGCAGCATCTGCAGAAAAGCCACATGTATCCCAGAAAAATGGGCAGTGGAGGGATAGAAGCCCCTTAGGTTTGGATGTAAGAGGGTATAAATCCTTCCTGAGGAGCAAGAAGATAATCAGAAAGGGGATGATTAACCACAAAAGAGAAAAAGTGACATCCCTGGAGCAAACTGTAGTGCCAGAAGGTCTGCCAGGTGGAAACAGGACAGGCTTGTTCCAGGTGGTCAGAAGGGACCAGGCAACAGTTTCAAGGAAGACATTGCTAAGAATTCAAGCAGCTCACAGCTCTAGTCTCCGATAGTTTAAAGAACAGGTGTCTGTCTCTAGGTCCCTGAGGTCATTATTGTGGGATTCCACACCACAAATTCCCCAGGGGTGCCCTCAGCCTGGAATCTGTTTAGACGTGATTGTTGTGTCACTTTGATTATGTGATCCCTGTGGTGTCTGGTCCTGCTGACAGGTAGAAGTGGGCCTTACCAGGCCCTTGGGCACACAGGTGTCTTTCTTAAGTCTTGTGGTTCCACGGAGCTCCGTTGCCCTCAAGCCTTGTGCTTATGGCCAGGGTCCTTCACTTTTCTTATCCAGGGACCTCTGTGGCCACTGGGGGAAGACTAAGAACCCCTTCTCAGGACAATATTTCTAAATACATAAAATATATTGGATTACAGAGGAAATAGTTATGTTGAAAAGGACTTATCAAAACATTAAAAAATATATAAATATGGGTAGTATATATTGTAAATGCTACTTTTTTATTTCACTAAATAACAAGATCTACGGGTTGATTTATTAACTATTATAAAAGTGAATCCAAATGACACTTGGGGATATATGAAACAACTTTCATGTGATATAAAAATGTCTGTGACTTCAGTTGGGGACAGAGTCACAGGTGCTGCTAATTCCACTGTGGTTTGTTGCTTGGCCTCATGAGTCACAGAAAATGTTAGATTTGGGTTCAAGGTTCATGAAAATAGAAAAAAAAAAAAAAAAGTAAGAACTCGAACTTTCTGAATTCTAGCCATAATCCCAAGTCAGGAACTCTTTCTAGTCCCATCTGGGTGTCATGGGAGTTGTGTCTGTGATCTTGGACTCTCCAGGACTGGCTGTAGCATTCCCACAGCTTGGGAGGACTTAACGTTTGAATTCATCTTTTCTACTTTTCCAGCTGATCACTGCTGACCCAGACACCATTGATGCTTCAAATTTCCGACTGGACCGCAAGACACGCTTCATTATCCACGGCTTCATAGACAAGGGGGAGGAGAACTGGCTGCCGGACACTTGCAGGGTAAGGGCCCACCTTCCTCACCTGGCCACTTCCTGGTGAGACCAGTACCCCGCATACACATTCAAACTCTGTACCCCTGATGCCCCTGAAATGAGGAAAGAAAATACTCCAGAGAGAGAGGGATCTTTCTAAAAACACCCAGGAGAACATGGTTATCTGGTTATTCATTGCCAACTTCTCATTATCCATCAATTTCTAGTCAACGAACCCTTCTGCGGCTGAAGAAACCCAGAGTCCAGTCAAAAAGTCTCAGAGTGAAGGCTACACAACCACCCACGAGTCAAGTAGCCCATGCTGTGTCTTTGATGGTTGATATAAAACCCAAGATGACATTTTAAAAAAATGATTAAAATTTGACCTCTAAAACACTGCTATCCCATAGAATGTTCTGTGATGACAGACATGTTCTATAGTTATGAGTTCCACATCAAGAGCCACTTCCTACTTGTGGTATTGAGCACTCCATATGTGGCAAGGCCAACAAGGAACTGAGTTGTAAATTTTATTGGGTAGTAGTTTACTTGTACTTGATCTAGGAAGTGACCTTCTGAACCTGGCTGTGCCAATAACCACCTGAAAAATATTAAACAAGACCCTTGCCCATTTCAGGCCTCAGTGTCCACATGTTAAGCAGGGTGAGTGTGTCCAGTTCATAGTGCTGCCCTGTGAGTCAACTTAGGACACAACCAACCAGTAGGAGGAATGTTGATATCTGACATCAACCTGTACTTGATGGACCTGGATTCATATCTCTGGGGTGTGCAACTTGGAACTGTTGATAAATTGGTCAGAGTCTCTCTCTCTTTCTCCTCTCATCTTCTCCAGAAAATGTTTCAAGTGGAGGAGGTGAACTGCATCTGTGTGGATTGGAGGAGAGGGTCCCGCACCACATACACACAAGCGGTCCACAACACTCGGGTCGTGGGGGCGGAGATCGCTTACTTAGTTCAAGTGCTTTCGGTAAAACCCTGTCTGGGCCGGTCCCGGGGGTGGGACAGAGCGAGGGGGTCGGGAAGCACTCCACTGTATCCTAGGCAGCTGGGGACCCGCAGATAGGGACTGCCAGACAAGTGGCCCAGGTTCTCAGTCTCCTCCTGAAATCTGGCCGCCCCCTTCCTCCCTTGCCGATTGTCCTAAAGACGCAGCACCCATCATTTCCTAGCTGCAGAGTCTGGGAACACTAATCTCTTCCAACCTCAGTTTCCCCCTTTCGAAATACGCCCTTCCTGAAAGGCTATTCCGGGAATTGGAGAGCAGCCTGGGCTGCCCAGCAGTTCCAACCTCGGGGAAGATGAGTCTTCCTGCTCCTGCAGCCCGCGGGCAAGGCCCTTTACACCTGCCCTGCGGCCGCTTCTGCAGGAATCCGAGAGCCCGTTCTCACCCCCAGGCGCCCGCCACCGGCCAGGGACCGTGGTCTGCGGTGGGCGCTGGTGATAGCCGGCCGGCCGGGGGCGGCGGCTGCAGTTGGCGCGGCGGCCGCTGGTCAGCACTGTTGCCGCGCGCACCGTCGCCTGCGGACTCAGGCTCCCTGGCTGCGGCCCCCTGGCTGTCGCGCTGCCCCAGGCCGCGACCTCCAGTGGCAGGTCATTCTTCCCCAGTTCTGAGCTGGGTCTTATCACCACCCGCCCGCCACCCTGGCAGGGACCTGAGTCCCCTGCCGGATCCACGAGTCCTCACGCGGTCCTGGAGTCCCCTGACGCGCTCTACCTCCGCAGACGCAGCTGGACTACAGCCCCGAGGACGTGCATCTCATAGGTCACAGCCTGGGCGCGCACATAGCCGCGGAGGCGGGCAGGAGGCTGGGGGGCCACGTAGGCCGGATCACAGGTAGGGGTCATGTGGAACGACCTGGGTCCCAAGACCCAGGGTGTGGGCAGCGGGCAGCGAGCAGCAGAAACCTCGATCCCAGGTGCTTCTCTTGGTGATGGTCACCCTTACTGGTCCTCCACTAGCCAACTCTTTAAGTGATGCCGCGGACTTAAATTTTAAAATGATCGTCCGTGTATCAGAAAACAGATGACTGCAAATTAAAATGAATTTGTAAAACAAGAAAAATGTAAATAGTACATTAAACCAATGATTCCAGGATTATTATTGCTAGAGTATGACAAAGTTGGGGGGAAAAATTGAGATGATTTTTTTAAAAAAAAATATTCGTTGGTTCCACAAACAGTCCTTGAATATTTTTGCTGTGTTTGGCACAGTCAGGAAATGAAAGTAGGTAGCTGAGACTTGCCACATAGGAAGTGCTTAGTAAAGAATGAATGAGTGAGTGAGTGAGTGAGTGGACCACTACCTAGAATAAATCTACCAAGAAAGACAGACACTGACAACTATTTATTTGGGGCAGCCAAATTAGTGTGTAACTCGGGCTGTCAGTTTGATTCAACATTAGAAGAGTGTCCCCATTGCTCAAGGCACTGTGTGAGGCATTGAGGGAATTATGGCAGGGTGTTAGTTAATAGTTATACAGAATTTTTCAGGTTACAAAATCCTTTCCTTTATACGTTTTCCCCGGGGGGTTCACAATAACCCTATAGGACAGATGTCCTTATTCCCACCTTCCAGATGAGGACAGACATTCCACCTTTAAAAGAACCAGGGCAAGAATATAGGTCACTGTGTGCCACACTTCTCCCACCCCCACCCTGGACTTCTCTTTGAATGTGAACTGGGCACAGCCCCTGCTTCAGGAAAACCACATTCCGGTTCAGGAAGCAGAAAACTAAGCAGGCAAATAAAATTCAAAGCAAAATTAACAAGTTCAAAACAATACAGTGGCTAGAATGGTCTGAGAAAGGAGGGGGTGAGTTTTCCATGAGACCGTGGTGTTGGAGCTGAGTTTCAGAGCAGAAAGGTTTAAATGAAGGAAGAATGTGGGGAAGGGCACACAGAACTGGGGGACAGCATGAGAAAAGGCACAAACGCTTATAAGTGTGGGGTTTCAGGGACTGGAAATAATTGGGTGAGGCCAGGGAACACACAGTCTCAGAGCAATGGCCAAATAGTAACGTGTGTGGGGAAAACAGGAAAAGAGAAATGAGCTATGACCACTGTGATTCTGCAATCTGTACAATTAGAAAAATGAGAAATTATACCCCAATGATTCAAATGTATGAATTGCCAAGATCATTGTAATGTCATGTGTAACTAATTAAAAAAATTAAATTAAAAAAATAAATTTAAAAAAAAGAGAGAAATGAGGACCACAAGGGACCCACCCAGCCCTCATAGACCCAGGCACTGGAAAATTCCAGTTGTTCTTCAACAGGCAGTGACCCCATTCCTGCCCTTTCTGCTCCAGCCTCTCTTTCCCAAGCAGACCAGGAGCTATAGACCCAGTCCCTTGACTGATAGCCACTGGGTTTTTGCCCAGACTCCTCATGCCCAGTTGGTGGGTGCAAGGTGTAGATCCTGGTCTTTGTCAGAGTGCAGCCTGTCCACCTTCTCCTTTTCAGGGCTGGATCCAGCAGAGCCATGTTTCCAGGGCACACCTGAGGAGGTTCGGCTGGACCCATCGGACGCCATGTTTGTGGATGTGATTCACACGGATATTGCTCCCATAGTCCCTTTCCTAGGTGAGTTCCTCAGTCTCACTTCCTGGTGACCAGCACTATGACTGAAGAAATTGAGTCCAAGCAGTCCCCACCCCCAATACACACACAAACTTTTCAAAATAGTTAACTCAATCTTGAACCATGTCCTTTCCCAATCTACCAAGATCCACAATGGAAATTGTGTTATAATTGACACTTGATCTATACCTACAAAACGCAAAATTAATTTTTGAAATTTTTTTCTTTTCTCAAAGCTTGGTTATGGCTTGTTTTATTGGAGACTAACCGTGTCTTTGTTTAATTCTTCTAAAATCAGCATCTTTGTTCCAATATTTTTATATAACCATTCATTTCACTTGCCAATATAGGGTGTGTTTTTAATGGTGGTGAAGATGATGATGATCATGATGACGATGATATCATCACTTAACTAATATTTACCATGTGCTGCACTGGATGTCTTATAGTATTAGCTCATTAATTCTATAATACCCAAAATGTAGCTGGATGTCTTATAGTATTAGCTCATTAATTCTATAATACCCAAAATGTAGATATTATCACTATTTCACAACTGAGGAACTGAGGATCAATAAGATTAAGTAATTGCCCAAGATCAAAAGTCGTGTAAGTAGAAGTAGGCTTTGATCACAGGTCTTTGTGCCTCTCAAGCACAGCGTCTCATCATTGTACCTCGGCTCTCAAGAGAACAATATACTATTATGTGGTCTCAATAAAGCACTTTAATGTAGAAACCAAATTTTTAAAATAAATAAAGAAATACAACTTGTACCCGATATGTGCCTATTGGTGCTTAATGGTATAGGGAATATTGGTATTGTCCAGGGCCTCCCCAAGGCAGACAGACAGATACACGTACAAATGTATGTGTGCACACTCCCCCAGAGCCCACCTCCCTGCTCATCTCACTTCCTGTTCTCTCTCCTCCCTCCCCATCCTGCCAAGCTCCCATCTCTCAGATCTTTCTGCAGAGCTGGAGGTAGTGGTAGCTCTGCTGAGGAGAGAATTTACCAGAAGGCTTTCACTCTTGTTAGAATGAGTTGAACATCTCACTTTGGCCATGATCTAACTCTTATACCACTAACCTCCCTGTTCACCTCTGTTTCAAATGTTTCAGGTTTTGGAATGAGCCAAAAGGTGGGCCATCTGGATTTCTTTCCAAATGGAGGAAGGCAAATGCCTGGATGTCAGAAAAATATCCTTTCAACCATCGTTGATATAGATGGACTATGGGAAGGTATGTAAATGAAAGCAGCAACTGCTATATTGGGGTGAAGGCAGAATATGTGGGTCTGGCCACCATGATGCTGAATTTTCTGCCATTGTGGAGTGCTTGCTCTGTGCCAGGTGCTTTCACAATAATGCCAAGAGAAACTTAATCTGAGTAGCCCCATTTTACAGATGCAGAAACTAGGAATCAGAAAAGTTACCTAGCTTGTCCCAGGCCACCCTATATTTAAACCCATTTTCTAACTGCTAAGCTTTGCTTTCATCCAGCCTGTGGCCCTTCCCCCAGCTGCCAGGATGCTGGGACAATAGCTGGATGGGCACGCTGTCAAATACTCCGCTCTGGCTTTGGCCACTGATCCTACCTTTTGCACTTGCTTCTGGAAAAACCACAGAGCATAAGCAAAGATCTGGAAGCCTTGACTTTCTTGTTGGCAGTTATCAGGTCCTAAGCATAGAAGCAGATGAGATGATAAAAGGAGGAGGGATGTCCTCTGTGGGTTTAGGCCGTGGGGCAGGGCAGGGTAGGCCAGAGGTCTGGGGGACCCCTGGTGGATCCTGGCAATCTTCTATGTTCATCTAGGAGAGCAGAATCCCTACCCCTGACATTAGGTGACCTCCCATGTCCTAACCTTTGACTATTCCTCTTGCGCCTTTCCAAAGACCAAGCTTTACTTTTCTCCCTGAAAGAGGAGGCTTTATTTATTTATTTTGTCTTTATTTTTCTGAACTAGAAGTTCCCCTCAGCTAAGAACTATTTCTCAGGCACCCCAGATACTCCAGTACCCTGTTCAGGACCCAGGCCAAAGAGGGCACTGTACACACTCTGTTAAATGGCCTTGGGTGGCATTTTAATATTCCATGTGCTTAATGTCAAAGAGCAGAGTCAATAAAGCAACATCCAGCCTCACCTGGCAAATCAGAGGAGCTTTTGAGCTCTCAGCTCCACACCAGGTAACTGTTAGGAAGACGCCGCCATTTCACTCTCCCTGAAGGAACCCTAGAATCACAATAATAGCTGCCCCCTCCCAGAAATGACGAGCAGGGCACACATAATAGGAAAGAGCCCAGGTTTAATTAAAGAGGCAATTTAGAGTGAACAAGCCCATGAGCGCTAGAGTGTGCTTCTATTGTGTGGAGCTCAAGTCACCCAGGCGCTGGGCCCTGGGAACAATTAAATCCACTTTCTCCTCTATTATGGGTCCCCAGGCAGCAATTTTGGATGAAAGAAACAATTAAGTTTAAAGCAGGTTCTGTTGTCTGTTGAGGAGCGCTGACCTTGGCACTGGGCACTGGGGACTGGCTGGCTCGGCTGGAGGGCACTGGGCAGTGGGTGCAGCAGGGCTGGGACCTGCAAGAGCGAAGCCACCCTGGCTCAAAGGGGATGTGCCTCCAAGGAGTGGTGCATAAAGCCCACCAGACCCCCGAGAATGGTCCCCATGTGTGTCCAGGGTCACTACAGAGTGCTCCGTGGGAAGTTTTATACTAAGTAGTTGGAGAAATGAAAAATCAATTTTCCAAACAAGATGAGTTTGTTTGCTTGTTTTTAAAGGTGGTAAATAAAATGCCATGAAAGAATGGCAGGGTGCTCAGCAGAGGGAAGACGAGGGGTGGCTTAGCCTGAGCAATTAGACACAGAAAAGGTGGGCTCCAGGGAAAGGTCAGGTGTGGTCCAGTGTCCTCACGTGTGGCCCCAGATGCCACAGCAGTGTGGATGGCCTTCATGGGGACTGTGGTCACAATGGGAATGCACTGCAATCAGTGAAGCATGGAAAGGTTTTTGTGTAAAACTCGAGATTCTCGTAAAAATCAGAAGACCAAGCAATCAGGTCTTTAACTTGTAACAACTGCCTGGGCTCTGTGGCTCCTCTGAAAGCTATTATCTTCTGTATTTATCTCTCTCTCTCTCTCTCTCTCTCTCTCTCTCTCTCTCTCTCTCTTCCCCATCTTTTTCTCTCTTTATATATAAATATACATACTGTTTCTATGTCTCTTTCTCTCTCTGTCTCTGAATTTTTCTGCCCTCTCTGTCTCTGCCTGCCCACCCCCACCTGGCCCCAGCTTCCTCATTTATGTTATATTCCAGCCCCTGGAGCCCTGGACAAACGTGCCTGTTAGGACTTGTCACTCTTCAACGCTTGCCTGGTCCTGAGCAACCCTCCTAATATGTCCCAAAGTGCTGAGGCGTGCCCCACCCATCCATGCAACGTGGAGGCACAAGGTGTGCAGTGGAATGGTCCACGCTTCAAAAGCTAAAGGCCTCCTCCAGCTCTCTGGCCTCTGCTTTCTCAGGAACCCGCAACTTTGCAGCTTGCAACCACCTACGAAGCTACAAGTATTATGGAAGCAGCATCCTCAACCCTGACGGCTTCCTGGGCTACCCCTGTGCTTCCTATGACGAGTTCCAGAAGGTAGGGCACCCAGGGCTAGGAAGATGCTGTGGCTCTGGCGTTGGTTTTACCCCTGTGACTTAGAGCAGAACAAGGAGATACATGTAACTCCGCACTCATGGGCGGGAGTAATGGAAATGCCCAAGCTTCCAAAGCCTTTGTCCTATGGGGCAGGGCAGGCTGCAGGGCAGAAGTACAGCTGGCCGTGCTGCGTCCTCCTGGGGCCCCCAGCTTTTCATTTAGGACAATCTCCAATCTGCACAGAGTTGAAGAAGAGCACAGGAAGACTGTTACACCTGTCACCTAGACGCACCAATTGCTAATGCTCTGTGTGCGTGTGCGTGTGTGTGTGTGTGTGTGTGTGTGTGTGTGTTCTTTGTTCCTGAATGATGGGTAAATAAACTGAAGATATTCGGACACTTTGCTCATACAAGTGTCAGCATTCATCTACTAAGAGCATCATCATCCTCCTAGAGAACAACATTCAAGAAATTTAACTTGATACACAATTTCTACTATATAACCCATATTAAACTTCTTCAGGTATCTAAACAATATCCCCGTGTGGTGCTGTACCTGCCTTCTTCCCTCCCTCCCTCCCTCTCTCTTTCCTTGCTTCCCTTCCTCCCTGTCTTTCTCCTTTCTCACTTCCTCTCCTTCCTCAGACTTTCTTTTCCTTCCTTTTCTTGCCTCTCATTTATTGCTTTGTCTCTGTAGACTCCTTTAATCGGGAGCAGTTTCTCATTTTTCCTGGTCTTCTGGGATTTGGACAGTCATGATAACTCCAACCCAGGTATTTGATAAAATATCACACTCTGAAATTGTTTGATTATTTCTTTGTGATTCAACAGGTGATATTAGGTCCTTCTCAGTGAATCACAATCAAAGGCACTGCTTAACCGAACTTTGTTTGATGACATCAATTTTGATTACCTGGTTAAGGTAGTGTCTTCCAGATTTCTGTATTATTAAAGTACTATTTCCCTCAAATAATTTATAGGAGATATTGTTTCCCAACAATAAGACTAACAGAACTTTTGGGTTCCTATGGAAGATCTGCACCTGAATCAATTACTACATTGCAGGATGCAAAACTCTGATACTTCAAAATATTTTCTTCTCAAAGATAAAAATAAAATGTGCTTAAAGTTAGATCTTTTTATCCTTTCAAAACAAATTTTGATCTTGGCATACTGAGATGCACTATGACCAAAAGGACCTCATGTCTGATCCCCAAGTTTGGGGAATGTTCTGAGAGCAGCTCTGGTGGGCCATGGGGTCTTCTGTAACTATTCCATACTTCCCAAATCATGAAGTAGCTCTGCACACCATGAATTTGGGGTGCAATATGAGGGCAAAGAACAGAGGCTGGTGGTGCTGTGCCATAAAGTGCTCATGTGATTTGAAGGCCTAGTTAATGAGCTCCTGGGAAGCACCACACGGGGATGAATCAGTCTGGAGAAATAACTCATATTAAAAAATGAAAATGGGCATGGGTCTTTGCTTCCTCTTTTCATCTGAAATAACTTGCCATCTTTCCCATTGACTTCTCCCTCAAGGATCGACTTGCATTTCCCCTTTCAGACTTTAATGTCACTACTTCTCATGTATGACTCGTCCTGAAGCAATGCTCTAGGATTCCAAGGTGCCTTGCTGGGTGCTGTACAGGCCTAGATCAGTTCTATGCACTGTCCTGAGGACGGATGCATGGATGCATGGGAACGTGGGAGCCTGGGTAGAAAGATGCCTGCATGCATGGATTAGTGGGAGAGAAGAGTGGATGGCCACCTGGAAGCATAGAAGGGTGAATGAGAGGATGGGTAGGACGTGGATAGGTATAGGTATCAATAATTATAAGAGGAGATAGTAATAGATGAGAAAATGGATTCATGGATAGAGTGAATGAGGCAAAAACCTACTACTAACAGACAATGTTTTTCCCATTAGGATGGCTGTTTCCCCTGTCCATCTGGAGGATGTCCCAAAATGGGGCACTATGCTGACCAATTTAAGGGGAAAACCAGTGCTGTGGAACAAACTTTTTTTCTGAATACAGGAGATAGTGGTAATTTTACCCGTAAGTTTCCATTTTCATCAGTTAAAAATTCTTGCAAAAAAATTTTTAAAAAGGTGTACCAGCCATATTAGTCATGGTAGCAACTGAAAGGAACCATCTTTCCCATTGACTTCTCCCTCAAGGATTGACTTGCATTCCCCCTTTCAGACTGAAAGCTGAATGCTATAATGTAAAGACAGGAGAATGGCACTTGTCTGGCATCTCATGCTCACCCCCTTAACAATAATCCCGAACAGCTGCCGAGCACAATGTGGTGAGTGACTCTGGCTAGTCACCACGTCCACCCATGCATGTGGCAGGAAGGCTGCATCCATTAACAAAAGAAGCAGTCACCATGAGACAATGTCATTTTAAGTCAAGAAGTCACTGTAGTGACAACTGTCAAACTAGTCTCCTACACACACACACACACACACACACACACACACACACACTGTTGTGGTGGTGGTTGTTGTTTGCTCAGCTTCTCATTAAAAAGGAATAAGATGGTAGAAACAGCAAGATTAATTTTGTAAAAGTAATATATTATGCCTGAAAAGAAAAATCTTATTTTACAAGGGAGTTTTAAATTCAAAATAATAATATAGCACTTTATAAAACACTTTTTATATGGAGTATTTCATGCAATCCTATATTTTCCATAAAGGATACTAGCTTGGCAGTATCTATAAAGTCCTACGTGTGTATACCTTTAGCCCAAACACCTAATTCTCAGAATGTACCACAGTGCATAAGAATTGTTCAAAGGCGTTTACTGTAGCATTGTTTTAAAAAAAAAAAAAAAAGATTGAGGGGAAATTCTAAATGTCCACAAATTGAAAAATAACAAATTGCTATAGATTGATGCTATAGCTATTGAGAAAAAGGATATAGTTCCACGTACTGACAAGAGAAAGCCTCTAAGGCCTATGAAGTGAAAAAGCAAGTGGCAAAACAGCATGGAATCCAACGTCTCAGTCAGTTCAGGTTACTACCACAGAATATCACAGACTGGATGGTTTAGAAACAATGGAAATTAATTTCTCACAGTCCTGGAGGCTGGAAGTCTGAGATGGGCCTGCCAGTATGGTCAGGTTCTGGTGCACAGTGCCAGCTTCTTGTCTTCTCCCCCATGGTGGAAAGGAGGCACTAATCACATTCATGAGGGTCCCACCATCCTGATCAAATTATCTCCCAAAGGCCTTCTCTCCTAATACTATCATGTCAGGTGTTAGGGTTTCATATGGATTTTAGGGGACATAACCATTGAGTCCATTGCCTCATGAGTCAGGTGCAGTGACAGGTTGGTTTCCCTTCATTCCTGAGGGCATGTGCTTTCTTGTGCTAAACTCTAATGCTTTCTGCCTTCTGGGTCTCCACACCCCAACTAGAATCTGAATTCCTGGACCCCAATTCCACCAGAGGAAACCAAGGTGGGCCCCTTCCCTCTCACTCCTGAGAAATTCAGGGCTTGATGGATTCATTTGCTTCTGTTGGATCATTGTTTCAATAAGATAAGTTTATTGAACTGATTGTATTTCTTTGGACAGGTTGGAGATATAAGGTATCAGTCACACTATCTGGACAAAAGAAAGTGAGCGGGTACATCAGGATTGCTCTATATGGAAGTAAGGGAAACTCAGAACAACATGAGGTGTTCAAGTAAGTTATAGTAAAGTGAAATGGTCATTCTTTTCATAATAGATTATGCATAAAAGTTGGGAATAAACTGATGTATAAACCCAGGTATCTATACTATAGAACCATTGAATTCTAGATCATCAGAGCTGGAAGAAAGTCTTTGCATATACCTCAATCCCATTATGTTCCATATGAGAATAATGAGGCCCAGAGAGAGGGGATTCACTATTTAAAATAAGTCATGTGCTAACCTTTGTTGGAATGTCAATCACCTGACTTGAAGTTTTCCTAGGGTCAGATCCATCTATGTGACAACTCTTCCTTCTCTAACACACGCTTTGTCCCCCACACACAGGTATACATGAAGCCTGGGGACACCTGCTTGTTGCTGTGGTGGCCTTGGCTCTTGGATTATACTGGATACATAAGGACCTTAGTAAATAGGTGTTGAACACATGCATAACCTATGTGGTGAAATCAGCTTCTGTTTTTGCACTAACTTTTAAAACTCAGCATGTGAGTTAAACTTCTTTGATAACTTTCTATGCTACGTATGACGTGTTGACAGTGTCTAGCTGAACCACATGCATCTTTAAACAAAAGACACTGCATCAACTGTTCTGTACCAAACTTATAGATTATGTCTCCAAATATTTTACTTCTCTCTAGGGACAAACTAAAATAATGGAAACATGAAATCCAATTTTTTAAAAAGTGCATATTGCAAAAACGTGTGTTTAGGGGCAAACCCAGGATATGCATGAAGTCATCTTGTTTGCAGAAAACCAATGACAGCAACTATTATTTGGAGGAATAATAGATTTATCTTGTCCTATGTATTCATACATCCAGCTGATAAAACATTTTATCTTTGTATTTTCCAGGGGATCCCTCAAACCAGATGCAATCCACATGCGTGACATTGATGTGAAGCTCAATGTTGGAGAAATCCAGAAGGTTAAGTTCCTCTGGAACAACAACGTGATAAATCTCTTCCGGCCCACACTAGGAGCTTCCCGAATCACGGTGCAAAGTGGTGAAGATGGCACTGAGTGTGTATCTTTTATTCCATCCAAGTCTGGTTATTTCTTTTTAAGTATCAATCTGTCTCTGCAATCTACCCATCTATCCAATCACCCATCTACCCATCTTTGTATGTATCTACCTGAATTTGTCTATACGTGCCTCTGTATTTTCTGTGCATCCACTTAGTCAGTTACCATCTACCCGGAATCCAGCCATCCCTTCACCTTTCCATCCATCCATTCATTAAGGTCTATCCATCTGTTCATCTCAACTCTCCATCTCTCCATCTGACTTACTTCAAAAAATCAAATACACTTTGCTTAGGCAATATTCAATTTGGCAGGAGCAAGACACTGGTGTTAAGGCATAGTTTCAAGAAATAGGCAAATAGTAGACTGATTCTTCTTAAACAATAAGGAGAACATCCTGGAAGTACTTGGAGAGAGTCTCTGGTTATTTTCAGTTGGTCCAGTTGTTAATGTACATTTATTTGTTTGGAGACGATGGCGTGGGAGGGATGTGAACTGTGCTGGGAATCTGGCTCACAGAGGCAAGCTTTGTCATTCTGAAGGAATAGAATCGTACTTGGCAGGAGTTGCGAGAGGGAATAACTGCTTGGAAAATATAGAAAGAAGGGCACCTCAAAAGGGGATAATCCAGAAACAATGGGCTGCTGAGTCTGAGGGACATGTCAATGTCACCCCTCAATTGCTCTCCTTTTAAGATGAAGAGAGATTTGGAGAGTAAAGTAGCTTATCCAAGGTCACAACAGAAAAGCTAGAGGGGAAAATGTCGGACTTCAAAATATTTCCCAAAACACATCAAGACCTTGCTCAGCAGCACGGTCTAACTTTGCTGACTGCAGAACTGGCAGTAGTCCCGGTCCCTCGGCGTGTTGTTGGAAAGCTCACACGTGACAGTTGGTGTGTCATTACTTTGGTGTGTCACTACCTCGTGTCCTTAAGTGCAGAACATAAGTTTGATTCATGACAAGGACCAGGACATGGGTCTTCTGATGCCATCAGTGCTCTTTCCACTGAGCCCATCGACTCACACAGCCAGAGGGGAGCTGAGGAGGAGGCCTGGCCTTGTCGTGCACTGTGAAGAGAACTGGGGGTCACTGTAGTTAGGTGGGGTGGCATCATCAAGTACAGTATAATCACACACTGGACCTCCCAAACACCCAGCCCTCACCTCACAGGAGGCTCCCTCACCACAGAGACACCCCGAGGCTGAGCCCTGAGGGAGGGCTGGCTTGGCCACTTCATTCTCCTTTAGCCAAAGACTCCTACCAGGGAAAGAGTAGGTTGAAAGTGCCCTGCTCCTTGTGGCTTTTGGTGATCTCCATCATGACCATATTCCATTGCCCCAAACCCGAGAATCCTCCTTAATATTTTTTTTTTTTTTTTTTTTTTAGAGAGAGAGAGAATTTTTTTAATATTGATTTTTTAGTTCTCAGCAGACACAACATCTTTGTTTGTATGTGGTGCTGAGGATCGAACCCGGGCTGCACACGTGCCAGGCAAGCGTGCTACCGCTTGAGCCACATCCCCAGCCCAAACATTTTTTTTTTTTTTTTTTTAGAGAGAGAGAGAGAGATTCTTTTTTGTAGATGGACACAACACAATGCCTTTTTTTTTTTTTTTTTTTTTTTTAATGTGGTGCTGAGAATCGAACCTAGGTCCAGCCCGTGCTAGGCAAGCGCTCTACCGCTGAGCCACAATCCCAGCCCTTCCCTCATATTTTTTAAAACCAATATCACTGAGATTTGATTTCCATACCATAAAATTCATCCATTCAAAGTGCACTAGTCAGTGACTTTTAGTATATTCAGACTTGTACACTCATTACCACTGTCAATTTTAGGACATTTCCACACCCCCTCAAAGAAACCCATGCCCTGAGCCAACATCCCTCAGTCTGCACATCCTTCTTCCCGGCCCTAGATTTCCAATAAGCTGCTTTCTGTCCTTGTGGATTTTCCTATTCTGGACATTATGTTTAAATGCCTTTGTGATCGACTTCTGTCACTTAGCATTCTGTGTTCAAGGTTCGTCTAGGTACGTGTATCAGCACCTCATTCTTTTTTAGCACCAAATAATATTCTAGTGTATGGATATGGAGCATTTTATTTGTCCATTTATCAGCTGGTGGACATTTGGATTGTTTCTACTTTGGAAGGATCATAGATAATCTGCACGAATATTCACATAGGACTTCTTGTGGAGCTGTATTTTCGTTCTCTTGAGGATAGACCTAGATGTGCTGTGTGTGGGTCCAACGACAACTCTGTTTAAAGGGATGGCCAGACTGCCATGTTTTATATCCTCAGGAGCAGTGTACAGAGGACCCTCTATGAGCTTGACAGGGAAAGTCCCCTCCAGGCTGGTGGCGGGTCACTGCTAGCCCCTGGAACTTGTTGCCAGGCCAAAGCAGCAGGCTCAGTGACAGATGTTGGTTTGATATGACTGGTTCACTTCCGGCGTGTTGAAAGCCCACAGGAGAGGAAAATGTTCATCGAGCAGGTTTTTGTTGTCAGAATCACTTGGATCCTGCCTGGTGCTGCAACGCTGTCCAGCCAGAGGGAGCTGCATCTGGGGCCAGCTAAGTGCAGCATCACGTCTCCACCAGCCAGACAGCCTCATGCTGTGACTGTTTCCCTCCACAGGTATAATTTCTGCAGCAGCGACACTGTGCAAGAAGACGTCTTACAATCTCTTTACCCTTGCTAAAAGCACGATATGGCTCCTGTCCCTTCATGGTAATAAATTCTCTAATGCACATCGTCTCAGGCTAAGTATTGGTTTGACATTCTCCACGTTCTGGGGTCACAGTTTGGAAACAATTACTAGGACTGGAACCAAGCTCACCACAGGCAACAAGGGTCTGGAACTTCCTACCCACCCACCTTGTTATCTGTCTTCCAGGACATGGGTGCAGCCTGTGCTAATGCATTTTATTCCCTTAAACTGTGAAATGTTCCTGTTTGGAAAGGACATTGTTGTTCCCAAGTTACCCATCTAGTTTTTAACAACCTGTGGGTGGGGTATAGACCCTGTGGCCTGTGTAACTCCAAACTATAATGACTCAGGTTAAACTCTACCTGTCACATGAAGGAAGAGGACCTTAAAAATAGTTAATATCCACACATCATTCACGATGCAGAAGAGTATTCTTATGAAAGATATCTTCGACCACCCTTCCCTTCAAGTATCTCAGTTCTTCCCAGAGACAACTTAAAGGGTTTTTTTCCAGAAATAGTCTCCATCTACATCACACGTCTTTGTCATCACCCACCCTTTTTGTCCAAGCACAAGTGGCAGCATACTATGATACATGCTGTCACACTGCTTGAGTGTTCCACTAACAATAAACTGGGAATCCTCCTCCTAGTACAGAAACAGCCTCCTTTATTTCCAGGGCTTTGTAGATTCCACTGAGAGACACACACAGGGTACACAGTGGAACCCACTGATGGACACATAAGTGTTTTTCAAATTTTCTTATTACAAATATTCATGCAGTTAATAACTTTTTATGATATTTTCTACTTTATCCTATTTATCCAACAAATATTTAGGATAAACATATTTTGATCAATATTGCCAAAATGGGCTGAGGCTGTGGCTCAGTTGTAGAGTGCTCACCTAGCAAATGCAGAGGCCCTGGGTTCAATCCTCAGCACCACATAAAAATAAGTAAATAAAGGTATTGTGCCCAACTACAATATATTAAAAAAAATTGCCAAAACGCCCTCTATGGCAGTTTTATCAATTGACACTCCATCAATGTGGGAGGTTGAACTATGAGAAGTTGACAACTTTGCAGTGGGGGAGGGGGAGGGAAATATATATATATATATATATATATATATATATATATATATATATATATAAAATCAAGCATTGACAATGCCATGTGATTTATTCTAACCTGGGAGCACTTCATGCCCCCAATAATGTGGAATGTTGTCAAATCTTTAGCCAACTTGATGGGTAAAGTGCTTTGCCTTAAATTGCAATTTTTATTTATTGTGAATAAGGGTAAACATCTTTTTAGTGTTTTATGACTCTTAATACTTATTTCTCTGTGAATTGGCCAAATTCTTTGCCAATCTTCGGCATCTTTTTAACATTATTTTTACTTTAAAGATCCCCTTTCATATTAAGAAAATTGGAATATTCTGGCATATGCAGATATTTCCCCCAATGTGTTCCTCAGCCTGGGAGAAAATGGGAAGACAATGGAAGGGTCTGAGACTGGTACTTTCAAGGTCGATCCCTGGCTGGCCTGAGCCCCCAGCTGGTACTTGGAAGCTTCTACGGGTACCTGTAACCCCAGTGGCTGTCCACAGGGATCTGACTGCCTGGTCAGGTCAAGCAAGACAGCCAGACCCAGTGCCCAGCTTGCTTTCTTGAGCTATATGCCAGCCTCCAGCCTGCCTGGTCTTTCTCCAAGGCTGTGCCCATTTCCTGGAGGCTTGTCACCTCCTCGGTGCAGAGCCGCAGCCATCCCAGACTGGCCTCCAGCAGAACTGCCCACTCCTTTGGGGACCCCAGATGGATAAATGAGCTGGTACCAGGTACAGAGTGTCATTCTCAGGGTCTGTGGGCATAGTGTACGGAGGATTCCTAGTGGGGCCAGGTTGGAGTAGTCACTGTTAAATTCTTGGAATCCAGAAAAGGCCTCATTTAGCAGATTCCAAGAATGTCATCATAACAGCAATGGCTGGTACATGAAGAGAACCGTAGGTGATTAATCCCCTGAGATTCAGAGAATGAGGATAAAAGGAGTTTGCAGTCCCCTTACAAGGAGGCCACCAATCCAAATCGAAATGAAAGTACTTCATGAAGCTCAGTATCTTGGGATTTTCAGCTAATTCTCCTCTTTCCTTTTTCTTTTCTTGGTATTTTCCAACTTATTTCTTTTGAAGCCCCATGTAGCATTTAGAATCTTATGTGTGAAAGAGGCCCTTGTCTGAGAACTGCTAAAAGTTCTAGATCTTAAAATAATCACAAAGTACAGGACAGAGGCTCTCAGCCATGGCTATATATTAGAATCACTGTGGAGCTTTAAAAGAAAACCCCATGTGCAGGCTCCATCCTAGGCTAATCATTATGTTTGGGGTGCAGCACCAGCGTTTTTAAAGTTCCTGGGAGACGTAAAGCCAAGAGTGAGAACCACTGATACATTTTCTTCTAAGGGTTTATAATGACACTTTCCCTATTCCTGCAAAGTCCCAGGGTGTGCATAGGGCTTACCCACTCAGCTCTGCAGTCAGGCCCAGCTGGCCTTGGATGGCAGCTTTGTCTCGTTCTACCTACACTACCTGGGCTGGCTAATTAACTCCTCTGACCTCAACACTTACTCAAGAGTAACAGTAGCCCTGCACACAGGGAGACTGTTAGGATTCAATAGATAAGCCATGCAAAGGCTGTACCACAGCACCCAGGGCATAAAGAGTGACTAATCAATGAAGCAGGGAGGGCTGGCCGGCATAAGTTGTTATTAACAAAGACACCAAAGACAAAATTATAGGATAAGTGAGGACTCAAAGTAAGTATTTGAGGTAGATACAATGAAAGACAAGCACTCAGAATACATAAAGAAAAGAGTGACCCAGTAGAAAAATGGACAAAGGGCAAGAGCAGGTAATCTATGCAGATGATGTCTTAGTCCTTTCATGTTACCATGTTACTATAAGAAAATACCTAATACTGGGTAATGTACCAAAAAAAAAAAAAAAGAGAGATTTACATGGCTCACCATTATGGTGGTCAGAAAGTTCAAATGGCATTGTGCTGACATCTGGCAATGGCCCCTTGGCTGTGTCACAACATGACAGGTAAGGGAATACATGAAGAAGCACAGGTGTGAGAGCAAAAGTGAGAGAGAGAGAGAGAGAACCAGAAAGCCAAACTCACTTTATAACAACTCATTCTCATGAACACCGATCTGGTCCCAGGACACCTGACACACTCCCAGGAGATGACATTAATCTCTTCTAAGGGTAGTGCCCCAGAGCCTGCTCACCTTCCAGTAGGCCTCACCTCTTTTAAATATTTTTTTTTAGTGTTGATGGACCTTTATTTTATTCATTTATTTATATGTGGTGCTGAGAATTGAACCCAGTGCCTCACACATGTGAGACAAGCGCTCTACACTGAGCCCCAACCCCAGCCCCGAGGCTCCACCTCTTAGAGACCCATCACCTCTCAGTTACCAACACAGTGGGGGCCAGGCTTGTAGCATGGGAACCTTGGGGCACAAACCACACCCAAATCTTAGCAGGAGAAAGCTAAATTACAAATGTTTGAGACAGCCTCACCAGAGGAATACAAATGAATCCAAGAAAATAACATTCACAGACATGGGACCATCCAAAATATAACTGTAGCAGAGAAAAAGAACAAAGTGGGATCCATTCACACTAACATGGGCAGGGCTCCAAATGTCCTCTTGAGGAGGAAATCGAGTGTCAGGAAGGTACCCTAGGACACAGAAATGATGATGATGTGTTTTTTTATTCACCAAAACAACTACTATTCACCACACGGGTGGTTCAAATAGCAAAATGTGGCCCAGAAGTTCATTGGGACACCTTCTAGATGACCACCATGTCATATTTCTTTTTCTTTACAAAAGAATTTAAAGCAAATACAATGAAAGATCCTTCTTTTTTAAATCTAGGTGGTTAGACTGTCAATTTTGTAGTTTTATTTTTTTTAATGGAAATTTAAGAGAAAAGGGAAGAAGAGAGGAATTGATTGATTCCAGGGAAACTGGGAGGGCTGCCAGGAGCCCACAGTATAAGGAGTACAGTACTGGGGAGTTCAGGACGTGTTGCAGGAGGAAGGTGATGGGACAGATTTTACGGCTGGATGCCCTAGGGTGGTGCTAATTCAAATACTGATTTATCTGCCTCCATTCCAAGACCCACGGCAGGCACCTCTCTCCTGTCTCTCAAAGACATGCGTCTGTCACAGCTATCCTCCCTCTTCACCTTCCCTACAGTCTTGCCGCTTGTTTCTGGTGTCACACTGTCATCCCTGAACCAAGCGCCACTCCTGATGAGGACCTGGACAGCACCCCGCTGGACCAGCCAAGACCGCAGTTGTGTAGACAGCTTTATTTCATAGCACTCACCTTCCCAGGCCCAAGCTACATAATTCCATAAGATTTTCCTGAATCAAGACGTTAACAAGAACAAAGGTGAGATAAAAAGTCATCCATCCCATCTTTTCAGCTTCCGTAGGGGAGGGAAAGTGAATGCTTTACAAAGCTATTTCATAAAATGTGATGTTAAAATGAATAACAAATTACTTTCTCTTTTACTAGCTTTTAATGCTAATAGTGCCATTTTTCCCCTGACCTTCAGAAATATGAGATGTTTTAAATGACAACATAAAAAGAGTTCTTGTTTGAAAACCCAAGCTACTTTAGACTGCATATTATTACTTATAAGTATAGTGTGGGCTGGCATCACTCATTTTAGCATTCCATTTATATCTAACTGGTATATATTTCAGTTGACATTTATTGTTCTCCTGCATACGTGTCAAATTCCTTAATGATAACTCTGACAAAGGCATGGTGCTCGGGATATATAAATTACATTCGCTACCATATAATCAGTGTTATCTATTAGAATGCTATTTGTGACAAATCATGTTCAAAATAAAAATTGTATTGATTTTTCTGTTATTTTAATATTGTGCCGCTCGCAGCAAGCCTTTGATTGAATCTTAAACACTTTAATGCTCTATTTTTGTTTGAAGCAGATCAGAGATGGAGTTTGTACTATTCACAAAGCTAACACAATTTACGAAACAACAAAATCAAATTTCAAAAAGCATCTTTATTTTCAAGCCAAGGGAATAAATTTGGTAAAACTATCGTTACGGGGGATGTGGCTTGGCAACGAAAGGCACGCACACGCGTTTAATTTCTATGCATCCATTTTCATCTAAATTAGATTTTAACTTTAATGCAGGGTATGAAAAGCCTCTCTCGGGCCTTTGTTTCTGCCTCCTCTCTCCAGCCCTTGCAGGCTTTCTCCCAGCTAATAGCTTCACATCCTGCTTTGTCCCCCTCCCTCTTGGCAGGGGGTTTGGGCAGCCTTCTCAGGGTTCTGGCTGCAGAAGATTCTGTTTCTGGGACCCTCCAAGGGTGCCTCTGGGGGGCAGGGGGCGGGGGGAGGCTGCTCGACTGAGATTGCCAAACAGATAAATCACAACTAGATTCTGGCCAGCACCATGCTCTCGGCTTATTTTGTGGTTTAGAGCAGGGGCTGATGAATTAGGGTCCATGGGCCACTTATTCTTTTGATGTCTCCCAGCCCAGCTAGAATGGATTTCACATTTTTTAGTAGTTTCTTTTTTTCCCCCATATTTTTGTTGGTGCATTATCATTATACAAAATAGTGGATTTGTTGTTGCATATCTGTACCTACACACCATGCCACAGTACGATTTGGTCAATATGGTTCCCCAGGATCTCCCCTTTTCCTTCCTCTCCTGACCCCTCTCCTCTCTATTTTCATGAGATCTCTATCTCCACCTTTATTTTCATTTTTTTTTCTCTCTAGCTTCTACATATGAGAGAAAACATATGGTGACCATTGACTTTCTGCACGTTTGGCTTATGTCACTTAACATATTGCTCAAGTTTCATTCATTTTCCTGCGTATGACATAATTGCATTCTTTATAGCTCTGAATACCATATCTTCTTTTCCCATTCATCCATTGATGGACACCTAGGCTACTTCCATAACTTGGCTATTGTGAATTGTGCTGCTGTAAACCCAGGCATGCCTGTGTCACTACAGTGTGCTCTTCAGGATAAATACTGAGGAGTGGCGTAGCTGGGTCATGCGGTGGTTCTGTTTCTAGTCTTTTGAGGAACTGCCATACTGACTTCCACATTGGCTGAACTAACTCCACAGTTCCACCAATAGTATAAAAATGTTCCTTTTCTCCGTGTCCTTTCCAGCATTTACTATTTGTATTCTCCATGGTTGCCATTCTGATTGGAATGAGATATAATTGCAGTGGACTTTTGATTTGCATTTCCCTAATTGCTAATGACATTGAACTTTCTCATATAGCTGTTGGCCGTTGTATTTCTTCTTTTGAGAAGTGTCTATTTAGCTCATTTGCTCATTTGTCGATTAGGTTGGGGTTTTTGTTTTTTTTTTTTTTTGGCGGGGGTAGGTATGTTTTGAATTCTTCATATATTTTGGATCTTAATCTTCTGTCAGAGGAGTAGCTAGCAATATTTTCTTCGATTCTATAGGTTCTCCCTTCACACCCTTGTTTCCTTTGCTGTGCAGAAGATTTTTATTTGATGTTGTCCTATTGATTAATTCTTGGTATTACTTTCTGAGCTTTAGGAATTCTATTAAGGAAGTCATTGCCTGAGCCATATATGTTGGAGTATTAACCTTACATTTCTACCAGTTGCAAAGTCTAATTCCTAGGTCTTTGATCCATTTTTAGTTGATTTTTGTGCAGGGTGACAGATAGGGATTTAGTTTCATTTTACTGCATAGGGATAACCAGGTTTCCCAGCACCATTGTTTAAAAGACTGTCTTTTCTCCAGTGGTTGTGTTTGGCAACTTTGTCAAGAATCAAATGAATGTGTCTGTGCAGGTTGATTTCTGTGACTTCAATTCTCTTCCACTAGTCTAGTCGTTTTTCTGCCAGGACCATGCAGTTTGGGTTACTACAGATCTGCAATACAGTTTGAAGTCAGGTATTGTGTTGCCTCCCCCATTGCTCTTTTGGCTCAAAATTGCTTTAGCTATTCCAGGTCTTTTATTCTTTCAAATGAATTTTAATACTGTTTTTCCTAGTTCTGTTAAAAATGCCATTGGTATTTTGATGGGGGTTTCATTGAATCTTTAGATCATTTTCAGCAATATAGCCATTTTAACAATGTTAATTCTGTCTATCCATAAACATGGGAGATTTTTCCCTCTTCTAGTATCTTCTTCCATTTCTTTCTTCAGAGTTCTATAATTTTCATTGTAGAGATCTTTCACCTCCTTGGTTAAATTTAGTCCTAGGGTTTTTTAAAAAAATTAATTTGTTTTAATTAGTTATGCATGCCAGTAGAATGCATTTATGCACTTTGATAATGCCATTATTTAATTCTTCTTTAAAGTTGAATAATATTCTATTGAATATATATATATACCACATTTTTTTTATCCATTCATTTGTTGAAGGACACCTAGGTTGGTTCCATAGTTTAGCTATTGTGAATCAAGCTGCTATAAATATTGATATGGCCACATCACTGTAGTATGCTGATTTTAAGATCTTTGGGTATAAACTAAGGAGTGGGATATCTAGGTCAAATGGTGGTTCCTTTCTGAGTTTTCTGAGGAGTCTCCATACTGCTTTCCAGAGTGGTTGCACCAATTTGCAGTCCCACCAGCAATTTATGAATGTAACTTTTATCCCACATTCTTGCCAACATTTATTTTTTGTCTATGTTCTTGACGATTGCCATTCTGACTGGAGTGAGATGAAATTTTAGAGTAGTTTTAATTTTCATTTCTCTAATTGCTAGAGATGTTGTACATTTTTTCATATATTTGTTGATCAATTATATTTCTTCTTCTGTGGAGTGTCTGTTCGGTT
The DNA here is from genome assembly GCF_048772815.1 of Callospermophilus lateralis. Classification (NCBI taxonomy): domain Eukaryota; kingdom Metazoa; phylum Chordata; class Mammalia; order Rodentia; family Sciuridae; genus Callospermophilus; species Callospermophilus lateralis. The sequence goes on from NC_135319.1 coordinate 80,957,913, forward strand.
CCTTAGCCCATTTATGGATTGGGTTATTGTTGTTGTTTTGTTTTGGTGTTAAGTTTTTTGAGTTCTTTATATAGCTAAGAGACTAATGATTTATCCAAGGTACATGTAGCAAAGATTCTCTCCCAATCTGTAGGCTTTGTCTTCACATTATTTTTTTTCTTTTGCTGAGAAGAAGCTTTTTAGTTTAAATTCATCCATTTATTGATTCTTAATTTTACTTCTTGTGCTTCAGGCGTATGGTTAAGGAAGTAACAAAATGAAATTAAACCTCTATCTCTCACCCTACACAAGACTCAAAGTAGATCAAAGACTTAGGCACTAGAACAGAGACCCTGTACCTACTAGAAGAAAAAGTAGGCCCAAATCTTCACCATGTCAGCCTAGGATCTGCCTTCCTTAGCTAGGAAGTCCTAGAGTTTTTATAGATTTTTTTTTTTTTTCCTTTGTGAGTGTGTGTATTTGTTTTTGTTTTTGAGGATATTATGAATGGGCTTATTTCCAGTGAATTCATTATTGGTGTACAGGAAAGCTATTTATTTTTTATGTGGATTTTTTAATTCTGCTACTTTTCTGAATTTTTATATTAGTTCTAACAATCTTCTGGGTGGAACATCATATTATCTGCAAACAGTAGTACTCTGACTTCTTACTTTTCTCATTTAATCTCTTTAATTTTCTTCTCTTGACTATTTGCTTTGGCTAGAATTTTAAGTACTATATTGAATAAGAATAGGTAAAGTGAAAATCCTTGTCTTCTTCTTGATTTTAGAGAAAATACTTTCAGTTTTTCTCTAGTGACTATGATGTTGGCTTTTGGGTTGTCATACATAGCCTAGTTTCTTCAGTGTTTTTATAATGAATTGGTGCTAAATTTTATCAAAGTCTTCCTCTGCATCTATTGGGATAACTATGTGATTTTTGCCCTTAATTCTATTAATGTGGTGGACTACATTTATTGATTTGCATATGTTGAACCATCCCTGCATCCCTGCAATGCAATCAACTTGGCCATGATGTATAATCTTAATGTGTTGAATATAATTTGCTAATATTTTATTAAGAATTTTGGCATCTATGTTAATCAGGGATACTGGTCTTTCCTTGATGATTTAATGGTTCCTTAAAAATGCAAAAGAGAAGTAATGTTTTATGACATATGATAAATGAAAAATTTCAGTGTATATCAATAAAGTTTTATTGGAACACAGCAGTCACTCATTTGTTAACATATTGTCTACGGCTGTTTTCCTGTTGAAATGGCAAACTTTTTGTAGTTGTGACAGAGTTCGGGTGTCCCCATGAAGCCTAAAATATTTCCTACCTGGTGCTTTATAGATGTTTTCAATCCTGCCTTAGAAGAAAGGTCTAGATGACTTATGTCCTATTAATGTGGGGGAGGGAGTGGCACCTTCAAGAGGGAAAGATGGGGAAGCATTCAGATAAAACATTGCATTTGTGAAAATCAATCTCATAGAAGCGTTTTTTGGACACACTGGCTAAAAAGTTCTCAAAGTGTGAATGAGTAGGAAAAAATGAGGAGAAAAGAACAATGAAAGGAAACAAGTCAACCCCATCTTCACAAAACTGCAGGTGTAAAATGTGAATGAGAATTGTAAAATTACCAGAAATACCCTTAGACAGATAGGTTGACAAATACTTAAAATGCTCACAAAAACTGGGGTGAGTTTCACCAGTAGAAGTGGTTTCAGGACAACTGACATTGGACAGAGTCTGTTACAAGGGACGGACACCAGATTCTGAAGCCAGGGTATGGCTGTAGGGGGCACTGAGGGACCCAGGGAGTTTTCTTGTGTGACCTTCAGGATAGTGCCTATCAGAAACAAGGGCTGAAGGATGACCCCCAGGCCATGGAGTGCCTGGTGCCCCCTCCAGATGGTGCCCACACTGTCAAGAGAGGCAAGGTATCCACTCCCTCTCAGTTTGGAGAATCAGGCAAATCTGATTTGAATCTAAATGTGCACATCTGGCTTTGTTGGAAACACAGCTGCCCACTTGCATGGAGGGTGGGGCTGCTCCTCTATTTTTTTCTGTCAAGGAGGCCTGCTTTGGGAAACGTGATGGAGGCTGCTGTGCCTGACTCTCTCCTACCTGCCAGGTCAGCTGAAGAGGCTGAGAGTGCTGAGAGCCATAGCCAGTTGGAATGACCATGGCATTTTTGCCAGAATGGGAATGGTTGAGAGGTGATGCCAGCAAACCATTGAGATGATAATGGTTATGTTAAGCTGAGTATTTAATTGTATATTAGACCCCTGCTGTCTGCCTTGGCCTGCTACTTTGGAGTTCTCCAGCTACATTGGTGTTCTCCGGGATTCCTGGAGAGTTCCCATTGGTTGGGGAAGTGCCAGAGGGGGGATTTCCGGAGGCGGGACTTCTGGTTGGTGTGGCGTGTCCTGGGAGGAGGCCGAGTGCATGTCGTGGAATTTCGGAAATAAAGTTTGTTCCTGCTTCAGTGGCTGGTGATTTGTGCTCAGCCAGAATGCGGCATGAGAGGACAGACAGGTGGACAGATGGGGACTCTGCTTGTCACCCCAGGACAGCTCACACTTGCCCAGTGCTCACCTTAGGGAAAACTCAGGACATTTTCAGAAGAAGTAATTTGTTTACGGAAGCCAGAGGCCTTCCGGGAAGGAAGGAATCAAGACCTCAACTCTTGCAACTCTTTGGATGGGCCAGGGGCTGAGGGACGGGCGTAAGAGCAGGGGAGAGAAATGAGGGAGTCCAGTCTCATGCTGAACTGGACCTTATAGCTCTTGACCTTGCTGTTGTTATCCTTCTTAGTGCTTTTAGCTGTGGTCAACCAACAGGCTTGCAAGTTTTCTGCCTTTAAAATACCATGCTAAGTCCTTTGTGCAGGTTATTTCACTTAATTCTCCAAATTTCTAGCAGAAAACTGAGGCTAGGAGCAGCTAGGTTTCCTGCCTCACATCTAGGTTTCCTGCCTCACATCACTCAGCAGTTATATGGCACCAACAGGCATGTGGACCCCTAAAGCTCAGCTCAATCTGAGGGGCTACCTCCCTCACATTACATTTTCGCCTTTTTCTTGCCTAGACTCTCATCTGTTTTCTTTCTGAATTGATTCCGTGTGAAAGCCTGACTCATTTAGGAGTAGCTCATTTTACTGTGACCACGAGCCAATCCACAGGCCGAGGCAGTATGGCATGAAGGTTAGGTGTGCTGACCTGGCCTCACCTCAGACTGCCAGGTCTGGGTGATTCCATGACCCTGAGCATCTTTTTTCATCATCTGCTTTTTTTTTTTTTTTTTTTTTTTTTTTTTGACAGTGCTGGGGATGGAACCCAGGGCCTCATGCATGCTAGCCAAGTTGTCTACCACTGAGCTACAAACCCAGCCCAGTGGCTGCTTATTTTCTTAATCCTTTTAACCTAAACTGTTGGGTAGGCTGTTTTGTTATCTTATTTGACCAAATAGGAATCTGATGCTCAGAGAGGTTGAGGGAACTATCAGAGTCATACAGTCCGAAAAATTCAAGAAGCGATATGAACATTGAGAGTCTACCTCCTGCCCATACCTTTCAACAACGTTGAAGCTCAGATCAAGATCCTGTTCATTAGAGCCAGCGGATCACCATGGTGGGATGAGGGGCAAGGATGGAGAAACTTGGTGTCTCCTCCTACTGGCCTCTGGGGAACCTGTCAATTCTGGCCCAGAAAGAAAAAGAAGCTACCCCCTAAAGGAGCCACGGAGGTTAAACTGTCCTGAAAAAAGACCCAGTTTGCCCAGGGAGTTTTGTCTTCCCAGGTAATGGAATTGTTTTTAATGGCAAGAATGAGCTCATTACAGATGCAGCTTGTGCTAATAATGATAATTTGCTGAGCATTAAAATCACCTCTCTGCATCTCCCCCGGCCGACAGTCGATGCTCTAGAAATTATAGGCTAGGGAGAAACAGAAAGGAGATCGTCTAAGGGAAAGAATTGCAATGGAGAGCTGCTTCAACAAAAGGACTCTCAGTTCTGCACACTGAACTTGGTGACCTGAATCGCGAACTTGTGGAAGGGAGACTTGTGCAGAATTTTTGAATTGCCTTTGTTTACTTTTGTTACCTCTGTCACTGGGTCGTTTGGGGTTCTGTTTTGGTTTTACAGCTAAAGCCATTTTTTAAAAGTTGTGCCAGATGAATTTGTCACTTAAATATTGGTATGTAATACGATCCTTGGATGAGAACACTTGGGACAGTTTAAGAGCCACATCAGTCCTGCCACCTCCTTACTTTCCTTGAAAATACTGCAGTAGACTTGAGCCCCAAGTGGCCATCTGCAAACTGGGTTTGGGAAAAGGGGACAGACAGACATGCCTCCCATGTGGCTCATTTCTGAGGTGGGCAGAGATGCAGCCTGCATAGGAAGGGATCTGTCTCCTGGTGTCCTCTCTGGGGCTTTGAGGTCCCTCCTTCAGGGTTTAGGAAAACTGGGAAAAATCTCAACTATTCACATAGATTTGCCCCTGCCCTTTGAAGAAAGTGCTAGCTGTCTTCTATTGAAATGTGATTTTTAAAATTTAATTTCGAAAGCATTTAAGTATCTTTTTCAACAGTTCAAATAAGGATTTTAAAGATGATATTATTTCTTAGTTATGAATGCAATATCTGGAGGCTGTGGAAAATCAGAGTAAACACAAAGAAGAAAACAAAAGCAATCAGTAGCACCATCTACTAAATGACCATTGTGAATATTATGGGTTAGCTCCCCCCTTTATTAAATAAAAGACATGGTGTGTGTGTGTGTGCGTGCGTGTGTGTGTGACGTAGGTTCACAGCTACTGCACATCTTAGGACCTTCCTTTTTCAAGAGCTGTATCGTAGATTTCCACAACAGTATTTTCCCTTCACATCACCTTTGACATAGTAGTTCCTACTGCATCCCCAGGCCCACAGGGATGGGGGTGGTGGTTATGTTTTGTGAGACCATTACTGTTCACAACACCCTTAGGCACTTCTTTGTTCAAGACTGTTCAGTTCTGAGACCCTGTGGCCATCTGATGAACACTGTGGGCCTGAAATTACAAAGGAAATATCGGAAATATAGATTCCGAGGCACCAGTAACTAATCATGGAGTGAGGGGAGCTTAGCATGATTTCTAGCTGTTTGCCACACCTTCGTATGGTACTAAAGGTCCATGCAAGGTCATGCTCTCTTAAATATTTTGGTGATATTTCCATGATTTCTATGGGGCTGAGGTGACAGAGTACCTGCTGTGGTGTGTCCTTTACCTTCACAAATGAAGGAAACACTTGGAGGTCTGTAAAAAGAAGATAGAACTTTTTCTTATCAAGATTTTTCCATCCTCTTGACCTCTATCCATGGAACCTCAGAGCCCAAGGAGCCCTGGCAAAAACTCTTGCCTTGGGAAGCAGTTCCAGGAGCAGCTTGCTGCATCTCCGGCTCTGAGCATTTTTAAAATACTTAAGATGTCAATGACCTTTATTTATTTATTTATATGCAGTGCTGAGAATCAAACCCAGTGCCTCACACATGCTAGGTGAGTGCACCACCATGGAGCACAACCCCAGCCCCATTTTTTAGCTTTTTGATGCTGATGGCCTCCTTAGACCCACAGCTGCTTTAGACTTCAGAGAACTGAAGGCTGCCAAGTGGAGTCAGGGAGAGACCTGTCAGTGACAGGCAGCAGTGACCAGTGCTATGGTTGAACTGTGTCCCTCAAAAGAAGGAAGTCTTATTGAAGTCTTGGTCCCAGTACCTTGGAATGTGACTGGTTTACAAATAAGGTCATTGCAGGTGAAATTAGTTTAGGTGAAGACAGACTGGAGAAGGGCCTCCTAATCCAATGTGACCTTCTAAGAAGTGGCCACATGACAACACAGACACACCCAAAGAGAACACCCTGTGCGGGGAGGGCTGAGATGGGAGTCACATGGCATGAGCTGCCACAACCCCCCAGACGAGGAAGAGGCAAGGACTGACTTCCCTTCGGGTGTCAGAGGGAGAGGGGGCCCTGCTAACAGACTGGATTTGGAAATTCCGGCCTCCACAACTGTGAGGCAATAAAGCTACCAGTTGGCTCTACTTTTCTTAGGACAGTCCTGGAAAACTGATGTAGCTGTATCTGCCAGTTGGGGCCTCAAGGGGACTAGGATTCTAAGAAAGCAGGTTTGGCTGCAGGCCAGAGTTGGGGACATACCACACCAGGACCCAGCATGGCTGACGTGGTAACAGCGCTGGATTGAGGCTTCAAAGTAGAGCCTGGCCCAGCTACACGAGGTCCCCTCAGGGTTTAGGAAGACAAGGCCCCACCCTGGCCATTCTCAAGGTCAATGCTACCTGAGAAAAACCCACAAAGACATTTAGCACACTGAGCAGTCTCCTCTTTATTCCCACACAACAACAAGATTCATGATTGCTGACAGCCACGCTGCAGCTCAGGGTGCAGGCCCGGGGAACTGTGCTCTTACACTTTCCTATTGCCCCTAGGTGTGGATGAGGCCCGTGCAAGACTGGCAGGCTTCTGCCACTCCCCTCGGCTCCACCTGTCCCTGGAGGTCTAAGCCACATGCTTCTAGACTTCTGCATTCTTCGGTGAGGGCCGTGGCCCTAGATAAATCTTCGTGTTGCATGGAGTACTTAGCCTCTGAGGCGAGTCACATGTCACCGGAGCTCTGGGGTCTTGGCTCCAGGGTTTTCCAAAGGTAGGGCACCTTCCACCTGGAAGAGAAACCCTCCACAGGAGCGGCAGGCAGGCAGCCAGCTCTGCAGACGAACACACCAGTGCCTTCTAGAACACGGTAGGAAGGAAAGAAAGCACCCTCACTCACCTGCGATGGAGAAGTCTGGGTTTGGGGGCGTCAGCTCTTCGTGCTGCAAAACTTTTGGAGAAGGAGCATCAGTTTGTGTGGGGCTAATTCCACACAGTCTAAAGAAAGAACAAAAGTCACAAAGTTACTCCTTTTAACAATAAAAATAAGAATAACACACACAGGTCCTGGGGGGGGCGGAGTCATGTGTTCATTTCTAATCCTTACAATTTATCCTAACGGTTAGGATTGTTGTCCCCTTTCCAAAAGAGACAACTGAGGCCACAGGAGCCACCATATGCAGTGCCCATGGCGTCACCTCCATCTCCCTCCCTCCATCAGCACCTGGAGTCTCTTAGGTCACTGCTGGACAGATGGCTGCTGGGGAGAGCTGAGCTCAGGCGGGAGCGTGGCTGCCTACCAAGAAGGCCCTACAGACCAACGAGACAACTTCTACACACCCACCCAGACCCACGGCGGTCCTAGTGCAGGGGGGGCTCTTGTCTCTGGGTCTTGCGGCCAGTGGTTTGACCGCCCTACACACTTACTCCTCGTATGACTTCAGACGTGCTCTCTTGGCCCGCTCCACAATGTCCTTGAAGTCCTTGTAGCAGTTTCTGGCCATGACAGTGTACCTCGTGGCACACCCTAGTTCAGTGACCTTGGCTCTGGGGAGGTAGCCTGCCCAGCCAGGGATCGGGGGCTCATGGAGAGGTTTCTTCATGTTCTTGCATTCTGTGGAGACACAGTATTCTTCCTGAAGGCTCGGGGGAGTTCTGCAGAGGGCAGTGTTCTCAAGCCAGCTGGCACCCCAACAGTTAGCCCAGGGGAACTCTTGGGCCAGGTATTGTGGGAGGGGCTTTACAAATAGTTTCTCATTTAATTCTCTCCCAAACCATCCAGGTTAGCACCACTGTTAACCTCCAGCATAGGAAGGAGGAGACGGAGGCCTGCAACGAGGTTCAGAGAGACCTGGCCAGGGTCACATAGCCAGGAGGTGTAGGGCCAGGACTCAAAGCTGGCTCTGTGTTCAAAGTCCTGGCTCTGAGACATATCCTGCTTCCTTCTCAGGTTGATGGGGAAGCTTCAGGCACCCCCGTGTGATGCTTTGAATAAGGCAGGGAATTGACAGCAGCACCAGCTTAGGAGACTGCTTTCAGACTTTACCAAGAACCTGCTTCAGGTTTTGACTGTGATCCTAGCTTGCTGGGTGACCTTGGGTAAATTTACCATCCCCATAGTCTCCAATGAGGCCACTGAATTGCAGGACATCCCAGGGAGCATCTAGTTGATCCTTCCTATCTTAAGATATTGAAGCCCAGAGAAGGGAAGTTGTCTTGGGTCACACAGCAAGTAGCCGCAGAAGTGGGCTAAATCCCAAACTTAGGCAGAGATTCTTGGTAAGGTTTGGAAGATTTTTAAAGCACAGCCAACGTGTAAATTATCATTTGTTCATTTGTTCTTGAAAAATTTTTGAACAATCATAGTAAAAAGAATAAAATCAATCAGTTCCTTGCGTTTACTATAGGCTTTTAGGCCTTAAAATAATCTAGGTCAAATCGTCGCTGCAACTCCTGTCATATAATCCCATCACTGTGGTCTCCATTGTTGATGTTGGGTGACAAACCCCTTCCTCCTGAACTGGCACCCGGAGGAGGGGGAATCAGACCCAGGGCTGACCTCAGCACCCCTGCTATGACCTCAGCCAGTGACCCCAGCTCTGGAAGCCTCCCTTCTCCTGTCTCTTAGATAGGAATGACAGTCGTGACCTCATAAAGTCCTGCGGTTGGGGACAACTCTTCCCAGGACAGAGAAACAACCAGAAGCTCCAAGTGTGTTGTGACTGGCCCAGGGCCTCTCAGTGCTCAGGCCAGCACCCTCTGGCCTGACCAGGACTGGGTCCTTCTCCCAGGAAGTAAATCTCCCTGATGTGAGGAGACTGAGCCTGTTTGCCCTCAGCCCTGGGGACCTGGGGCTGTGCTGGGTGCCGGGGTCTCTGTGGCCTCTGGGATATGTGCTTGGGGCCAGTCGGAGGGGCAGCTGGTTTGGGGGGCCCATACCCAGACTCAAGGGGTGGTACTTCCGAGTGTACTCGTGCAGAGCCCGCAGGACCGTGTCTTCAGAGCAGACGGGCTTCAGTTTGGGGGCAGCTTCCACTGAACGGTGAAGCGCCTCCTGCCGGTCTATGTATCGCTGCCTTTGCTCCTGGAAGTCTTCCAGGCAGTGGTCCATGTGGTCCTCGCCGGAGGTCCCCTGGCAGCTGAGGTAGGGCACGAAACCTGCAAGAGCCGGGCAAAGGGCAGCCTTGAGCCAGGCCGTCTATCAGCGGGGATTGCAGAACCTTCCGGGTCACCCCAGCTCAGCCCACTGCTGGGCAGTTCCCCGCCTACAGCGCTGCGTTTTTCCAAAGGCCATTAATACAAGCAGTGCTCTTGTTTCCACTGAGAGGGGCCCTCCCAAGGCCACCCAAAATGACCTTGGAGCTGGGAAGTGAAGGCCCAGTTCAACAAAGGGAATGACAGTCATATTCTTTTATAGCAAAGCCCCTGACATCAGCCAGAAGGCAAATGCGGAAAGCATTTAATCGTCCAAATGATAGTCTGAGGAGTAACTGAAATTATTCCTCTTTTTAGAGAGAAAGCTTATTTCCTTGACACTTCCCAAACGCAATTTGGGATCTTTCTTGCTGGACCATGGGGAAATTGCAGGCTTATTAAAAGCATAGACCTATTATACAAAAAGGTAAACTCATTATCTGCAAGACCCACCCCAAGAACAGTTTTTCCCCATTGCCCTCAAAATAACATATAATCATTACAATGAGTATGGGTAAAACACAAATATTTATTTAAACTGGATGCTGAATCCTAAGTACTATAATATTGCCACCATAAAACCATTTTTAAAGAGAACAAATGAGAAAAACTGGTTAAGAGCTTGGTTTTAAACCACAAAGTAAATAAATAAATACCTCTCAGTATTAGAGCCCAATGTTTTTGCCTTTGTCCCTAGGGAAAGAAATCCTGGCATTGGGGTTGAAAGCAGCCCCTTCCCAACCCTTTCCCCCTACTACAGACCACCTCCAGAAGAATCTCATTAATTGACCTTGATAATGAGGAAGTCCTTCACCCACCAACCCTCAGGCAATGAAAAGTACTCCAAGGTCACAGTGAAGATCACAGAAGTCCAGGAGCCTAGCCTTGGTGGCTTGCCTACCTCAGGGACTACTTGGATCTGCATAGATTTTATGTCTGTTCACATGCATATGCACACCACCACCACACACACACACACACACACACACACACACACACAGGAATATAAACTATTTTTATTGAGTCTAGCTAAGAACTCAGGTATTTAAAAGAAGCAAATGCCATGACAACAATCATAGGGTGGTCTCTGCAGTGGTGTGCACTGGACCCCCAAGTAGACACATCCAAGTCCTAACCCCTGTGAGCATCACCTTCCTGGGACATAGGGTCTTTGCAGATGCAATTAGGGATCCAGAAATGAGATCATCATAGATTTAGGATGGACTGTAAATCCAATGACTGGCATCTTATAAAAGAAAGGAGGGGATACAGGAGGCACTAACTTAGAGGCGGAGGAAAGGCCCACGTGAAGAATCCCGTGAAAATGGAGGCAGAGATCGGAGAGATGCTGCCACAAGCCAGGGCACATCTGTGGCCACCAGAAGATGGAAGGGGCAAAGGAGGGACCCGCCCCTAGAGAGAGACATGGCCCTGCCCAAAACACCTTGATTTCAGATTTCTAGCCCAAAGGAACAGGAGAGAATAAGCTACTGTTGTTTTAAACCATCCAGTTTATGGTAATTTGTTGAAGAAGCCCTAAGAAACTATTTTACTTGAATTTTTTTCTTGCTTGGAAGCTAAGTCATTACAGTCACATGGATGGTGTCAACCAGAGACTTGAACCATCTCTCAGTTTGTCAGCCCCAAAGGCTGGACAACTGTGGACTGAATGTTCCCTAAGCACCCCTTCCTCCTGAGAACAGCTATGTGTAAAGGCACCACTGTTCCTCACCCATGGGAATGTGACAGATTAAGTTCTCAGTAGCCCAGGAGCCTGAGGAGTAAAAGCCTTTGGGAAGGGTGACCAACTGTCCTAGTTTTCCAAGGACTAAGGGGTTCCTGGACATAGGACTAGCACTACCATGATTCCAAGAAAATTAGGGCAGTTGACCGCTTCCATTTGGGGGACACAGGGGGACATGGAAGGATGAAAGTCTCCCTTGTGGGAGACTAGAAAGACCAGCTTGGGGAAGGTCAGGGCCCCCACTAATGTGCTGTGTCTATCTTCACAGCATCCTGTCCATCCTGGTCTAAATTTGTTCAATGGACATGAAGTGCTTCCCATACGGGTCATGTCCCACAGGGTGTAGCCTAAGTTCTCTCTCTCCATCCATCAGAGCCATCTGTCAGCCATCTGTAGCCCTGGGCACTCTCAATGGGTCTTGCCACCTGGAGCCAGTCTGCCTGAGAGGCACGGACAGGGGGCCGAGGCACGAACAAGGACCAGTGCCACAGTTCCCCTGAGTGCTGTCACTTACCACTGTAGCCTGGTGTGACCGGGGGACGTCTAATGAAGGTCTTGGAAGTTTCCATGATTTCGCTGTCTGTTCATGAAGGGAAGAAGGAATAAATTGGTCTCCTTAAGTCTCTGCCTCAAGTACTTACTGTGCCTGTGCCAGAGCCCTTGGGAGCAAAGAATGGCTTTGTCAGGGGCTGGGACTCAGAGGCGGCACCGGCATCTTACTCCAAGCTGGCAGACAGAGCTGGCTTCAGTTACCAACAATGACCTGGTACCAAGGGGCATCGCTTGTCATGCTACCTTTAGATAACATGGCAGATCACTGCCCACAAGTGTCTCCCTTCCCAGGGAGGCCCCTCTCTCCCCCCGTCCACCCTACAGTCATGAATGATACACACACTGTGGTCATGAAACGTGACAGAGGTTGGGAATGTAAAGATGAACAGGACTCAGGAGCCCTCATATAGGGCTCATGAACCTCAGGGGAAGAAAGAGACGAGGCACCCACCCTCCAGAGCTAGTTCTTTATGGAGATGGAATGTGGGTGCGGTGGTAATGTCTGCCACCACCCCCTTCAGCTCCACACCATTTGGCAATGTCTGGAGACATTTTTTTGTTGCCACAGCTTAGGAGATGGGACGCTCTTCATATCTAGTGGCCAGGACGCTGCCAAACATCCTTCAAGAAACAAGAAAGCTCCCTGCAACAAAGAATCGCTCGTCAATTCTGGCTCATAGAGATCAGAAAGTCCCAAAAGGCTGGCATGGAGTCCAAGGGGAATACAAGATGGCGGGGGATTTGTGGCAGTACCAGTTTATGTGCCTATTGTCTGTGAATCAAGATTTCTTCCCCCCTCCAGGTCGCCAGTGGTTTTCCCTAAAGGCCCAAGGTCTGCATCTCCACGCTGTGGGTGCTGCCATGCCCTATTCTGCCCACAGGTTCATCTCTAAAGCAATGCCCTTGAGGTCAGGAGAAGCGGTTTTCAGGTGGAGGGGGGCCATGGTCCTGGGTTCCTCAGCGGTGATGGGAGAGGCAGTAGCGACCCAGCCCCAGCAGGCTGACAGCAGTGAAGACGGAGCTGACCCAATCACGGCAGTCTATGCCTGGGAGGAAGGTCTGGCCGTGAAGCGATGCCCAGTGCACACTGTCCACCTGCTACCAAAATTTTTCTCCAAGCTTTACATGTGCTGACTCACCAAATCCTCTCCTCAGCCCTGTGATACACATGTGGCACCACTATTCTACCCATTTCCAGACGAGGATGGAAAAGGCACGGCCATTTCTAGAACACTGGCTCTGCAGACAAGGTGGAAGGGAGCTGCATTCTTGTGAATCCCTGCAGTGTCCCTCAGGGTAACACCTATTGGGGTTCCCATGTGAAAGATGATTTTCAAAAGGCACAGAGAGATCAAGTAACATGTCTGAGGACTCTGGAGTGAAAGCGGACACGAAGGATGAACTCCAAACTCTCAGGGGCAAGACGTGTCGTCCAAAAGTGTGGTGCTTGGATAGGGCCCAGCCTCCAGCCTGCCTGGAGGAGGTGGGCAGTGAGGAGCTTGGAGAGGAGGGGCCCTGAATGAGGGCCAGAGGAGGGGGCTGGAAAATGGACGACATGGACACCAACCCTTCCCTGCCACCTCCTTCCCACCCCAACCTCTGCCCTCACCTGGGCGGACTTGGACCTGGGCCATGCACTGGGCCAGGCCTCGGTTGTCCTGGGCCTTGGGCCATCCAGGTCTCTGCCTCATCCTCCAGGCCTCCCGTCCCATCTCCTGGGCTCCCACTGAGGACTCCTGGCCTCCACCAGCCTCTGATCTCCAAGCCTCCCACAGCCTTTGTGAGCTCACACCTGGGCGGGGCAGGGGGTGGAGCCTCAGGCCCCAGAGCCTGCCCCTCCCCCCGTCCGCTGGGGATCCACCTCCTCATCCCCCTCCTCATCCCCCTCCTCATCCCCCTCCTCATCCCCCTCCTCATCCCCCAGCACCAGAGATGAAGTGGGCCCAGTGAACTTGGGGGCACTTCCACGAGCACCCGTTTAGTCCAGCCTTGAGTATGAAACAGACCTTCACCCAACAAATACCTGCCCTTGGAGCCCTGCACAGAGCCTGGTCCCCCATGGGAGGGTACGGCTGGCGGGCCAGAGCCGCCATTCTGCCGGTGTAGAGACAGTGGGAAGTGGGCAGAGGACCGGGCCCCCTTCACTGTGGGTAAGGGCCAGTCGTGGCTGTGTGAGGAACCTGTGGGCAGGAGGAAGCCTGGGGAGGAGGCGAGGCCTTGTGTCCCCAGTGGCTAGTAACGGGTGCCTGGCTGGGCCCAGCACAGCCCTGCCCCCTTTCTGTCTCTAGGAGGGGCTAGACTTTTCAGCCGCCCGGTGCAAGCAAAGGAGCAATTTTCCAAAATGAAGGCATGCCTGGGAAGTCGAGTCACCCCTTTCTAGCCGCAATTTATGGGAGTGAAGAGAGCTGGAACCTTCATCTCGTTGGATTGAAATCCACCAAGATGCTGCCCAATGACCCAGACAGGGAAAGGATGGCCGGAGCCCCGCTGCCTAGTGGCACTACTGCTCTCCCGGTACCTGTCTGAAGTTGGTTGGGGACACCTCCCAGCCTTCCCCACCTCACTCTCCTGGAAAGTGAACTTTAGGTGGAGGCAGGTGGAGCCAACCACTAATTTTATCCTTCTTGTGGTCCCAGGACCCCCACCTCTGGCCCTCTAGAAGCTTCTAGAGGCAACTCAGAGAGTGATCCAGGTGTGGATTCTGGAGGTATCCCAAGGCTCTAGATGAAGCCAGTTTCACCTGCTAGGATGCCAGTGAGCACAGCACCGTCCCAGGCCTTCTGTGTTCTTTAGTGACTTTCATTTGGGTGCAGTGGAGCTGCCCGTGGCCACTCTGCATATGGACCTACTCTCTGGCTAGACTACTTTCTTCCTGTTTGGAAGAAAACAGGATGCTGTGGACATGAATGGAGCCTTGGTTCCCAGGAAAGAAAGGGCCAGTCATGTTGGAATGACTGTTACTAAAGTTTATTGCCCTCTAGGAAAGACCCGGAAATCATCCTGGAGATGGGGTGGAGAGGGCAACAGTAATGACCCATCTAGAATTCCACATACAAAACCAAAGTGGGGGAAAAAAATACCTTGGGCCATATGAGATCCAGAGTTTTACTTTATTAGACATCAGTGAAGATAAGAGAGTTTGCAGACACAGTCCTGTCCAGTTGCGAACTGCTGAGAAATTCTGTGAAGTTTGGATCTATCTTGTAGTGAACAAGACCCTGAATGGCTGAGATTGTAGAACAGTGTTCCATAATTCAAGCAGATGAAAGGTGTTAGTGACAGGATGGCCAACGACTTTTATACTAGTCATCCACTTAAGTCATTTCCCAGCATCCGTAGGCAGCTTACTCACGGCGATTACATCTCTACAATGTGAAGTTTGGCCTTGGACTAATATTGCATTTGACTCCTGTTTATATTGGTGCATGCGATTCTTTGCTACCCTGGCAATTAACCAGACCTGGACTCTAAAAGCTAAACTTGGTCTAAATAACATTCTAAGGGTGGGGCAGGCTCTGTAATCTGGACTCAGGCAACACTCTGCAAATACACTCTTGTGATTCCTCCTCTTTCCTATCATGTCTGTAAGTCCTATCATGTCTGTCATTCATTAATGCCTGCTGCATACAGAAAAGGCAGTGACAAAGGACATCAACAACTCTGCTTCCAAGAAAGGTGACTATTAAATAATATGCCAGGAGCAACTGAGTAATGGGTCAAGACCACAGGCCTTCTAGAAACCTTCTAAGATTAGGAAACGTGTCCAAGTGTACTTATCCAGTGCTCTTACTCTAAAATATTTCAATAGGGGAAAGGGATGGATTTGGGAGTCTTGTCTAAGGAGTTGGATTACTAGGGCTGCATCTCTGGGGCCAGAAGAAAGTCCAGCAAAATTGCCACCCCTTCTCTATCATCAATTTGCCAACACCGTAGATTTCTATCAGTTCATTGAAGAGAACTAGTAGACAAGGAGACATCCTTAATTCAAGACAGGAAAAGCTTTGCATTAGCAGCAAACAAGGGACTTGCCTCATCCTTACCCAATAGAAAAGCTTGGTTTATGTATCACTTGGTTCCTGCCTTTGACCCTGGCGTACTGAAAACATCCACACATGGACCACACTTTGTCCTCAGAGTCACTACTTTGCCCCACAAGTACAGGTTGACAACCCAACAGAATGCAAAGAGTTTTCATAGGTTTTTCTGCACAGTCATATTTGGTTACCAAACCAGAATGTTCAGCTCTCAAAGTCTGAACAGGAGAATTGATATAGCTTTAAATATAGTTCCTGAATCTTTGGAAAGAATGTGCATGTGGAAGTTGGCGAAAACTGAAGAAGCTGTTGATCCAAGTGGTCCGGGTGTTCAGTGTATTAGCTGACCCTAGGGCACCTCTGCCTAATGCTCAGTCTTGCACACATAATCCATCACTTGGTATCGGTGCAAATCCGTGGTTAGTGAGAGCAATTAAGAAATGAAAATATGAAATATTAAGGGCAGTGATATCAACAAAAATCAAAGAACACTTTCCTTTTTTTAAAATAAGAAAAACATATTGTAGAAATAAAGATTCTGTACAAGATTTCAACACTGTATGTACATAAAATTATATTACTCATAACTAAATGGAAAAGTCTTATTTGCAGACTGTGGCTGGTAACACCAAAGAGGGACACACAACATTAAGCTTTTGAAGCAGAGCAGGCAGCAGGAGACCCCGAGAAACACACCTTGGTGCCTGGCTATGAAATCCCACGACTCAAGTTATGGAACTGGCCTTCTCCAGTTCTGTGGCTTATTCATGTTTCACTTTCTAGCAGGGAAATCTGCAGCAGGTGAAGTGAAAAAGAAGACGGGCTAAAAAGAAACCCAAAGTGCTGTTCACAATCTGCATATTGGCCGTGGTGATGGTTTGTGAATCCAACTTGCATTCAAAGCGCATTCCCTCGTTCTCCGTTCGCTACGCATGCCTCCAGTGACTTGAAATCAGAATGACTTCCAGCAGGTGGAAAAGACTGCTTTGAACAGATCAGAAGGACTGTGAGTCAGATCCTTGAGTCTCTGTCCTCAGTTGGCTCCTGAATGTTGGTGAAAACTGACTTTGGGTGGTGGGGGAGGGAAAAATGCAGACCCACTGGCTGCCTTTCACGACATCTTTTCCCGGCCAGACCACCTTATGAGAATTTAAAGGGCCATCCCAGGTGACGGAGCCCCAACCCCACTTACCAAGAGGGCAAGGCATGGGGTCCGCCCTCTTCCCTAAGAAAACTCCGAAGGGAAGAACAGAGGGCGCAGGCTGTGGCCTGTGCTTCAGCTTTGACAGACTAAAGTCAGGAATTCTCAAATTCCAGCTGAACCCCAATCACTTCTGGTATACACTACAAATGCAGATTCTGGACCCCTTCAAATTAGCTTCTGCTTAAAAGGGATGGGATCCAGGAACCTGCTCTAAGCGAGCACCCAGGCGATTCTGACGCAGGCAAGCCACAGACCTGCTTTAGAGAACAACTGGCTTGGTAAGTGGATGGAAATGGAGAATATCATGCCACGTGATAGCCAAATCCAGAAGCTCAAAGGTCAGATGTTTTCTCTCATATGCAGAAGCTCCAGTGATATAAAGGAAAGGGGGCGGGGGGGGGGGGTATAGGATAACATAAGAAACCATCAAATGGAGATTAATAGTCAATGAAAGGAAGTTAGAAGAGGAAGGAAATGGGGAGGGGAGGGAGGGAGGATGAGAGGGAAAGGGGGGGATCATGAACCAAAATCAATATCCATGCATGTATGAGTTTGTCTGGATGAACCCAATGACCATAAAGCTCGAATAAAAAAGAGAGAGAGAAAAGAAAGCAACTGGCTTAATTCATCAAGTCTGGATCTACACATGAATTTAGATGGATTTGAAAAACTGGAGATTTTTAATAAAGCATCTCATAGAACAGACTCTCCTTTGACATTTCACCAGTGTATTCCTTTCACAAGATGGAAATGAATGGTCAGAACTCTCAGGGGGATGGAGATGAGCAGGAAGAATGGGGGCTAATTTAAAGTTTGGATGCTTTTCAAGGTTAAGGGCTATTCTGGAGTCGGGGACTAGGAGATATGAACAAAGCAATGGCGGCCTCATGTTCTCACAGTGAATTCCTCCAAGATTAACTAGAATTACTTTTGAACTCAGAAATCGGGATTTGGCATTCTGTGAGTTAGATGACAACATATGTAGTAGTTTCCCCTCATCCATGGTTTCAGTTACCATGGTCAACTGTGGTCCAAAAATATAGTAGAGTACAATGAGATATTTTGAGAGAGACCACATTCATATAAATTGTGTTACAGTTGGTTTGTACAATTTCCTTATTTGTTATTACTATTATTCTCTTACTGTGTCAAATTTATAAATTGAACTTTATCACAGATATGGAGATATAGGGAAAAAACAGTGTGTGTATATATAGGGTTTGGTACTATGGGGGCAGGGGTTCATGTCTCTACTGGGGATCTTGGAATGTATCCCCCACAGATGAGAGGTGAATACTGTGATTTGGTGTAAGGCAGCAACTCTTCAATATCCTTTTCCATCAAAGCAAGTTTTTACCTGCTGAAAAGCTGAGGTGTCAGCATTCCTACTCCCCAAAATCCTAGTGGGGTAGCCAAGGCTATAGTTATTTTTCCCCAAACCTTCTTGGAATTTAAATTATCTCAGAACCTAAAATAGCACCCAGTGTAGGCAGTCTTCTCCCACCAGCTGACGATGCTCCAAGTTCCCTCTGAGTCACCGCTGTTCATTCCAGGATGAGAAGAAACTGACTACAGATGGGTGGCATTTTATATTGACTGCTATCCAAAAAGAAAAAGAAAAAGAAAAACCTAAAAAGAAAAGATATCAGATGAAGATTTTCTCCTGACTCAAAGATCTCATTTCAAATCTAGAAAGAAGGCAATAGGGCATTCTAAGTTCTACTTGGCAGAGATCTGTTCAAAGCAAGGCTCCACCACTGCTGCAGACTGTACCGATCCCCTTGACGGGTGGTTGGTGCACCACTTTGGTACCTGTGAAAACTAGCTGCGCTTCTAGGATCCTTGAATTTCCTGTTCCTAGACCTCAATCGTAATTTCTGACCGCTTTTCTGACTCCAATGTACCCTCCAAAAATCCCTAGTTATTTCTCACCCTGGTTGTTCTCCTGCTAAAGTTCAGGTGGGCAATGGCAAGGGTCAAGGTCAAGGTCAGGACAGTCAAGGATAAGGTCAGCAGATGCAGATGAGCTGGTCCTAGGGGCAGGCGGCAGGGAAGAATGGTTAGTAATTTAAGAAGTCGATCCCCACTTTGACACTCTTTGAGGTGGCTATGTCGATGGCTGTGGCCTTGATCTCGGTGTCCCCGAACTGCATGAGGGTCTGGATTTCCCTCCTGGCAGGCACTGCTGTGCCGCTGGTCCCCGTGAGATCCAGGCGGAGCGTGCCACACTTCTTCACCCCTGGGTCAGTGATGAAGCTGACGGTGTCATGCTCAGAGCTGTAGATGTTGATGACAATGACCAGCTGAGAGGGCTTGGCCGGGGTATAGCTACGTTTGACCAGCTCTCCCAGGGCCACCGACTGGTCGGCAGAGATGAACTTGTCAAACACGTCGGTGCACCAGCGAGTGCCATCTTTCACCAGCAGCTTCTCGGGCGGGTGCTTGCCCTCCACGTAGCGGTTCAGCACGCCCACCCCGTAGGTGAGCGGGGACCTGCGCACCTTGATGACCGCGGGGTCCAGGCCGAAGAGGACGGCGCCCTTGAGGATGGTGAGGCCCACGTCCTGGGGGATGATGATCCGGCACTTGTCACCAAAGGCAGCATGCACTGCCTGCTGCAGGAGAGGCGCCTCGGCAAAGCCACCCACCAGGAAGAGGAACTTGACCGTGCAAACCTCCGGCTTCTGAAACAGGTCCCCTGAAAGGGAAGAAGATGGAGGAAGGTCACACCAGCAAAAGCCAGCAAGCAAGGGAGAAGCAGGCTGCTCGTCTCTGGGAAGAGACGCAACCACCTGGGCCCCAGAGAGCCTGGCTTGGTCTGAGCCATTGAGTTCTTATCGAGTGGGTCTTTCGTAGAAAAGGAGTTTTCACACCAGTGTGCTCAGCCGTAAAGGCCAGAGCAGCTGCTGAGTAGAAGCCCATTTGAACAGAGAGGCGGTGAACATTTTAAGTGGAACTTTCTATGGAGAAAGGAATCTCTCCAAAACGAATCACTTCCCACGGCCAGGTTCTGATGGCCCTCTTGGTTCTCACCACAGTTCCTTCTCCCCTAGTAGGTGAGGATTCCTAATCTGTCCTGGTCACACAAACAGGATGCGCTCCCTAGAGTGGCTGTTGGATGACAGGGCTTCAGAGCTCCCAGCTCTCTGACCTCTGGGACCAAACTGAAAGCCCAGGACAGGTTCTCAGCTACTTTGCAGTAGGAAAGGGATGCACAGCCTGTGTCCAGCAACCTCCCCCAGTTCTGTGGCTCCCAGACCCAGATCCCCTGCCAACCCGACTGCATGGTACTGGTTGGGGATGCTGGACAAGCCCCACGGATACTTACGGAGGTGCTCAATGATGCTGTCTATGGTTGGCTTAAAAAGGGCATTCATGGCATCTGGACTCATCCTCAGCATACCCTGGGAGGACCACTTCACAAAATCCACGCTGTGGGAAGGTGATACAGATGGGAACAACAGTGAGTGCCTGCAGGTGCCAGGGCTGCTCGGCTCTGGCATGTGCCCTGGCAGAACATCGGTCACATCATGGGGCAGAAATGAGTTTCAAAGTCAAAAACACCCTTGGAAACCCCCTCAACTGCCAGGGCCCGGACCCTCAGAACCTCAAGAACTGACATAACCTCTTATATTTCTCTTTGCTTCCAACCTTCCCCTGGGATGATGGAGGCCAAAGTCTAGTGCAAGAAGGAAGGAGGTGCTTGCCCTCTGGACGCCGGCGTGCTAAGGGCCCACGAGATGCCTTCACTGTGCTACATAAGCTACAAGTGTGTGTGCTGAGGCGTATCTCCTCAGCCCTCCAGTAGCTGTCCCATGGCATGGACATACAACACGTCTAGAAGCAGAAGTGTGGAACAGCAGGAGCTCTGGACGGGAAGCCAGGTGGCTGGGCTCCAGGCTGGCTCCACGGCTTAGTAGCTACGGGACTTCAGGCACTTTGGCCTCTGTTTTCTCTGAGCCTGGTCTTCTCTGGAAGTCAAGGATAATGGCACTTGCCTCACCCCCGCCCCCACAGGGCAGGTTATGAAGATCAAGGTTTCTTCTCTCCTGTTCAGACTGGGCAACCACACTACAAAGGGCAGAACTTTGTCCCTGTTGGAGTATTCCAGCTACACTAACTAAAGAGTTGTCAATTCAGATGATAACCCAGTGGTCGCCCAGTGAATCAACAGACCCAGGTAATGCTCAGCAGTCCCCTGATAGGATGCAATAGGAAATACCACCACCTGCTAAGTAGATTGCCAGAAATCCAAACTTGAATCCGATTAAACCACTAAGTCTATCTGTAAGCAAAAACATACCAGGGGCAGAATGAAAAGCTATGGGACACCAAGTGCATGCACTGAGCAAAACCCAGATTGTAGGAAACTCTCAAGCACAATCAACCAGTTTTGTCATCTAATAAAAAAGGGGAGGGGGTGAGGGGAACCCATACACCAGATGAGACTTGAGAGGTTCATTAGGATGCTGATACAAATTGGAAAACCTTTAGGAGACAGTTGGAAAAACTGTTGATGATAACTGGGTATTTGATATCAAAGAATTATTAACTTTAGGTGTGATGATGTCATGATTACAATTCAAAATTTATCTCCTTTAGAACCATCTGTTGACTTATTTATGGATTTGATGACAACCTATCTGAGATTTGCTTTAAAATAACAGGGAGAGGGTCATGAGATGTAGACTGAGTGGGAGCCAACAATCCTGAAGCTGGGTGATGGAGTTTCATTTTCCATTATGGGAAGGTATCTATGGGAGGTGATGGATATGTAAATTTCTTTGACTGTAGTAATCATTTCCCACTATGATTTTGTCTTTTTTTTTTTAATTCAGCTTAAAACCAACTTCCTAATACATTTATTTTACAACAAATACTTGCTTGTAGTCAAGGGACTCAGAGAAGCAGGAAACTCAGATTCCCATGGAATTTATTCAACAAATATTATATTGAGTCCCTACTATGTACCAGCTTTTCTTCTAGACACTGGGATTTCAACAGTAGCCAAAACTAAACTTCCCTGTTATCATAAAGCTAATATTCTTTAGAAAACATAAAAACTAGCACAAAGGTGACACTTTTCGGGTCTCAAATAATGTGCTTAGTACCTAATGTTTATGAATAGGTTTTAACCTCACAACAACACTAGGAAGTAAGCAGAGCTCTTATCTCCACTTTCCAGATTAAAACAAAAACAAAAACAAAAATCCTGAGTAGTAGAGAGGTCAAGTCATTTGCCCAAGATAGCAAATGTGTGGGACTGGAACTCACCACCCTCCACCTCTGACCAACACAATCCACCCTGACCGTCCCAAGCCATAGGTAGCCAGCTCACTTGCTCTTCCTCAAGGCGTGTTCCACGCTGTGCCCACGGAACTTCTTGTAGTAGTCGATGAAGGAGAAGGGCAGGGTGATGTTGAGAGGGTTGGTTCTGTCTGGAGCGGCTGCTCTCTTTCGAGACTCAAAGGCAATCATTAAGTCGACCCAGGCTGCAGGACGCTTGATTTTGAACTGTTCGATAAAATCCTCTCCAAATATTTTACACAGAAGTTTCTCAAATTCATAATCTACTCCCAAGGATCCATAGGGTCCACCTGAGTCAGGAAAGAAATGGGAGCCCACGATGTCAAAAACCATCAGAAACCAAATCCAAACTCTGAGAAAAAAGCCCACACTGTGTCCTCCTTTGATGCACAAAGAAATGCAAAGTTGGACCCGCTCAGCCAGCGGACTGCAGAACCCTTAGGTTCTCACTCCATATGCAGAGATTATTTTTTTCCCCACAGAAATCTCTCATCAGCAGTCTGTCTAAAATCAATCACATTTCAAATAAGATCAATACATTTAATTAACTAAGAGCAAGAACATGCTTCGGTTTGGTGCCCTTGGTCCAGATGAGGTGATGTGAGACCTCCTAGAAAGCTGGCCTTAGCTCTTAAATCATAGGTGACATCAGAACTTTCAGAAACAAGCTCCCTTGGCCAGACTCACCGGATGCTAAAACTCAAGTGGAGGTGGTTTGGGCTTAAAAGAACATTTAACTGCATTTTCCTATTGGTGGAGATGTGAATGTCCTGCACCCCCGCACTGTGAGGAGTCGGAAATGAGTGAAATGGAACTATCTGGAAAGGGCTCATGGGTGAGAAAACCAGCCATGCTGTGGCTCACCTGTTGCTTTATACAGTTCCTTTAGGTGTCCCTCGGGTAGCCGTATCTGATGGACTGTCAGGTCTACGGTGCCTCCGCCACTGTCCACAACCACATACTTGTCACCTGGTACAGACACAGCCATTCTTTACATAGAACCACTTGTCAACCCGTTCTGAAACAAGCTGGTGGATGATAACTTGGTCTACCCAGCTAAGCACCCCAGCACTGCTGGCTAGCACATGGTTTTGCTAATTCGCAGCCTAGCAAGTTATTCAGAGGGCCAGCGAAGCATGGATGATGAAGAACCCAGAAGATGGCTCTGGATGACCAAAGCATGCATGCCACACCGTGCCACATACCAGGCACATACCATTACCTGCTGTTTAACACCAGACTTACTCCAGGACAAGGGAGTTCTAGTTCCCACCTTTCTTGGGAAGAGTCTGCATGATTTTACAACATGCAAAACTATAGCTCCCAAAAGGGTTCCACCTGGGTGAGTGGCCTTCCAAACCCACTGATTTTGAACATTTTCCCACAGTGCAGAAGGAACAAATGGGAATGCAAAAACAGAGCACACACACACACAAAATAATAAATACATAAAATTCAGCAAGGGCAAAGGATATTCGAGAATACTACCTTCCTCCAGCTCCGACCATATTTCTCCTATGACATTCTCCACCAAAAAGGTCCGACTCTGACGATTCCGCCGTACATGTTCCTTAGCTAGCAGCCAATAGAAAGAAAAGGACGACGGGTAAGGAAGCATGAAAATGCAGACAGTCATCTGCAGTTGGCAGAGATAACAGCACGAGGAGGCTCAGGAATGGCACGTCTACTTATAGGTGATCAAAACAATTAATAAACACAGCATTCGGAATCACAACGCCAGTTCTTCCAAGAGAAGGTGGTTCTTTACACCAGCCTTTATCTCTTCATCTCCTGGCCAGCTTTGGCCTGTGCCTAGCTGAAAGCTCACCCTGATGACTTTCCCTTCCTCTGGTGACATTTTTGGGGGAATGGGCTAATAAAATCAATGTCCCAGCTTTACTGCCCCAAGGAGGAAGCCCTGGAAATCAGGCTGCAGTGAGCTCAGTTAAACAACTTCACATCAAGGAACTTTGTCCAATTCAAAGGAAAGTGGGGTATGGCATCTGGATCCCAGGTAAATGGATTGAGCCCTTTCCTGACACTGTTGAAGCCAGTGTGCTCTTCAGCCACAAGGTGGCGCTTCAGCCACAAGGTGGCTTCTGAACTCTGCCTGGCCTGGCACTTGCTCACGAATCCTGGGGACAACCTCTGCTTGAGGCCACAGGCCCTGCTGTGGCTTGGGCTGCTGGGACATGAGAAGGATAGGGTACAAACCACTGTCCTCTGTTCAGATGAGGAAACCAGGTCAGGTGAGGTGAAGGACTTGCAACTCTTGTCTTGCAGCTCAAAATGAACCCACAGACCCTGTCACACTCATGATTTACAGGGACGTTGGATAAAGTAGAACAATGAGATGTTAGACATGAGAAAGACACTGTGAAAGGACACAGCCAAGGTGGGAGTT
This sequence comes from Callospermophilus lateralis, assembly GCF_048772815.1. NCBI lineage: Eukaryota > Metazoa > Chordata > Mammalia > Rodentia > Sciuridae > Callospermophilus > Callospermophilus lateralis. The sequence goes on from NC_135319.1 coordinate 80,982,265, forward strand.
GGGGCAAATCACTTAACTCCTCTGAGCTTCAGTTTCCTCATCCATAAAATGGGGATGTTGATAGTTGGCTCAGTTCCTTGTTGGCATATAGTAGGTGATAATGAAGGCAAAGCACCTACTATGAAACCTGGTGCTCATCAAATGACAACTACCATGATTGAGTTAGACCAGGAAGAAGGCTCTGCCACCCATCCCCACCACCATGTTGTTGTTGGGTTTTTTTAGTTCCTGAGCTGGTGCTGCTGTCTTTGGATTGCCCTTGGTTGCTGGTTACCCAATACAGCACCCTTGGCCCGCAATCCTCTTTCTGCAAGGAGCACAGTGTTTACAAAACAGTTTCTCTGGGGATCAGAACTTCAGATGCCCCGTCAGCTCTGCCGACTCCAAGTGCTCAAGGCCTAGGTTAGATTGGAGTGGGAAGTTTCCCAGGAGGGCCCCCAAACTCAGGGCTTCTTTCCTGTTTCCTTGGGATGAACCTCTGTTACAGTCCTTGCAGTGGACATCTGCTGTCTGAGACAGTCTAGATGACACATGTGATGGCCTTCATGAAAACAGCCAAGTGAGGCGAACAGAACACGTACTGAGCCCTCAAAAAATTATCCTATTTCTTTCCGGCAGATTAAGCCCACTATTGTGTGTGTGTGAGAGGGGGAGACAACGGTGTCCTTTATTGATCTCATCCTTACAATAAAATAGCACCAATGGCAAACCCTGCATTCAGGGAGCCGCATGCCAGCTCTACTCCCCGGGGCCTAACTGGACCCCCTTCACAAGGGAGCCTCCAAGCACCTCGGGATCCTGATTAAGTGCTCTGCTGCAGCACCCCCTCCTTCTGGGAGAGGTTTCCCAGTTGTAACGCAAGGCTGACAACAGATTCCCTGCCTTAGGGCCCCTCGGAAGCGTGGTGTCCAATAATTTGAGGATTTCAAAATCTAGAAAGCCCTCTGAGCACACAGAGACAGCAGCACATTCCACGAGCCACAGGACACAGAAACAGAGCCCTGGGGGGAGATGTGATTTGTTAAAGAAGAAGAAACACAAAACTGAGCTCTTGGGGAATGCTATGATCAAAAATCAGATTCCCCCACAAAATGTGTTGTATTCACAGAGTACATAAGAAGAACTATGCCAGGATTAGCTGATCCTGACATGAATTTCCCTTCATGAACAACTGAGAATTTACATGTAAGATATAAGCTCAGTCTTTCCCCCTTTTTCCAATGAAAACAATAAAGAAGGAAACCTAAACATGATGTCCCAAGTATGTCAGTGTTACCGTGTTTGACTTAGTGAGCTGCAGGGCCAGCCTCGACTTCCCCTGGGGAGCTACAGCGTGACTAGGGGGTAATCCAGGCCTAGGATTTAAAGCGAAGCCTGTTTCATTATTTCTGGGGAAATCAGCTCTAAGGCACTATCACACAGCCCTAGCAGGCTGTGGCAGTAGCCTGGTGACAAACAGACCTACTACTGCCTCCTGGCTGAGGTTTATAGACTCCTAACTCCAGGGATTCAAATGCAAAGAGGTGACCCCCCAGGGCAGTTGCCCCTGTGAAGAGGAAGAGGAGCAGCCTGGAAAAGACCCCCATATGCAGGGGCAGGAATGTGTATCTTCTCAGAGTCAGCAGAGGCCAGGGCCTTGGGACACAGACGCAGGCTTCCTGGTCCTCATCTGGGAATAAAGCAGAGCCTGCAACTCTGGAGCCCAGGACCCACTGGCACCCATGCTCATGTGGTGCTTTGTCCCCGACCCAGTCTGTCTGCAAACGCTGAAGCCCTGAGAGACCCATAGAGCCCTGGACACCAGGGAAAACAGTTCTGGGGACCAAGATTGTGACCCACTTGTATGCAGGTAACTAGCTGAAAAATAACTATTAAAAAGAAAACTTCCTCCAAATACTCACCCTGAGCCTCCCCAAGTGGGTGTTCTTCCCACAGCTAAGTGAGCATCGCCTGGGTCAGGAGGTCAGCCCATTCCATCTGTATTTTAACCTCCGCTAAGACACACAATGAGCTCATCACCCAGAAAGCAGCCCCACTGAGTGAGTCAGAAATAAATGGACAGTCTTAACGGAGGAAATAATAACAGGAAACTGGGATTAGAGGGAGAATCAGCTAGTAGGCAAGAAAGATCCAGGGCTAGAAAGCTGAGGCTTGGGGATATAGCTCAGTGGTAGAGAGTTTGCCTAGAGAGCATGAGGCCCGGGTTTGATGAACAACTCTCTGGCTACCTTCATGTTCTTGACAAAGCCACTCCAGGCACTTATGGGTGATATGCCAGGTGACCATTGCTTAGTCCTCCAAGAGGCCAGGAAGGGAGGCTGACACAGAGAGGCTTAAGCCAGCCTCCCCCTAAGGTCTCTTGATCCTTCCTTATGGCATTAAGTGCCTCCAACATCATCAGAGGTAGAGAAACACCCGGGGGCGGGGGGAGGGAGGGAGAGAGAGAGCAGAGGTACCCTGTGCAAACCCCGCTCCTACTGTGTCACTGGCGCTGTACCCATTGACCGCCGCCTTGCCGCTCAGCTCAATCATCTGGTGCAGACGCAGCTTCCGGCAGTAGATGGAGGCGGCCTCAGGCTCCAAGGCAATGATGAGCTGCTCCGAGTTCTCAGGAGAGGCCAGGCCTGCCTGGAAGACAGAAGCTAAGGCTGGGACCGGGGCTCCCTGGGCAGGCTGGCTCAGAGACACCATGCGGCCCACAGGAGGGACAGAGCACACATGGTTTCTGTCACCACTGTGCTGCACTCCCAAGGAAGGGACACTCATGCTCTGCATGTTTGGGACAGTCCCACGCAGACTTTGGCATACTGAGCCCCAAACACTTCAGGGTGGCTAAGGAAATTGTACAAGCACCCTCAAGAAATACAAGGCTCTCTGGCCACAGGACCTCTTGCACTTGGGCCTTGATTGGCCCAGAATTGAGAAGTACCAGGGAGGAGGCGGGGTGACTCTGGGCTGTAGGATGCAGACGGGGTTCTACACCAAGTGGGAAGGACAGAGTTACAAAAGTCTCAAACTTTGAAAATCATCCCAGGTCAGAGGCCGGTGATCTGTTCCCTGGTTACAGTGGGCTGTACAGCAGACCCCCACCTTGTAGACCTCAGCTAGGTGAGCATCTGACTTGTACAGGAATCTGATCTGCTCTCTGTGGAGCACTGGGAGGCTCCTGCCATTTGCCTGCTTGGGGAAATGTATAAGCAGTCACTCCTGGATGAGGAAGCCCCTCCTGGAACCCCAAGGAGTCCCTCATTTTCTAAAATATGGGCAGTCATTGGTAAGTATCTTATCGAAGCCTTTATTCTTTTCATAGTTTATATCACATATACATATCAAATATAGTCGTAAAAATTTGGTCCCCAAGTTCTCATCTGTGGCCTCCATCTGCATTTGGGATCCTGGCCTCCGGGAGGCAGAAATGCTTCAGTTCTGTGACATGTGACCTGTCCCAGTCATGCCCCCTCCAGGCCCTAAGAAGGGCCAGCCATGAAGCCCCAGGACCACCTTTCTGAAGGTGCTCAGAGAAATAGGCCTTGGCCTGTAACCAGATCCCTGCCACCTCCTACGGCCCTGAGATGGAGCAGGGGGACCACAGTGGAGGCTGTTCAGGTACACGGGGCTCCTTGGCCGCCAACAGGAGGGACAGAGCACACAGGGTTCCCATTATCACTGTGTTGCTTTGTTGATGTTTCCAAGGACACCTGCCCTCGTGCTACATCCACTTGGGAGGAAGCCCCTTCCTGCAACCCTCTTCTAGACCAGACCCTCAAGGTTTAGTGGATTCTTCCCCTGGACAGGCATGGAAGTTTTCCTAAGGTCGTGCCTGCACGAAAAACCTCTCCTCAGGAGGAGAGGCCTAGAGCCATGGTTGTAGGGGCTTAGGAGGGTCCATCAAGAGCAAGGAACAAGCAGATTCAGGTAGAATATCAGAAATGTGACAGGCCTTCAGAGACTTTGTCCACCTCCTTCACCTAACGTACAAAGACCAAGGCCCGGAGCAGTAGGGGCACCAGCTGTCCCAGTGTGCCTAGAACAAAGGGATTTCCTGGGACATGAGACTTTCAGTGTTAAAACAGCACAGTTCTGCTGGAAGGTGTCCAACCCTTAAGTGGTGGCACCAGCGCAGGCTGGAGTCTTGAGTAATATTAATCAGCGTTTTGTTGTGATAAAAAACTAAACAAGAACAACTTAAAGGAGGAAAGATTTATCTTGGTTCCAGAGGTTTTAGTCCATGGTCAGCCAGCTCTGTTGCATTGAGTCTGAGGTGGGGATGAACATTATGGCAGAAGGAGGGTATAGTGGAGGGAAGCTGTTAGCTCATGGCAGCCCAGCAGCAGAGGTAGGAAGTCGAGGCCAGGGACATGATATAGTCTTCAAGGACACCCCCCCAGTGACCCATGTTCCTCCTGCCTACAGTTTCCACCAGCTCCCAGTAGTCCATTCAAATTATTAGTCCATGAAATGAGGTCATCATCCAATCACTTCCCAGAATACCCACCTCTGGGGACACAGTATTCAACACCTGAGCTTTGGGGCATTCCAGATCCAACCCATAACATGAGACCTGCAGACTAGGCTCTTTAAATTGCTACTGGCTCTCCTGCTCTTAGTGCCTCTAGTTACAGGTCCCCAGCCAGCCCTGGTACGTGACAAAACTCTGTCGTGCCTCTCACATTCCCTCCTGGACGTTTCTGAGGCACCGTGTTTCACCAATGACTCTGGGACAGTATCAGAAGACTCACTGCCTGAATGGGCTGTCCGAAGTTCTCCATTACAACTACACTCACAAGGAAGTGTCGGATATGGTGTCCTAAGGAGGTTTTACCAGCAGGTTGGTGACAGAAAATCACTCCGTAAATATCAATGTCTCACAAGTGGCAGAGCCCCTTCTGGAAGTCAGGCTTTATAAAACCAGATGGGAGCCACATCTGCGCCCTACACCATCCACAGGGAGCCTCCATCCCTGCTGCTCAGGATCCACAAAGGCAGACGGAGGCCCATCAGCCTGGTCCAGTGGTGGAAGAGGCCAGGGCCACCCTTACGTGACACTGGTTAACAGGCCACTGACTAAGGCATGAAGACATTTTTCCATTGTTTGCTGAAGCGATTAAAAGTCTCCATTCTCCAGCATTACCTTCTCCCAAGGTCACATTAGACATCTTTTCAGCACAAAGATGGTTGACAGTTAAGGGGCCCAAGGAAACAGGGTGTGGGTCACACATATGCAGTGCCACCAAGAAACCTCGAACTCTCGAGCCTCAAGAGTCCCAGAAGAAGACATCCAAAATAAGACCAGAAGGAAGCCTTCTAAGGGACAGCTCATGCCTTGAAGTTTCCATTCTTGCATCTGGTGCGTCAAGGGCCTCCTGGAAGAGCAGAATCCAACGGCCAACTTCCCAGCACGGACGGGGAATAGGGAAGATTGGCTGCCAGGGAACAGCTGGGCCTGCATGGATCACAGTCTCTTGCTAAGTTGAGACTAGAAAATAAACTAGGCAGCGGGGGCAGGGAGGACTGTGGTGACAGAGCCCCACGGTGAAGCCCAGAGACTCAGTGTTAAAGGACACAGGCAAAGACCCTGCTGACTCAAAGGCCACATGACTGTTAGTCTGTCTGGGATATCAACCCAGAGAGACAAGGGCCTGCGCTGTGACAGAAGGGGACAGGAGGGGAGAAGGAGCTAAACGTGAACTCCCGGTTCCTCTGCCTGCCCTGTTCCTGAGATTCTAAGCGGGAACTCAGACTTAGATGGGAAAATCTTTCCATGGAAAATCAAATCAAGAAGTCCAGAGTGAAATGACACAACAGGAGGGTGTCTGAGTGTGCAGGTGACAACCCAGCAGGGCAGTTGGGACGCTCCCATATCCAGTCTGCCCCAAACAGCACTGCATGGACCTGCAGGGGGGCACCTTTCATCTGTCCTGTCCCTCCCCAGCTGGTCTGGCCTGGCTTCCATGGCAATAGTTGTGACACATTTCCTTACAGGGGTTCCTCACTGCATCTGGGAGAAGATACAGACAAAGAGGAGCCCACTCCAGAGGGGAGCAAGCAGCAAGGTCAGAGAGGGGTCTGGTCAGTGTCTGGGAGACCAAACAAAGCGAGCACCGGCTTTGTCACACTTCCCAGCGGAGGGACTTTGTTCCCACCAGCAAACTCCTGCAGTGCCTCAGAGGAGAGCTGCAGGATCGGGGCGGGGGAGGCAGCTGGTCCTGCACAAATTCCATCTCCCCAGGAGGAGTCCCAGACTCACTCAAGATTCCAAGAACAGGAGGGAACGCAAAAGAACGGGCCAGACTCTCTGAAAACTTTTGTTTCTTGCAGCCGCTCACAACCACAGCCCTCTGGAGACCGTGGCTCTGTTTGCCTGGGATCAGGCCAGGTCAGCTGGAGCAGAACACGCTCTTCACTGATTCTGCCTTTGGAACTGGTACCACACTGCTCCTCGTCCACTGTGAGGTGTCCCTCCACAGATTCTGTCTCCTCCTACACAGACAGTGCCTTTTCTAAGGTCTCCTCACCCTGTAGCACATAGTAGGTGCAAAGGCAATGAATCGACCATCCCTCTAGCCAGCCTCTCTTCTGCACTTTTCTGACCCTTACCTCTGCTGAACACACACGTTCCATAGGCGCAACCTGGGAATTCTACTAAGTGCCGAACTGGGAGCCCTGCTACCTGCTACCCCCACTGACTCCTCCGGGAATCTGGGCCAGCAAGAGCAGCCTCCTCATCGTAGCTTCTCAGAGCCTCGCTTTGTGATCACTCAGCAGGGGAAGGCCCTGGGGAGCCCGCGGAAGTGGGTGTTTACCCCGACTGCTCAGCGCCACAGCCCTCCTCCTCTGCAATCTGCCAGGAAGATCCGCCAAGAGACTGTGTCCATAGCTGAGAAAAAGGGCCAGAACTGGTAAGTGCTCTACGGGCCTGTCATCAGGCTAAAGAGGGCTACAGCTGCACCACTGCTGGGTGTGACGCACTTCTGTCCCCCGGTAGGACTGTTTCTCATGCAGCTTGCTCAGACTAGGAGGCAAATGCAAGCTGCGTCTCCATGTTAGATGAGATCATCGTACATATGGGAACATCATTTATTTAACAGGTTTCTGGAACCTTCTACAGTTAGACATTTTAGGCAAGATGCCTTTAGAAAAATCAGTCCAGTAGAACTCTCTCCTGGTTCCAGATCTTTCTCAAAGGCCTTGGAAGGGAGATCAGCTGTTCTTTCCACTCCATCTTGTCACCAGTGCTCTCAAAAAGTCTATACAGATCCTGAGTCTGTGAATTATAAAAGATTGAGGTTTGACTCATTTCTTCAAGAAGCACTGAGTCCAGACAAGTCCAGGGAGTCCCATAGATGAAATATACCCACATGCACGGCTCTGCAGACCTCATGGGCAAAGATGTGACTCACTATCCAGATCAGAGGATAGTGAGCAGAGGGCCATCCCAGGTCTACTCCGCCCCTCTTTCCCCTCCACCTGGCAGGTGGGAGGGTGAAGCCCAGCCCTATGTGACTGTGCCATGAACTTGTACCTGGGAAGCCTCCATAAGCCTGAAAGGGTCTCCACATTGCCCACCCAAGCAGAGTGGAGGTGCCTAGTCCCCCAGCTGCCCTGACAGCCCACCCATCCTACCTCATTCTTCAGGTTCTCATGCATGAAGTCAGGCTGGCGGGATGCTCTGTGGGCAGATGGACGCCCTTTGAACATGCTCAGTAGTCGCTGGGCTGAGGACTGTGGATTTTGTTCAGGGGCTGTATTAGCCAGGTTCTCCAGAGAGACAGAACCAGGAGGATGTAGAGATACATACAAAGAGACTGATCGGGGGCTGGGATTGTGGCTCAGCGGTAGAGCACTTGCTTAGCATGTGCAAGGCCCTGGGTTCGATCCAAAGTACCCCATAAAAATAAAATAAAAATATTGGGTCCAACTACAACTAAAAAATAAATATTAAAAAAAAAAAGACTGGAAGGATTTGGCTCACAGTTATAGTCTGACAAGTCCCAAGATCTGCAGTCAGCAAGCTGGAGCCCCAGGGGATCCAATGGCGTAGATCCTATACCCAGAGGCCACAGGTTGGAGGCCCAGGAAGAGCCACATTTCAGTTTCAGTCCACAGGCAGGGAAAAAACCCAGTGTCCCAGCTCAAACACATGCAGAAGGCTGTTTTCCCCACTCAGTGGAGGGTCAGTCCTCTGCCCTACTCATTCCTTCAGTGGATTGGAGGACACCTAGCCACGCAAGGGGAGGTCATCTGCTCTATTCAGTCTAGCCATTTAAATGTCAAATTCATCTAAAACACCCTCCTAGGAACCCCCAGAATAAATTTTAGCCAGACAGCTGAGCATTTCACTGGCCTACTCAAGCTGACCCATAAAATTCACTCTCACGGTATAGGTCTAGTATCTTTTTTATCTATATAATAATGGCGGAGTGGTACAGCATGGAGAGATGTAGCAAGCCTGACTTGGTTCTACCCTGGAACTCTTCAGAAGACAAGCTGAAGAGACCACCTAAAAGTCCACAAAACAACCATGCCCCTAACGCCCCTGTAGCCCCAAACTGCTCCTCCACGAGCAACCTGAGCCCAGAGACCTGTCTAGGCAGGAGATGAACCCAGGGCCTGCCACAGTCCAGGCACACAGAGGCCTGTAGGTGTGTCTAATGAATAAACTAATGATTTGGCAAGAATGATCTCTGCCATCTTTAAATCCACTGGGCCACCGTAAACTGCACACAAATATCAAAGCAAAAACATTAAGGGTTAAAGCCTAAACAGCAAGAATACTGGCCCAGAAAATGTCCCCCAGTATGGAAAAGCCAGGCTCTGCCTACAGGGTGCCTCTGGGCTTCAGAAAGCAAATTCACAATGCTGGACAGCTGTCCCTGATGGGAGCTGCTGACCCTTTTCTTTCTGAGGGGCCATTTTTATTCCAAAGCCCTCCCGGGGCCTGGTTTCCTCCTCAGGCTCTCCAGTGAGGGCCTCACCCATTCAGAGAGGTCATCCTAGGATGACCTGCCCTGGTGAACTGACCAGGAACTGCACCTCTTTTTTCTTATTCAGGCTAAAAATACAATTTGACCCTTTATCAGGTCACAAACTTGTTGCTCAAGTTTTCCTGTGGCCTGGGAAATGTGAGTCAAAGCCCTGAATCCTGACTCTCCTTCCCGAGGAAATCTCTGAGCACTGGGCGGCATCTTCACAATGGCTGTGTCCCCCTGCCCCATCTTTGGTGAGGGCTTTTGTGAACAGCTAGATGGCTCCTTCCGAACCCTTTCCATCTTAAAGATATGGCCTTTTTCTGGAACCTCCACCCTTTTCTCTCATGCCTATGAAAACAAATCTATTTTTGGCAGATCCATACAGGGAGCCAGATTCCCAAAGGAAGGGAAGAGTGGAGGGAGGAAGCAGCGGAGAAAGGGGAGAGCGTGCGGGAGGGGTGCTCCCCACCCTTGACGGTTGGCAAGGATGTTCTAGATGCTGCGAGGAGTAGGCCCCTGAGTGTCCAACCCAGGGTGCCACACTAGGGCTCCACAGCCGCTTCACTATGCTCAGACTCTGTGGGGGTTTTGTATAGAAAGGCTCATACACGTGGCCACAAACCACGTCAGAATATCCCCCTGCGAAATGTGGTCAGGATGTCTCCTAAGAGGTGTGATGGAGGCTCAGGGACATCTACTGCCTTGGTGATGGGTCCCAGCTGGGCCTGAGTTGAAGTCTCAGAATACTGACTCTCAGCATGTAGAGAGTTGTCCCAGGCCCCGGGACCCTTCAAGTCCCTTCCCATAGCCTCCTCTCTGTCCCCTTGGAGGCCTGTGAATACTGGGTGATACCTGAGTAGGGCTACCGTCACCACCATGAGCATCCTGGGTCCTTCTGCTGCCGTCCCACCTGCCCGGCCCCCGCCCTCACCTGGTACGCAGCTTGTCTCATGAACTGCTTGGCCGGCTGTTTCCAGATCGCAGGCACCGTGATGACCCATCTGACATCTGAGTTCTCAAATTCCGAACCCGCCTGGTCACTCAGCTCCTAAAGTCAAGGAGACACATGCCATGGGTTAGGTGGCAGTGTGGGACCGAGAGCACACCTCCAGAGGCTTCATTGAGAATCCAGCTCCCACCAGGGACTTCCCAGGAATCTAGCCTCTGCAACTTTCCAGGGTCAGTGGGGCAAGAGTCTGTTTTTTTTAATATTCAGCAAGAAGAGAGCTCACTGAATGTCACTCAGAAATGAGGGAGGTGTCAGAGGGAAATCCCTTTGGTCACTTCTTAAAGTCTTTGGACACTGGACAAATGACAACCTCCCAGGCCTCAGTTCCCTTGTCAATACAAGGGTGATAATAATACTTATGGGTTGTTGGAGGATTGAGAACTGCACTTACTGAGGGCTTACTATGTGTCAGTCCCTTTGAGCACTTTGAGGGTCTTATTTCTGCAAGAACCCACATAGGAAGGGATACTAACTGTGCCCCTTTCCTGGATGGGAATGCTGAGACTTGGACAAGCTCAGTTCCTGTGACCACCGTTCAGCTAAAAAGTGGCAGATTCAAAATTTAGATCCAGACCCAGGTCTACCTTGACTCTAAAGGCCAAGATCTTAACTAAATTGTCACATGTCATCTCATGTCTAGAACAGCGCTGGACCCACAGGAGCACTACTGGTGGCAGTCTCCATTGAGGGTGTCATCTACCTTCTGTAAGCCCAGCATAGAGGGGAGCTTTCCTGTCCAAATGAGAAGGGTGTTAATGACATGACCTAACTAAGGACCACGTGGCCTTCTACTTTCAGTTAAGGTTATTTTGCTTCGGGGGACCCATGAGGATAAATGGTATGACCAAAGCATCAGAGGTTTTTCCACTGGCCACCATAGATAAGTCACTGTCGGAGATCTCAGACTCGTATTCTCATCTACAAAATTGAGAAAATTTTGTGGATTGTCTGGCCTGAAGACAGCCTCTGATCAATGCTAGATCCTTCCTTCCTTCCCCTTCCCACTACCGCATTTACCAGACCAATCTGAGATCAAAACTAAACACACACTAAGGCACTTCTGTATCAAAGTCAGCTCTGGGGACACAAGATTAACAGGCTGGTTTAAAAAAAAAAAAAAAAGAAAGAAAGAAATTACTTTTCCTGACGGTGTCTGATATTCCCTATTGTTTCAAATAGTTATCCCCGGTCTGACCCACCCTCTCACTGAACTCATTTCCTCTTTGATCAGTAAACATTTTTTTTTCTGTTTACTGAAAAGTCCTAATTTAAAAAATTGTGGTAAAAATATATGTGCCATAATATTTACCATCTTAACCATTTTTAAGTGTACCGACTAGTAGTATTAAGTACATTCAGTAAACATGATTTTTAAGACACCCCTGCCCTTGGTCAACATAAAACAGCCATTTTTTTATGATTACATTTTGTTTCTTTGCAGGTCCTCGTGGGGCTTTGAAAAGCAGAGGAGCCGGCTGATGTGTTGACCAGTCACCATGCAGGCCAATTTAAACTCTTTGCACAGGGAAAGGGCTCAGAACATGAGGGATGGGTTTCCCTGGGCTGTCTGGGAGGCTGAGGGGAGCCCTTTGCTCCACAATGGCTAGGGAGAGCGTGGATAGCAAAGGCAGGCAGGCTGGGGATGTGGCTCAGTGATGGAGCACTTGCCTAGCATGCACAAAGCCCTAGGTTCAATTCCCAGCACTGCCACCCTCCCCCATAAAAAAAAAAGCAAAGCAAAGGCACCAACATGGAGGATCTTATTATGTCAGGTTCCTCCACCAGCTGCTCTCCTTCATGACAGCAGGATTCGTAACCAGACTGCTTGGTGGAAGTGCTTTCTCAGGCTCTCCACGTCGTCGGCAGATTCATTCTACCAGAGTTCATTCTGGTCAGGCATGCCAGACTCCTCCCTAACCAGCAATGTCTGAGGCTGCACCCTGCTGTTCTGAATCCAGAGCCTGTGTTCTCTCCCTCCAGGCTGCGCCTCTTCCTCGCTGGCAGGTGCATCAACCTGGAGATGGAGCCTAACATGCTCTGACAGGCATCAACCGCCACCCTACCTTCAGCGCCTGCTCCTTAAAGTACTGCAGGGCGTAAGCAAAGATTTCAAGGGCTTTGACTTTCTTGCCATTTGCTGCTGTCAGGTCTGTATCCATGGTGAGGTCCTGGTGGGGGGAAAAGAATGAAACAATAATGAGACAAAGGACAGATACACCTCTGACTTTGGGAACTGATGCTTGGAGATCTGGACAATCCTGGTGAGCCATGTATGTGTTCCCCCATTTGACAAGGTGGACTAGGATGGTGTGGTCCCCCAAAGGGGCCTGGCGGCACTGTCCCTTTACTGTGTAAGAGGCTCCGGTTGTTCCCTATAGGCCCCAACGTCCCTCCCTCCCTCTTTCTCCCTGGACCATCTGGGGGCTTCAGGGCAATAGCAGAGGCTGGGAAGAGAAAATGGGCAGCAGACACCACGCCTGGTGCGATTTACATTCTATTTCCATATGTGGTCACACATGGTCACCCTCAGAGGCCCCTAGTGGAGGCCTAATTCATGTCAACTCACTGCCACACATGACTCCAAACAGACATGAAGCTCTCATTCCCTGATTAGCTGCCAACCAAGCTACCAAAATAGAAGAGCTCCTATTTTAAGGTCAGCCCTGTCTAATCCACTGGGAGCGCAATATGGCTGCCTGCAGTTCTCTGCCAGAAGCCAAAGCAGCTGCTGCACACAGTCCTTGGACGGAGACTGCTCCGTGGAGCCCAGATGCCAGGTGGACAGAGGTTATTTTTAAAATGATGAGAAAAGCATCTGTGGGTCTGTGGGTCTGTGGGGCGGAGGATGAGCAGAGAGTGGAGCAAAAACCAGGAGGAAGCCCGGGGCCAATAGGCTCATTAATGCCAGGAAACAATCCGGGGGACCTCTGGATTGAAGTAGGCTGGGTGACTATGCTCCGCCTTTGGAGAGAGAAGCAGCAGTGGGTACAAAACTAGCCTGGTGTTGATGTCCGCACATTCTTGTCCTACCTACTACCTCCCTCTCCTGGTGCTTAGCAAAGATAACCCAGTCTTTGGCCCCCAGGCTCAGGAAGGCTGGGGAGCACCAGGAAGCCACAGCTCTGAATTTAAAAAAAAAAAAAAAAATGAACTTGAAGTCAACAGTGTACTGCCTCCGGCTGTACAGTCCCTGACATTCAGCATCAAATCCCATCAGGAGAGATGGGAGGAGTCACTTCCAGCCAGAGTCCATCTGCATCAGATAGAGAGCCTAGGCACGGTGCTCACGGAACCTCGGAAGGCAGGGTGCTGGCTGCTGAGTCTCCCATTGACGTTCGTTTTGTCAGCTGCAAACGTTTGCTAATGGGAGGTGCCCTGGACTAGGCCCTCCCCTGTCCCGGGCCTGGTTCTGAGAGCTTTCTGCATCTTCATTCCTTTGATCCTCACAATTCCCCCATGAGCATGGGAGGTGCTGTCATCGTCTCCATTTTACAGATGAAGCTGAATGAGGCACAGGCAGGTTAAGTAACTTGTATTAAACGTCTTGAAGGTACGAGAGGCAGCAGTTAAACCCAAGCTGCCTGGACCTGGGGTCCGGGGTCTCAAACCTTATCACTCTCTGCATCTCCAAGTCCTGGGAGTTGAAGAGAGTTTATGGGATGAAAATGCTCAAATTGAAAACAACTCCAGCTTCCTACGAAGCTTCGAGCTTCAACGTCCTTTACCGAACGGGCTTTCTGGGAACAGAAGTGAGGCCACAGCCTGGCATGTGAGCCTCCTGTTACTGGGTGTTGGTGTCCTGAGCTCCTCCTTCGCCACGCAGGGGCTTGGTGTGTCAGCTGTTACTGGTTGTTTCTTCCAAACCGATTAGTGAATAGCCACTGCCACGTAACCCCAGATGTTCTCAGCCCCTGAGGTGCCCTCTGAGGTGCCCTCTGAGGTGCTCCCTGCGCAGAGAGGAGCTCCTGATTTCCCTACAACCCAACCACTGAAGGGGGAACTCCGGGGACAGAAGAGGGGCCCAGCATCCTGTACCCAACCTACAGCCAGGGTCCCCTCTGACTGACCAGTTTCCAAGACAAATGAGTAGTTCGACATTCTGAATGTCTCTCTGCCCACATGGACACCAGAAAGCACTATGGGTCCCACAAAAAGTGTCCTGTGTTCAAGGTAAATGGACCTTAATTTCTGTTGTGGAGAAACCTGAGGGCCCCTGGGCTGGGACACATCCCGCCCCCCAGGGCTGGCTCCTGAGGAGAGCTCTCTCACCCCTGTGGTGTGCAGCTTCATCTTGAACTTCTCCAGATACAGCCACTGCTTGGCCTCGGTGGGATCCAGGTCATGGTAGAAGTCCCTGGCAGCGTATCCAAAGCTGTGGAACTTCCTCTCAGGGCTCAACAAGATGGTGGTCGGGGTCTTCTGGTTGGACACACCAGGATCACCTCCCTCCCATCGCCTGCCACCAAGGAAAGGCAGAGGTTATGAGGCCTTTGAAAATCCCAGTTCAGGCAGCACTGAGTAAGCACCCACTGTATGCATAGCTGTCACAGACGTGAAGGTGTAGGTACACTCTGGTCCAGGTGCCTGGCCAGTGGCCAGAGACACGATTTCATTTAGAAGGGGAAGGGACAATTGCCACGTCCCTGCTCAATAACACGTTCTAACTTTACCCTCGCATTCAGCACTTATTGAGGAGCTACTCTTGTGCCACGTGCTGGTGACACAGGGACAGAAAATTTATGTTCTGCCTTCAAATAACTCAGTCAGGTAGGTAGGTGATTTGTTGTGGATTTTGCAGGGGCTGGGGGTTAATCTGTAAGTACTCAACAGCATCCAGCTGGCTTGAATCCTCTTTGAAAAAAATATATAAATGCCAGCCCTCTTGGATGGAAATAAGGGGACCAGAGAAGGGGTCTGAGGGGGTCAGAGAAGGTACAAGTGCCCATGTGGCCATGTGGCCAGGAAAGTGTGCAGGACTCAGGGGGATGGGAGAAGCTAAGGAAGATTGGATCTCAAAGGGAAGAAGGACGGTCCGGGCTGCTGGCGTTGAACAGGTCAGGAGTGGGCAACGTGTGTAAAGGAGAAGAGCGACTGTGTGACTGGAAAAGCGAGAAATGAGACTGGGAAAGTGGTGGCCCCGGGCTGGGGAGGACCCTAAGGACTTAGGAAAATTCAGGAATAATGGGGAGCCACCAAAGGTCTTAGATCAGAGTGTGACAGAATCAGAGCTGCTGTTCATGAGGGCAAACTGAACTAAAGAGGGCAGACAGGCAGCCAGCAGGCAGATGCGGAGTGAGGCCTGGCCTGGAAGCCATAGGAAGAGAGAGGTCGGGGAAGAGGAGTGCCAAACCTGCCCAGAGGGAGAAGTGAGCCAACTGGGCATGGCCGTGAGCAGGAGCCCGGGCACCCTAGAGCCTGCAAGCTCAGGAGCCCAGAGGAGAGGGCACAGACAGGAGCTGAGAGCCAGGCCAGGGAGCTGAGGGAAGGGCGGGGTGTTGAACTCCTGGAGGGAGGGGTGGAGAATAAAAGCCCAGAGTTCATGGGAGAGATACTGGCAGGAAATAAAGCTCACAGATCAGTGACAGCCAGGGTGACAAGATGGGATGGGAACATCGAGGAGGGAAAGGGCCACTAAGGCAGAGCCAGAAGAAAGGCAGAAGACAGACTCGGTGGTAGAGCAGAGCAGGGGTAGGCTGAACCCCAGAGAAGCTTCCTTCCTCTGTCACCAGAAAGAAAGGAGAGACAGGGAAGTGGGATGGAGAGGGCAGGTGACTCATGCTTCCTCTCTTCACTGCAGAGAAGCCAGGGCTGCCAGGAGCCAGGCTGCTCCCTTCCACGCGACCCTGGGAGCAGCCTCAGGTGGAGACTCAGCACAGAGGGGAAATGAGGCTCTTCCCCTGGCCCCCTGGGGAACCTGCTTAAACCTGCTCCCTGCACGGCACCACTGAGCATCAGTTGGGCCATGGTGGCCCAGATGGAGTGCTGACCTGACCTCCAGCGAGATTTGCTGCTCCGATGGCTCTGGAACCATCCCTGGCCAGTTTCCCAGCCAAGCTCCATCAGGATGCAGCCTTCCACTCCAGGAGCCAAAGTCCCCGAGGTGACTGCATGGAGACCCAGGGATGATTCTCATGCCAAGCAGCAGCTCTACACGCCACTTTTCACAAATGGACTCGTCATTACTATCAACGGTGACATTTTCAGTAATGACCCCGTGAGCTTTTTCCTTCAAATTTTGATTCCTTCATTCCTATTTAAATGCAAAATATTACATTCCTTATTCCTACTTTATCAGTCTGTATCATGGTTATGTTAATATGTTCTGACTGAAATAAAATTCGAGCAGAACCAACCTCCTCCAAGGACTCTACAATAACAAAGATGCGTCTCTAAAGGCCTGAGCCACAGTGATGGTCCTCAGTGCTCCTTCAGGCAAATAAGATGCTTTTTCACTCTTTCTTTTCTATTTTCACTGCCTGACTCTCCTGTGGAAATAACATTTGGAAGCAGACAAACATTGATTGGCATTATTTTCCATCTGGGAAAGCAGCACAGATCCTGCCAGAGATGGAATCCTAGGGGCTGCTGAGCGCTATGTGGTCTTGTAGAACTGGCTTTTCATTATTTCCTAATGAGATGACACCCAGGCACCCAAGGGCCTCTGAAGTTTTTTATAAGGATAGGGGCCTCAGGCTGAACCACATCTGGTTGTCAAGAGAATGATAAGTCAAACCTAGTAGGCTAGTGTTTTACACTGCATGTCATAAAAACACCTAAAATCTTACTCTGGGGGTGATACATAAATTTCACAATTAACCAGTTAAAGGAAAATCAAAACCATTTATAATGAAACTCAAACCCTCTCCTAGATGGAAAATCAGGATGATAAATCCCAGGCTTCCAAAGTTTTGAGGGGCCACAGAGTCTGCAAGAGGGTCAAAGATTACCACTGAGAGAGCCAACATTGGTGCCAGGACAAACCAGAGTCCTAGTGGACATTGGTTTCTAGTGTTGGGTGGTGTGAGGGCTGCCAGGTTGCTCTGTGCATCATGGAGGGCAGGGTGGGGGTGATCTGGCACAGAGTGCCCAAGAGGCCAGGGTTACTTTGCCTTTAGGGCCACTTGGCTGAGATTTACTCTTCCTGTTTCCTCCCAGGCCTGTGTCTTCAGCCCTTGTGATACTGTCACCTGAAAGAGCTGGTACTTCTCTGCATGCTGAGTACTTGATAGGAAATCTCATTTGCGGGAGACAAATTCACAGGCGCCATTGCTATTGCCGTTTCACAGATGAGGAAACTGAGGTTTAGCTGGTTCAATCCAACATCAGGCTGAGCCAGCACCTGGACCTCCTCCATCACAGAGGCTGTGCAGGTCAGCTCCTCTCAACAGGCCATACCCTGGAGTCACCTGGCCAGGCTTCAAGCACAGTGCATGGCTCCTCCCCAACCAACTACATCAGTATTAAACCAACGCTTCGGAGACAGGCACTGGAGGCCTGTGGGTCAGAAATGGCTTGCTCAAAGTGGCGCAGTGGGTCTGGGCTAGAATCCAGGGTCCTCCTCCTAAGTGCCATTCACCTGCCCATTGACTGCCCTGCCCCTGGTGCCGCTCAAGCCTGTCCCACCCACAGCACTCACCTCATCACGTGAATGCATTCTGGCTCCTTAGTGAAGCTGTAGGCATAGCCGCTGGATGTGGTCCCAAAGTCGATGGCCACCACCACGAGAAACGTCTGCTGTTCCGAGACGTTGGAGTCGGCATCATTCTGTAGATACAAGTGAGGCTCTGTGCCCGGGCCAGGCCTGGCTTTGGGAAGGGCAGTTCCACCCAGCCCAGCTGTGAACTCACTGTGGGCAGAAGGGCTTCCACTTTCCTGCTCAAGTCTGCCACGTGGCAGCCCTGGGGACAGGGCAGGCCAGCTTCAGCCCCACTTGAGTGGTTTGGGGAGACAGAGGTACCCGAGTGGGGACAGGACACCTGGGCAGGGCACTGCTTGCAGCTCACCAACCCTGCATGACTGTGGCTAATTATGGAAGTGCTACCATGGAGCAGAAGCCCAGTAGCTCTCTAGTTAGACACGGTCTCCCCCACTGCCCTCCACATTCCTGTGCAGACCTCCAGTGACCACTCCGAGCACTCTGCCAGCTGGGCCCTCCATGCCTCCCAGTGATCTCTCCATCTGTGCCAGCATTTCATGCACCTGAACAGGCTGGGCACAGGCTGGGCACACCCAGGACCCTACCTGATCCTGCAAAATGCCAACCACGTGACTCTGCCATGCCCATGCCTTCATCTGTCAGAGCCTTTCCTCATCTGTCAAGTCATTTGGGCAGACATTTTTTTTAAAGCAATGTAGACTTTCTTTCTTTTAACTCCCACACAACTCCAAGTTATAAAAGTCAGCACATTTCAAAGCTGGTGTGTTGGTTGAAGCAGGAGGTGAGAACAATACCCACCTAACCACTGGCCCCGTCCCCTGCCCCGTCCCCTACCCTCCTCTCCACCAACCTGAAGCTTCTACAAGGAACCTTCAGTGTGCAGAGTTTGGAAACCACAGGACCTGGCCACAGGTGACCAACCTCACCATTGCTAGGACTGAGGGAGTTTCCAGGATGCAGGACTTTGTGCAACAGGGGGACAGTTCCAGGAAACCAGGACAGGTTGACACCCACTACCAAGCTCCAAAGCTCTTCTCAGCAGGGTCCTTGTGAGCTGTGCGACTCATGCAAAGCCACGCTTTCCTCGGGTGCTTGACTGCACTGGCTGCGTGGATGCCCCTCTTTACAGCAGCCCCACTAGAACAACCCTTAAAGTGCAGGGTAGGGTGGGAGCAATGGCTAGTGCGAAACCCTGCTCCCACATTCTCTCCTGGGCAAACTGTTGCAGAAGCAATACCTCAGCCTCAGGTGGAGTTGGGTGGCACAGTGAGAAGCAGGCAGGGAACGGCAGAGGGCAAAGCCACTGCATTTCACTGATTTGCTTCCTTCCCAGCAGGTGCCTGTGGTGGCTGGAACTGGCCTTTAAAGAGCTGCGCCCAGCCTGCATGCTGGTGCCACTCCCCCAGGCCCTCAGCTCTAGAAGCATGGGCCACACGTGGAAAGCCTTTCTAGGCCCCGAGTGGGAAAGGCACTTGGCAGGGCTCCCATGGCCAGTACCTGGGATTTGATCTCCACCCAGTGAACATGCAGGGCTGCCCAGGGGCCTGAACAGAGCAGATGCAGAAGGAAAAGGTAGCCAGCTCAACACACGGGCGCATGCACACATGCACACATGCACACACTTCTTACCACGATATGGGAAGGGGACAGAGGCGTTATTCCTGTGTCCCCAAGACTCCGGGCTGGAGATGAATATGCAGAGGTGGGGGCCGTTTCTGAAAGGAAAGATAAAGTCCTCCCTTAGACGTGGCACAGGCTGGTCCGGGGACAGGAGTGAGGCCGGCATGGTTTTGCTCCTCAGGCTCTGGGCTGCTTGAAAGCAGGGCCCGACCCCAGCCAGGAAGGCAGGGGGTCCAAGTCCACGCCAGCACCCCTTTGGGTTTGGAATTAGAACTTGACCCAGTGAGATGTCCCTGTCCCTTTTCTCCCAGTGACTACCAGGCTTCTCACTGTGCCACCCAACCCCACCAAGAAGGAGATGCTGTTAAGTCCTCCAAAAGCTCCAGGGTTTTGCTTGGCAGCTCTGGGGCGCTGCTAGACCGGTATGTGCTTTCACTGGGGACAAAGGCTGGACACTGCACCTATGAATCCCAGGAGCCACACGGGGCTTGGCATGTCCCGCTCCATTCAATGCATAGCCTAATACCTGATAGGAGGGCTTGAGGTGACTTGGAAAGGCATGGCTGCTTCTGAGGGAGCACAGGAGCGGCTCCATCTGCCTCTTCTGCAGAATCACTTTGCATTAATCTCAGGCTCCTGCAAAATCTCTTTCAATTGGGTGGGAACTCAAACAGCGTCATTACAGTGAGTACCCAACAGCCCAGGGACAGAACATGGTGAGAGCGAATGTGAGGCCTGGAGTCTGCACAGCTGCCTCCCCTCTCTGCAAGCTCATGATCTCTCTCCTCCCCATGAGGCTCAGCTCCAGCTCTGTGAGAGCCACGAGATTACAGAGGCAAAAGGTTGAATAGACATTTCTCAGAGAAGACATACAAATGGTCAGGAGGCTTATGAAAACATGCTGAATGTTATTACTCATTAGATAAATAATGCAAATCAAAACTACAATGAGATACCACTCCATACCCGCTAAGTTGACAATTCTTTAAGGACAAGTGTAGAAAAAACATGTGAAAAAAATGGAACTCTATGCATTGCTAGTGAGAATGTAAAATGTACAGTTGTGGAAAACAGTTTGGTGGTTTCTTAAAACGTCAAATATAGAATTTTTATAATTCAGTAATCCTACCCCTAGGTATCTCCCCAAAGTAAATGAAAACAGGGACTCAAAGTGGTACTTATGTGTGAATGTTCATTACAGCAATATTTACAATAATCGGAAGATAGAAACAACCCAAGTGTCTTTGAAGAGATAAATGGATAAATCAAATGTGGTATGTGCACACAAAGGAATAGTATTCAGCTATAAAAAAGGAATGACATTCTTATACATGCTACAACATGAATGAACCAGAAAACATGCTAAGTGAAATACACTGGACACAAAAGGACAAATACTATATAATTTCACTTATGTTTAATATCTGTAATAGACATATTTGTAGAAACAGAAAGTAGATTAGAGGTTACCAGAACTGGAGGGAGGAAGAATGGAGAGTTATTGCTTAATAAGCACAAAGGTACTGATTGGGGTGATGAAAAGTTTTAGAAATAAATAGCAGTGAAGGTTGCACAACATTGAGACTATCATTCCTGCCACTGAACTATACAGTTAAAAATGGTTAAAATGGTAAGTTTCATTACATATACTTTATCATAGTAAAAAATGTCTTTTTTTTTTTTTTAAACAAGAAAAACAATTTGCTCCTCTGGGAGGGAAAGCCATTTCCCATTTCTATTAGCTTCTATGGCCCAGGGCTCTCAAAAGCATGGAGAAGTTAGCTCTTTTCCTCCACCAGTCTGCTAACTCTACCATCTTCTCTATCTCCCAGCACAAGGGTCCCACCTTCCATAAAAGCTGGGTGAACGCTGCTTCTCCACTTAGGGTCCCAGCCGGGTGATCCTTCCACCTGTTCATGACAGTTCCTTCCTGCCCAAGGCCCCTTAGACAGCCCTTGGAGAGACGCCATCCAGCCCCAGGAGCTGCCCTCTCTCCACCTGCTACCTGGAAGGCCTGCAGCCATGCGTCCACATTTGCACAGAAGGTCTTGGAAGAAACCAAATGTCTAATGGCCCAGAAAATCTGGTGTTGGCAATTAGCAAACAAGCTATTATCCACCGGCAGGCCCTCCACCCTGCTGCAGCTCGGTTCTAATTATCCTGTCACTCAGCCCTTCTCCAAGCTGGCCTGGGTCATCCCACTGACTTGCAAAATAGCATGGGTCCAGCCACACACTGAACATGTGCCTCGGGCCCCCAGGGGACTCCAGGGGACTTTGAGGGCAAGAATCAAGGATTTTGTTGTTGCTGCTCTTCTCTCCATATCTCCCTCCCCCACTGCATCGGGAAAGTACTAAACAAATCATTTGACTTGCTGATTACTCGCCAGGCCTGGAGACAGTTGAACTTCATGGACTTCTTTCATCAGAAATTAAAATTCAAATACATTATTCAATGATTTAAAACTGATCTGCTGAGAAGGAATGGAGGAGAAAGGTTTTCATAGATACTTGTGTTACTGGGCACATCCACATCTGCACATAGTCCAAGCTAAAGATAATTATCAGTTAATGCCCACCGACCCAGCACAGCAATATACAAAGGCGGCAGAGACACATTTGTTTTCAGTTGATATCTCTACTTTGCCATTTAGGATGTCAAAGTGGTTCGGAAAACTTCAAGGTGAAAAGCCAACCTTATCCCCTGAAGAGCAACAGTGGAAAGTTTATTAATCCTGGTGTGCTAATGATCCCAACAAGGCCTGAGATCTTGCATGCCTTAGGACTAAGCCTGCGAAGGTCAGTGGAGTGTGATCTATTCATCTCTGGCTACCTGAGCTAACAGAGGACGGGCATCACGCACCCCCTTCAGTCCTGCACAGCCATTGCCCACAGTAAGAAAGTCCAGATACCATTACTGTGGCCCCGTTCACTCTGCCTCTGTAAAGCTAGTACAATAACATCTGCCCCAGGCTGCTTCCACCTAGCAAGTTCCCAGTATACACAGGTCAACTGGGGCACACTGGGAACATACAAGAAGCCAAAAGCTCAACCTGAATACAGGTTTTTATATTGCAGGTTTGCAAGAAAGAAAGGAAGCAGAAGAAAAGAAATTTCAGGCCCCAGCTGCGGAAACAGGGAAGAGAGACTGCTAAAAGGGAGATGAAAGGAGAATGCTTTATCAGGAAATGTGGTCAAGGGCAGAGCCCAAGGATCCGGGACACTGAAGAATACCTACTCCATCACTCCAGGTAGAGTGCATAAAGACCACCCAGAGCTCCTTCCTTGTCAAGCACTGAGTTACCCCGACATCCACAGAGTGAGTCCACGGTTTCACAGAATTAGAAATATGCTGACAGTTTCAAGAGTGCAAATCATCAGCCACAAAACTAAGTTAAGTGGAAGGGAAGCAACCCCGGAACTTTCTAATAAAAGAAATAAAAGACAATGAGACAATAAAAGACAATTAGAAATGAATTGTCAGGTCTCCTTTGCTATTAGATAATTTAATACCACTTCAGTCTCATAGTGTGCAGATGATCTCTTTAAGGTTAATGAATATAAAAATAAGTTGATCAGGGCTGGGGCTGTAGCTCAGTGGTAGAGCACCTGCCTAGCATGCATGAGGCACTGGGTTCAATCCTCAGCACCACATAAAAATAAATAAATAAAATAAAGGGGACATTCTGTCTATCTACAACTACAAAAAAAAATTTTTTTTCAAAAAATAAGTTGATCAAAGTGTTCACAGGTTTGCTCATAAACCTTGAACCCTCCTGTCCTAACACATTCATTTTTAAAAATGAATTTTAAAATGTCATTTTTAAACCATGTCATCTTAAAACTAACATTTGCAGCAAAAGAAAAAAAAAGGACATAAATAAATAAATAAATATTTTGAAGCAATGCACAGGATAAATAAATAAAAGAATCACTCGAACAACAAGTGTCCTACCACGGGGCTTCTTAGAACCCCAAACCAGGCATTTGAGGGGGACCTTGGTAATTGAATCTTCCTCACTTGCTTTAATGGAACAAGAATTAAAACGTAGGCTTCTGGGTTCCTGCTATAAAATGCAAGACATGTACTATTCAAACACATTTTTATTTGCTCCCAGCTCTAATGGCTTTAATCAAAGCAGACGTTCTTAAAATAAAAAAAATAGCCTTGCTAAGAGAACCTCAAAGACAGCCATAATTCACAAACTCACTGCTCTCCTCCTCCAGAGACATTAGTCAGCAAATGGCCGTGAGCAGCATCGCAGGCTTTGAGATACACAGATCGATCCTGCTCCATAAATGCAACATTCTTTAAAGATGAAGACAGAACCATTGGGCTGGCTTTATTCTACGGAGCTCCAGACTTATGTGAAAGTGACAGGTGGTCTCAACAATAGCGACAGGCTCGACTCTCCAAAGGGTCTTTCTTGACAGCTTTCAGATTTATGTATCTATCAAAGAAATGCCCATTTCTAAAGGATTTTTAAGGTCTGGTCCTTATTTAAAAAATTATACACACACATTTTTTCCTCATTTTTCTTCCCCTGAAGGCTATAAAAGGACAGGCATTTGCCCCAGTGCCTAAAATCAGGCTGATTGAGAAAAAGCCCTCTCTATTTCTCTCCTGATACACCCTCCTCCCAGTGCCATCTCTGAAAATTGATCAGTTCAAGGTCATATGTAGGTTACTTGCAAATGTCTTTTAAGAAGGAAAATAAAAAATCTTTTATGACCCTCTAACAGGCGTCATGGCTAGTGAACTAATGCATTATTACAGTAAGCTGAGCCTCCATTTCAGTAAATAATTTATGGGCTTTATTTTTTTAATCACCATGGTTTATGTCCAGAGTAAATGGAAATTTTATTGGCATGAACAAGAGACCCTCTCACTATGAAGAACACTGAGTGTAAAATAACCACTCTCCAAATGCTAAATAATAATTACGGAAATGAGTACTCACCGTGGCAGAAACCACAACACCAGGCTCAGTCTGAATGGGGGTGCTACACCAGGTCCCCGACACCAGGCGGCACCTTCTAGTTACCCTTCCTGCCTCCTGGACAGTCCAAGAGATGAGAGGCCCCAGCAGGAGAACAGGGGCAGCTGGGTTTCCCCAGATAGTGAATCCCGAGTCACTGCTACCTCAGATGGTCAATGGGCAATTAGTTCACTTTCTCTCTCTTTACCACAGGTTCATACACTGATTTGTGGGCCTCCCACTTGGGCCTCTATGTGTCCAGGCAATTGCTGGGAGAGGTAAGGAAACACTACCTAGATGAATAGTTTTCAAGAATTATATTCAGCAACCTTGCAGCTCCTGCCCAGCTGCACCCAGTATCTGGTAGGGCTCTACCAAATCACCCCACACATGGTTCCAAGATGTCCACCTGGCCTCTCTTCTACAGACTCTGCTCAGTGGGGCAGGGCAATGTCTTACTTCATCTCTGACCCTCAATGTCAACTGGATGAATGGAAGAAGGAACAGTGGACATTGCATGGATGGATGGGGGAATGGGGAGATGGATGCTTCTATGTGTGACCAAAAGTGAACTCAGTAGATATCCAGACTGGAAGGGAGTAAGGATGGCCTTACACCTGAGCCTAAGCAACTCCACTTTAAAACTCCACTTTGAAACCTGCAGTCTCACCAGGCACGCCTACGGAGCCCTCCAATATGATCATCAGGCATAGCCCTGACATAAGCAAGTCACTTCTCCCCTCCCTGACAAGCTCAGAATGAAGTCTCTGTCATGTTGTCCTCACCCCGATAAGGGGGAAAGATGAGAAAATCAGGGTAAATGACGTCACTGAGAGACCCGGTGGCAGCTGATAGGGATTGAAAGGGTGGTGAGCAGCCCATAAATTTAGTGTAAATGATGGGGCAAATGAACAGACAGACATTCAGCCAGCCAACACTGATGCCCTCCTGCTGAGAGGCTAACGAGGACCTGGACTGACATCTCAGCTCTTCTCATGGTTTGCCTGATCCTCTGCATCTTCCTCACTGCTCTCAGACTCTACAGCCACATCTTGACCCTGGTGAGAACCAAACTTCTCCCCACCACCCTCTCCTCAACAGCTCCACCCCAGGAGAAGCCTGCCATGGTTTCTGACCTGACCGCTGTGGTCTGAGTGGGCCTGCATCTGCTGGACTTAGAGCCTAAGGCTTGAGACTTTTGATCTGACACTTGAACTCAGCATGCGGAGGGAATGTCTGTCATGAGCCTGTCATGAGTAAGTGTGTTTGCAGTGCTTAGGATTAACCTAGAATTGTTTGCTGTGAGTTGATTATGTCTATTGCAGTGGCTAGCATTAAGGATAGTCATTTTCTTGATTAAGAACCTATAGAGTAAAACTGTATTGAATGATTTGAGTAAATACAGCATTGACAAAGGCAGAAGCACGTGGACATTCTTTATTTCTCCCCCTCGACTGCACATGTCGCACCTTTTGCCATCATGACAAAGGGCCAGTGAGGTGTTCTCAGAGTGGGTAGCCACACCCGGGTTGGGATACTGGCAATGCACATTGTGAGTTACCTCCGATAATGGGGATCAGCTTCCAAATCTCCCGGATCTGCCTCCCTCCTCAGACACCCCTTTTGCCAGGGAAACAGCATGGTTCCCAGACAGGAGATTGCCATACTCCCTCCGTTCTTATCCCATCCCAAGCCCTGACATTCCTATTTCCTCACACCTCCCATGTTCTCTGTCCTCTGCAAAGTCACCACCATAGCCATGCTCCAGGTCCTCCCAAACTGGACCAGGGCTCCTGCTCTGTCTCCCTGCCCTGGGCCTGCCCCGCCCAAGCCACAGTCACCCTGTAGTCAGAGCGTCCTGGTCAAAGCACTAAGTCTGCTCACATTCTCAGCTTTGTCAGAGGTCTCCCTGATGACCATTCCACCCTGGGTAAAATCCAGGCCTTCACTCCCCACCTCCATCCATCTGTGGCCTCCTCTCTCCATTTCATCCTTGGCCAGACCAAACCTGCCCTCAGACCCTAGAACATCTGTGCCTGACCAGCCTCCAGAGCTCTGCACACACTGGCCCCTTTCTGGAAGAGTGCCCGCCCTGGCTTCCACAGGCGGCCAACTCCGCCTTGTCCTCTAGGACTCTACCTCCAAAGGCCAACCACCTCTGAGAGAGGAGAGGCTTCGCAATTCCATGGGTACAAGCAGACGGGAAAATGTTAATCAGTGCCTGGCGATCCACTGGCAAAGCCCAGAAGAAGGAAATTCCACAATAGCCACATTTCTCCAAGAAATTACCACCAGGGAAATAAACAGAGAAGGAGGGGAAGCTACAGACCAGGGGTTCTCAAACTTTGATGTGCATCAGATCCCCCATGGGCTTGTTCATGAGAATGATTCTGGTCCCACCCCTAGAGTTCCTGAGCCAGTATGCCTCAGGCTGGATAATTTGCCTCTGGCATTAGCTCCCAGGCCCCTCCACTCTGCCCTGAGACCAACTGCTATAGCTTAAAGAGACCTCAAACACTTCAGCCCCAGTAACTGCCCTGTGTGGACATTCATTGGATCCCAATTCAAAAATCAAAACCTTTTTCCATTCATGAGATAATGGGAAATGCTAACACGGGCTGGATCTTGATGATATTAAGGGATTTATTCTTAATAGCATAGCTATATCATTTTTAAGTCTTTGTCCCCTGGGAATACATTCTGAAATGTTCACAGATGAACTGATGACAGATGAAACCATCTGTCTAGGATTTGCATCAAACCAATGGAAGGGGAGGGGCAGAGATGAACAAGACTGGCCACAGTTAATAATGATTAAAACTCGTGGCAGATTCATGGGGGTTTGACACACTATTTTCTCTACTTTTGTATGTTTTAAATTTTCCATAATAAAAGAGTTACTGTTTTAACACCCCAGTACATGGAAGACTGGGGAGAGCGAGACAAGGATTTTCTTCCTTTCCTCTGCTGTCGATGGAGCACCTGGCCCAGCCAGTAGGCTCCACCCAGACTTCTCAAGTCAGTGAGTTTGTTTAAATCCAAACACACGGTCTTTGAAGGTCTGGGGAGGTTTGGGACCTAATCTTAGAGCAGCTGAGGGGTGTACATGGCGCTGGTTCCTCTGAGGCCAAGGCCATTGAGCTTCAGTAGGTGCCCCTTGCCCACACAGACAGAGTAGCCACCAGCTGGGCACTCACCCACCAGGATGGTCTCCAGCCAGCTCAGAGACAGGGTCTTCCAAGCAATCAGCCCACAGCTCCTAGACTTTGTCACCCCGCTGCAAACCTGGGCCTCAGAGGAGGCATGGGGCTGTTCCTGACCCCCTGTTGGAGGCCCTTCCAAATCTGAGAAACAGAGGAGCTGCCCCAGCAGAGAAGCAGGGTCATTTTAAGGACCAGACATGCTCATTTTGCTTTGTCCTTCAGTCAAGCTGGGATCCTGTGCCATACAGGTGGGGCAATAAGTCTCAGTGACAGCCCTGACATCTTTCTGTGATTCTCACCCCAGAGAAGAAGGGCAAGCTGAAACACTGATGTCAGATGTCACCATGTGACCCTCTGTACCATAAGAGCAGGCCCTGAGTCCTCCTGAAAGGTGGATATGGGTGCATGTTGCAGCAAAGTCCCAGCATGCAGCATGGTGTCCTTCACTCTCAGCCTTGAGTTGGCCTTGGCCTTGGGGTGGCAGGGGTGGCAGGCGGGGCCATCAGCCTGGGCTAGAGGCCCAAGGGATATGTCTTCTAAGAACCAAGGAAGCCGTGGAACAGGAGCAAAGCCCAAGTGGGATCCTTGGCTGCTGTTCTTGGAGAAGCACAAGGAAAACAAAATAGCTGCAGACAATGACCAAAAATATTGTCATGGCAGATGGAGGGGACAGAGGTACAGAGTCTGTGAGCCTCGAGATGCTGCTTCTCCTTGGGCCCCTTCTCCCTCTGTGAAGTGAATCCCAGGGCCGCCGTTGCCATGCCTCAAGAGCAGAGGAGACACTGCCTGAGAAGCCCTCTGAAATCACAGCCCACCAGTCACTTTCTGAATTCTTCCACTGATCAGATATTTACGTCTATTTTTTACTTTAGGCTCTTTTTCAAGGTTATTCAAACTCAAATTATTAATTTGAAGTTATTAGGAATTACAGGTCCAGAAGTCTATCAGGAAAGCTCTCGTAGTCTGCTCTCACTGAAAGTGGATTGTGTGCCAGGCTGAGAGCTTCGCAGGAGTCTCTCATGAAATCCTGCCTCATGGGGCTGCTGTGCGGTGCTGCCATCATTCCCAATCTATGCATGAGAAAAATGAAGCCTAGAGGGTTCACACTGTCACTTGGGGTCCCCCAGCTGGACTTGCCGCTTGCCGCTCTCTGACTCAGAACCTGACCCCCTGCACCAAGCCAAATGCAGGCCCACACGCAGGTTCGATTTCTCTTAACAGATAGAAGCACAAAATAGATGTGAGTTTGGGGAGCTGGGAATTCCAAGGTCTAGTGGCCAACATTGGGCAAGGTCCTGCTTGCTATGTCATCCCATGATAGAGGGCGGAAGGGCAAGAGAGCACAAGCGAGCAAGGCAGGAAGGGGCAGAACCCCTCCTTTCATCAAGAGCCCACTCCTGCAGGAGCTCACCCACTCCTGCATGAGACCCATCACCTCCTACAGGGCCCACTTCTCAACACTGTTGCATTGGGGATAAGTTTCCAACACCTGCAATTTGAGACACACATTCTAATCACAGTAGATGTGAATATAAATCTCCATTTCTCAAATAAGCAGATACTGTAGGGAAGTCAGGAGGTCACAGGCACAGGGCATTCCCCAGGCCCCGTAGTCTCTCCTGCTGTCTCCAGGCTCAACTGACCATGTGGCTCATTCTTCCTTGGGCTGCAAAGCTAAACAGGGGTCTCTATTTAAAAAGCCTTTAATCCTTCAAAATCCAAACCCTGAGGTAGGGCAGGGGGTGTATTGATAACATAGAGGTCAGAGATACAAGTTCAGAGTCAGGAAAGTCCAAACTCAAATCCCAGCCTGGCCACTTCCTGGATACATGCCCTGGAGTGAGTTACTTAACTTGTTGTTCTGACCTAGAAAATGGTACTGGTGGAGGTGGGTGCTCCTTAAGGAATAAATGAAACAAACCCTATGGAACCTGGTGCATGGCAAGTGCTCAATATATTATTATTTTGTTACTTATTATAATCATTCCCATCACCATCATCTTCAATCATCATCATCAAATCAGTCCATCTTCTACTGAGATAAGGACCATGCCTTTCACCCTAGGACGGGCAGAGCCCCGGCTTAAGTACACAGTCAGCACATGCATTTCCTTTACCTTTTGCTTCTCTGGGCTTGTGAATCTCACCAGACAGAAACTTGGCAAGTGAGACCTTCAGGGAAAATCTCAGTGATGGGAAGCATGAGGGCCACTGCTGCCGGGGTACGGGGACCTGTCTGGCCCGATTTTCCCACTCCGGCTGCCTGCTCAGGGGCACTTTCTAGACAACCCAAGAGAACTTGGGAAGCCACGTGACCATGACTTCAGCTTTGTGTCTTCTACAAGGAAGGCCAGTTTCACATTGTAAAACTGAGCAGGTCAATGTACAAAACTCTTCCACACTCCAAGGAAAAGATTTCACCTGCCTGGGCCTCTGGAAGCCCCAGGTTTTTAATTCCCCAATTTATGGTGAACTGCCTCAGGACAGATCAGCCTGCAGAGGCCACGGTATGGTGCTGCAGCTGTTCTGAGGCCAAGGAAAGTTGCTGTGCCATTCCAGGCCAGTGGGTCTCACACTGAGAAGAATCCTTCACCTTCTTTCCCTAGGGAGGGGGGAGTGGTCAGAATGTGAGGGCAGGGGAGATGGTACAGCTGGATTCACCTCCCTTCCACTGAACCCTCTAATGACAGAGAGTTGCACCACTTCCAGATAGGAAGCTCACCTCTTATCCCACCACGTGCCCTGTGCCTGGGGAAATGGAGCACAAACTTTCAACTCTGCCATCACCTGCAGAGTTCCTTAATGGAAGCAATGTCCCAGGACAGCTGAGCAGTTTGTGCACTGCACAGAGATACACACCCTGGGGAAGATCTCCCAAGCAGGGCTGCATCCATCCAAAGACAGGAGTACCATGTTCTCATACACAGGTGCCATGCTAAGGCATGAACAGAAGAGCTACATCACCTAGTGGACACCTCTTTTGAATTTTTTTGCACCCAAAATGGGTCTTGCTCTAATCCACATAAAAGCACAAAGGTAGCCATGACACTTAATAGCAACAACAGCAACGAGAAAGGAAATTCCTGTTAAAATACGAAGCTCCCTATCCCTACAAGAGTTTCAAGCAGAGGTAAGATTTATCTGAGCTACGGAAGAGTAACAGAGGGCCAAAAGAACTCAGGAAGTGGGGTGGGAACTAGCCTTTATGGATTGGTCTAAGGCTCACTAAGTTCCTGCCACATGCCCGAGCTGCAGAGGCCACGGCTGCCAATAGGCACAGGGACCTTGGACCTGAGAACACTGGGCCAACCCCAGCTGCTCGTTCACCGGTCTTAGTGGATATGCCATGTCCACCCAAAATCATTCCTCCCTTTTTAATTAGAACAAAAATTTAGTTAAGAAGGGAGAAAGCAATACCTCCCGAGACCTGGGCTGATGTGTCCAGTATAAGCCAATCGTGGCGAACCCCATCCCTTGACAAGACAGCCAAGAACAGGTGTGTGGCCCACACATAGGGGAAGTCTGGCAGGCTCCTGGGAAAGAGACATCCTGCTTCTTAAGTGGGCTCCCTGGGAAGAGGGTGGACACACAGGGCACGAAGCCAGTACACAGGAGTGGCCACCACTGGATAAACCTCCATGAGCTGCCGAGTCCCCTCACCTCGGAGCCTGCTGTACCTCTGGACTCCCCATTTGGGGAATAATTAATTTTCCTTTTGCGTGAACAAGACTAAGTCAGATTTTCCACACTTTTGCCAAATAAAAACTGGCTCCAGGCTGTGTAATCTTGAACAAGCTACTAACGTCCTCTGTAGCTTGGTTTTCCTTACGTATTAAGTTGGGATAATAATAACGCACACCCCCCCAGGATTCGTGAGCATTAAATAAGAACAAAGCAGACAAAGGTTTTAACAAGTGCAGCTATTATTACTTACAGTGTCTTGTTTTATCCCTACAAACAGCCCACGGAGATAGGAAATAGGTAGTTATTTGCCCCATTTAACAGCAGAAAAAAAACAAGGAAGAGAAAGGTAAAAATCGCACAGCCAGCAGGTCCCTTTCTCAGTGGTTGAGCCCCTTCCCCGGGCCACATCCCAGCCCTGAGGTTCAGACTCCATGGCTGGCTGACGGAGTCTTCCCCACCTGCAAGGAGCAGCAAAAACAGGGAGCAGAAATGGGAGCGACTGCTAATAGGCAGTGGGCTCTTTACAAGGTGATGAAAACGTTCTGGAATTTAACAGCCGTGATGATTGCACCACCTTGCAAATACTAAAAACCACTGAATTATACACTTCGGAATGAAAGAGGAATTATATCTCAATTTTAAAAATTAAAGAGCTTCTAGAAACAGCCTGGTAGGAAAACCGTTCCCTGCCCTGCCTGCCTCAGGAGCACAGCCCAGGGTCCTGGGAGCAACATCCCCAGCCCCTCCCGACCCCTGCCACCTGGGCAGGCTCCTTCCTTCTCCAGGGTGAACCTGACTGGGGAGTCCACAGTGTGGGGCCAGCACTGAGGCAGCAGCTGGCATGGCCTCTCCCCAGCACCCCCTGCTCTGTCAACATAATAACATGCAGGGACAGCACCATCTTGTCTTCATTTTCACTTTTTTCTTAGATATTCTGAAGCCACAGGTCCAAGATCAGCTGGCTACCCCCAAAATCCAGGCATTGTGATGCTGGCAGAGGGACTGAGCTCCGCCCACTCGCCCCACACCCAGCTGGTAAGATAAGCAGCGTCCAGGTGTTCTGGAACAAGAGTAGAAGACACCTAAAAACCTGCAGAAGTCACAGCCCCGGCATTACAGGAGGGCCCTTGCTGTCACCATTGCGAGGGCCAGAACTGTGTCCTCCAGAAGGTGAAGGAAAAGAGAAGACAAATGTCAGAGGGCCCAAAAGGTCCCTTGGCTCCCTAAGCCAGGACAGGCCCCTGCGGCCTGGGGAGGAGTCCTGGAGAAGCTGCCCAGGGCAGAGGGACACCCAGAGCCACTGCCCTGCGGAAACAGCCCGCCCTGGCGTGGGCAGCACCTTCCCGTGTGGCAGCCAGCTTGCAGGTTGGGAGGAAGGAGAGCAGATCCCTTCACAGATGTGCTAAGACCATTTAAGCTTCAAATCCCTAATTGCTTTCTTACCTTTTAAATACAAAACCTTCAGTGGGAGATTTACGTTCTTACGAAGAAAGAATTAGTAAACTGGGTCCAGTTATTGATTAACATTAGATTTTGCTAAGTTAAGCACTCATGGCAAAATTTCAAAAATAACTACTCTCCAAGGGAGTGGAAATAGACTATCTTAACTTCCAGAGCAGTAAAGGAAGGTAAAACAAATGGAGATTTCACTGAATGAACAGTTGATTCCCTCAGGGCTGGATTTGCTCAAGTCTTATCCTAAGAAATACAAAGCCATAGAAGGGTGCTTTCTAGGGAATAGGGTTTACCTCCTGGCCTCTCCACAGAGCAGGGGGAGGGACCCAAGCCACGGGACCCAGAGCGCCACCCCCCACCCCACACACACCGAGCATCCCCTGGCTCACATAACGCCAAGCAGAGTGACAAAGCTGGCAGAGGTCCCCTCTTTTACACTATACCCAACTCAGCTCCTGCCCAGAGAAGGCAAAGATTGGCCACCAAATCTTGTAAGCTTTTCAATTTGAACTTAAAGCAAATCAGTGTCACTCAAAACAAAACAAAAACTCTGGTGTGGAAAACTAACAGCAGGAACAGAGCAAACAATCCCTACACTCCTTACCCCACCCTCCTCCCCACTCCTGCCCGTGACCATGCTAAAATGCAAATGTGAGTCCCTCCAAATTCTTTACTGAGCTGCAGTGGGGACAGCAGGTCTCAGAGTCCTTAGAAATGCCAGGAAATAACATGGGCTTAAGGGGCCCTGGGAAGATCAGTTGATAGCTTAAAATATTCAGAATTATTATGGATGTCACATGGTACGTGCATGTCATGTACACAGGAGAGATTCAGCACCCACGGCCTCCCAGGACCCCTTGTTCCAGCCCCCGTACTCCAGTAACACAGTGCTTGGGTCCAGGGAACAGGACTTTGCACATTCACAGCCATGCAAGATGGCCAGTGGCCAGAGCCCAGGCTTAGGGAGGAGGCTATGGGTACCCGGGTGGTCTGTCTCTGGTTTTTCATTACTGCAGGCCTGTCCCTCCCAGGATGCAGGCCTGCCCACTTGATTAGGCCTGAAGGACGGCCTCTCTGACTTCTCTGTTATCTTTAACAGCTCTGTCTGCAACTCAATTAATCAGCTGGCCTCTCCTCTGCAGAGTGGAATGCTCCAGACCATCACAGAGGGACCATGCTGACTCCCTGCAGGCACACCCCACTGAGCCCGGAATGTCTGAGTCCAGGGCACTGGCCGTGGGAGGTGTCCACAGGAAGGTCTCAGACTAGGAAAAGCGGGGGCTAGTGGCAGGGACACCCACACAGGCCCCACTGTCTCAACCTTTGACTTCCTGGCCTCTCTCCCTCTCCACAGACCTAGCCTTGGAGGGTCCTGAATAGTATGGTCACAAAGCTCAGAGCCTTCTGGGTTAGTGAACAAGAAAGTTCTGGAAACTCAACAGGCAGTGGAGAAACAAGCCACAGAGCCCAACCAGGAAAGTAGGACACCTAGTGGCCATGTGAAATACCCCCTCCCCCCCACACTGGCACCCTGTGTGTCTGCCCACCCCACTGGGTGTCCATCAGTCTGGTCTAGAGGACACGCATCACGGTCATTTCAATCATGAGCCTCTGACCACACATTTTCAGGGAGTGATTTCAAATGAAATATTGCAATTAAAAGCCCTGTGGGCTGGGGCTGTGTGAGGCACTGGGTACGATTCTCAGCACCGCATATAAATAAATGGATAAAATAAAGGTGCATCAACATCTAAAGAGATATTTTTTTTAAAAAAAGGACTGTAAACTTTTGTTCTGCACATAAACTCACTATGAGTTTACGCTGGGTGAGGGTCTAAGAGGGCTGAGGGCAGAGGACACAGAGGGAGGCAGGTGGGGAAGGCAGCTTCTGGGGGTGATGCTTGACTGGCGGCTGCAAGGGCTGCTGGGCTGAGTGAGCAAGATGGGAAGGGGACAACCATGGGGGCAGGGAGGGCAGAGCAAGGCAGAATCTTCCCAGAGGGCCCTACATCCTCTGCCCCCAGACTGTCCCCCGGGTCTCCTCAGAACCACCAATTTCATCACGTCCTTCTCAGCCTTGAGCTGGAGCTCTGGACTTCATATCAGATCCAGTATTTTGACCAATGGGGAGCCTCCATTAGCCCCTGACCACTGCCCCCTGTCATTACTGCCCCTCATACAATCCCCTGGACCAGCTGGGCTGTGCTCTCTTCCATCTGGGAAGCCATCTGCCATCCTCCAGCGGGTCTTGTGCACGGACTCCAGGGAGAAAGGCGCTGCTGTCCTTCCTGTGGGAGGAGCTGACCCTCATGGCTGACCTCCAAGCAGACAAGGCCCTGAGCCGCTCTTCCAGGGGCAAAGGACGCGTCTGAGGACCCAGAGTTGGCTGGAGGATACCAAGAGGGATACCAGGTTCTATTCTCGCCAGCTCTATAGCAGACAGACCCTGTGCCAGGCCTCAGTTTCTACAACCACAACTGTCCCACTCACAGGGTTGCTGTGGGTCCCCAAGGGAAGGCCTGTGAGAAAGACAAAGATAGACCAAGTATGGCACACCCTTGCAAGGGACAGCTACTCACAACCAAAATGGAGCCACTCAAAGCATCAGGGAGAATATGAGACCCTGGAAAACAAGGTACACATTCCCCACAACTCCACTCACAGGAAGCTCAAGAACAGGCAAAACTAGTCCAAGGGGTAGGTAGGCACTGGGAAGAGGCACAGAGAACTTTCTGGGGGGGATCCAATTTCCTGTATTTTGACTGGCATGGTTACAATGCGTGGATTCCTATTGCTGCTATAATAAATTACGCCGATGTGGGGACTTAAACCACACAAATGTATGCTCTGACAATTCTGGAGGCCAGACGTCTGAAATGGGTCTCTCTGGGCTAAAGTCAAGGTGTCAGCAGGGCCAGGTCCATCTGGAGGCTCCAGGGAGGATCCATACCCTGCCTAGAGGACGTCTGCATTTCTTAGCTCATGTCCCTCCTCCAACTTCCAACCCGGCTGCCTCCCATTCTCCTGCTTTCTTTCATTTCTAAGGACACTGTGATTACACCGATTACCCCGGCCACCAGATACTACAGGATGATCTCCTCATCTCCAGGTTCTTCACCCAATCACATCTCAAAGTCCTGCCATGGTAACACGTTAGGAATGTGTTCCTGTGGGGGAGGCATGGACACTGTCTTGGTCTGCTCAGGATACTCTAAGAAAATACCATAAACTGGGTGACTGATAAACAATAGAACTTAATTTTTCAGTCCTGAAAATTGAGAAATCCAAGACCAAGGCATGGGCAAATTCAGTGATGGGGGTATTGGAGATGGCACCTTCTCACAGTGACCTCACATAGTGGATGGGGAAGGGCAATTCTCTGGGGCCTCTTTCATAAGGGAACCAATCCCATTCATGAGGGTTCTTCCCTCATGACCTAATCGCTCCCAAAGGCCTCACCTCCTGAGACCATCTCCCTGGTGTCTAGGTTTCAACATATGAACTTGGGGCAACACAAACATTCAGACCAGAGCAGATATCTTTGGGGGTCCATTACTCCACCCACCACACATAGGTATATCCATATGTAAAAATCCATGAGCTGTTTGCTAAACTTTGTAACCCGATGGAACATATATTGGACCAATAATAAAAATGAAGACTAACAATTAAGGTTCCTAACCTGGGCTGCTGAGGCCATGTCACTTACCCAGCTTTGTCCTTTGCCCACCCTCTCACTGTGTCCTCACTCCACCCCACACCATTACCCTGCTTTACAGAAACTGACGTGTCACAAGGGATAAAACCTCCCTTGCCGCCATCAAGAGGCAAAGCTGGCTTGAATCCAGGTCTGATGATTCCAAGCCCGAGTTCCACCTGCTCTCAGGGATCACCAAAGTCCCCTGCACAGGAGTCAGGCAGGTGACCCAAAGAGAGAGGCATTGCTTTTGACGCCTCCCTGTTACTGGGTTGTCCATTCAGAACCCTTCCCTTTGCTCTGCCTTAAGAAAAACAGCAATACAATTGAGATGAAGAAGGAAAAAAAATCAGCTCAATGGTAGAAGCAGTACAGTGTGAAGAAGACCTCGAAAACCGGGGAGCCCGGGCCGCTGCAGGGATTACAGCGCTCTAGCTCAACAAAGCAGCCAGAAAGCCAGACTTCGTGTGAACTCTCTCATATTTTTAATTATAGGCAATGTATCCAATTTATCCAAGTTAATGGATGAGCAAACATGTGTTTCCAGGCCCCCAGCTTGTCACCATGAGCAAGGTACACTGCCTCCTCCTTCTATCCAGCTGTACCACCAGCAGGCAGCAGCCTCACCCCAACAGCTCTGCCCTCTGCAGGACACCGGGCATCAGCATTAGCACCAGCTAATAGGAAGCAAAACTGCCCTGTGATAAGGGACCTGGAGCAGCTGGAATGAGGCTTCCTGCCCGCCGCAAACACACATTGCAGATGGGAGCAGAGTCCCCGGAGGGCAGGGAGCATCTCCGCCTGCTCCGCTCTATAGAACCCAGCTGCTCCCACCCACTGCCAACACACCTCCAAGGAGAGGGGCTGGGCCTTCCAGACTCATCTGTCATTTTGCCTAATGCCCAGCTGAGGGCCTCTGACCACAACCCAATATCTGAGCCAGGGTCACCTCTGCCCAGGCACGAGCCATGCTCTGCTGAGCGAGCCATCTTTGACGGAGCAGCTCCAGTTGAGGCACCACAGCACCAGCCCTGAACCCAAGGAAGAGAGCTAGGGCCACTTTCAGGTCTACTTCTGTGCCTTCTACTGAGCCTGCAGCTGGGGAGTGTCCAGGCCTTTCTCCTCCTTGGAAGGACCAACTGGGTCTTAGGAGTGGCTTTTTGTGGTTTGAGACAAGGCCACAAGGAAATGTCACAAAAACTATCCAGGACAGGGATGAACTATCCATGCTTGGGCTCAGAACCATCAGGTTGCCCCCACCCACTCTCTCCCTGTGGGGTCATACCAAGAAGCCTTGGGCTGCTTTTCTTGGCTCCATCTTCAGATTAGGAAACAGAAATGAAAGTTCAGGAAGGTTCAGGGCCTGTCCATGCACCCCTCACCGGTAAACAGAAGGGTCGAGGCTAGTTCCCAGGACTTGAGCTGGTCCCCAGTACAGCATAGCTTCCCAAAGAGAACACGTGTCAGGGACCCTTCTAGAAGGGGCTCTGGAACTGCCTCGCCCCACCCAGCCCACCCAGGTCCCAGGAGCTACCCTTTATGGGTGTTGCTTCTGGCTTCAACTCTTGACCTCCCAAATGGGACAGAAATCCTGCCGCGGAGAATCCTGGACCTCACACACAGCTCCCCTGATGACCTCCAGCTTTCCAACTGGCAGTGACCTTGGCTTTAATCATTGACATGGGTGAGAGTTATGATGTTCAGTTGCCAAATCTGGGAGCAAGCCTGGAGCTGGGAATGGCAGGGTGCCACTGGAGCTGGGATGGTCACGTGGCCCCAACAGGTTCCGAGCCATGAGAGGAGGGGGAAACGGGTAGAGGAGGGGCACCTTGAATTTTGTACGCAGATTCAGAGATGGAAGCAGATTTACAAATTCTCTTAGAAAGACACCAGTTGTGAGCTGGAGCCTGGGCGAGGTGTGGTGTAGGAGGAGGGTCCTGGGAAGGGAGTCGGGCTGCTATCTTGGGGCAAAAAACTCTGAGTTTTCTGTGAGTCACAGCAGAGCAGTCATCCACTGCAGGGCCGCTGGGTCTTTGGCTTCTGAGTTTGTGTTGAATGTTCACTCAAGGCCGAGTGAGTGCAGCGTTGGGGCAGAATCCATGTCGTGACCAGCGTGTCCTTATGGGTTCACATCTGAATGCACCAAAGGAGCCCCAAGGGAAACCAACCAGAAGCTTCCGACTTCTGTCTCTCTCTTCTTGGGTCTGCCTCTCTCTCCCTCCTCCTCCACCGCTATCACTCTCTCCCTTCCCCACACACACTCCCAGCAGCCTTTCCTAGGATAGATCTGGCAGGACCCCCCCAAGCAACAAGCAGAACTAGGTACTTGCTGGGCCTCGGGTACCACTGCCCACCCTCTTCCAATGACACCCCAAAAGGCTGATCTCCTTGGGCAGACAATCCTCTACTTCCCACAGTCCCTGCTAAGGTTTGAATGTGTCCCCCCAAAGTTCAGGTATTAGAATCTTAATCCTCAAATTCATATGCTTATATTTGCAGGTGGGGCCTTTGAGAAGTAATCAGAATAAGATGAGGTCATTATAGCATTAGTGGCTTTATAATAATAGGAAGAGAGACCGGAGCTAGCACACTTGCTGTCTGACCCTGTGCTACGCTCTACCAGGTTATGATGCAGTAAGAAGGCCCTCATCAGATGCTGAGCAGATGGCAGCACTATGTTCTTGGGCTTCCCAACCTCTAAAACCAGTTACCAAATAAACCTCTATTCTTTATACACTACCTGGTCTCAGGCATTTTATTACAGCAACAGAAAATGAACTCACAAATTCACCTTTTGGGGTGCCCTCACAAACCACCAGGCCCAAATGGGATGCTGTAACCCACAATCCCCTTCTCAGCCTCTTGGCCATCCCTACTATCCCACAGAGACATTCAGAGCCTTGGCTTGCCCTGAGGAAACAGCGTGACTTTATTGCCCGCAGGAGTGCTCATCAGATGGTTGTCACTTTCTAGGATTCTGTTTCTTCATCTGGAACATGAAGAGGTGGCTCACAAAACACTGACAAGACTCTGATAATCTCACTCTGATAATCACTAACTGGAGTGCTAATGACATTTAAAGACCCAAGCCTGCACAGCCACTGCCCCCCAGATCTCCACTAATTCAGTGGTCCAAAGATGCCTCAATTTACCAAGCGGCAAAATCTCCCTCCTCCCCAAAATTTATGGTCCTGACCAAGTATCATCACGTTTTTATTTTGCCAAGAGCAGACATGAGGACATCAGTGATATTAATATTATTAAATCCATCATCTATCTGCTGCCATATTCAGTTCACAAAAGAAAGGGAAAGTAGGATCATACTAACTACCTACTGCTACTAAAATATTTTTTTCACTCCAAGTTTAGAGGCTCAAATAATTGCACATGTGCACAGAATTCCACAATTTGGGCTTTTCTCATCCAGAGTCAATTTATGCAGCTAAAGTCAGCTGAAGGTTTGACAGGCACTAGGTGGTCCAAAGCAGCCTTGCTCAGGTCTGATGCTCGGCTGGATGGTCCAGCAGGGGCCTCGGCTACCCTCTGTAGTTTCTCCAGCAGGACAACCTGGATTTCCTAAATAGCAGAGTTACGAGTGGGCAAGTCCCAAACATTGACAGATGTTGCTGCAGTTTGGATGCTGAATGTCCCCCAAAGGACTATGTGTTAAAGTCTTGGTCCCCAGGGTACTGAGAGGTGGTAGAATCTTCTGGAGGTTGGGCCTAGTGGGAGATCCCATAGGAGGTGAAGAGTTTGCAGGGCCACATGCTCTCCATCATGGCCCTCTGGTCTGGTCACCACCATCAAAGGCCTAAAAGCAACAAATCTGCCAATTATAGACTAAGCCTCTGAAACCATGCGCCCAAATAACTTTTCTCTTTATAAGTTACTTCTCTCAGATACAGGGATGGAAAGCAGACTAATAGTCACTACAGTCTTCTGCTGGTTTTCTTTGCTGACACGCTATTGGCCAGAACAAGTCACATGGCTAAGCCCCAAGTCCAGGTGGGAGAAGGTGTGAGTGCCTGGAGACAGGACTTCCTGGCTGCTAATGTAACACTCTCCCACCAGAGCAGCGTACTCCCAGAAACTCTCTTTGAGATGGAATAAATTCAGCTTCATGGATACCTACTACCCAGTGCTCTGGGTGACTTCCTTACAGGCCACTGTAGGTTTCACTGATCAGAGACTATCACTTACAGACCCAAAGGCTGGCATTTGGGAGATGAGGCACTTAGCAATTCTCACATTCTTTCCAACAAGCGAGAAGTGGTCTTGGCCTCCTCAACACTGTGCTGCAGATAGCTGACTCCCTGTGGGTCAGAGATGGCACACACAACTCAAAGCTCTTTGCCACTGCTTACCTAGCTAAGGACTTCATCTGCAGAACAGGAGTTACCCTTGACAAGAGGACACTGGGGAAATAACGCTCAGCCCAAAGGAACCTGGCACCAAATCACATCTGTGTGACTAAAAGACACTCATTCCAGTGGTGGAACTCCCAGAGCTGTGGCCGTGGCAGGTGCAGGGAGCCCTCCCTAGTCCTCAAGCCACGTCCTTCTGGGTGGGGCTCACTTTGCCGTCTCTCATGAGCTAGGCAATAATTTTCCTGACACAGGGTCCCCAAACATCCATGCCCAGGTGGCCACATGCAGGCAGGGCCATGCACCCCCACTTTGGGCCAAGCCTCACTAGCCCTGGCTTTCTGGGTGCTTCACCCAAACATGGGCTGTTCTCAGCTCTCAGGCCAGTGGGTTCTCAGCCTCTGCCTGGCAAAACTGCCCAGCCAGGGCCTGAATCTTCTAGCTTCCCTTCTGCAGAACTGACGAGGAGCAGGCTGGGAAGGCCCACGGAATCCCACTCCCAACCCTTGGCTATAAAAACCTCAGGGCAGGGCTGGGGCTGTAGCTCAGTGACAGAGCGCTTGCCTTGCACGTGTGAGGCACTGGGTTGGATCCTCAGCACCACATAAAAAAATAAATAAATAAAATAAAGGCCTGCTGCACATCTCCAACTACCAAAAAAAAAAAAAAAGGGGGGGGGGGGGCACAGGCTGGGTAAACTTTGGAGGTTCCTTCCTGGTCCAGGCCTTGGGATCCCCCACAATCTGAGTTGGGGTCCTCCACAGACAAGAAAAATCCTGTGGGCAAAATTCCCTGAATGATGAAATTCTCCCAGGATGGAAATATTCTATATATTGATGTCATGGTGGTTGCATAACTACAAGCCTTTGTCATAACTCATGCAACTATAAAGCCTAAAAAGCATGAGCTTCAACTTATGTAATTTATACCTCCATAAATTTGACTTTAAAAATTTTCCCCAGCAGAGAACCACCCCCCCCCTTATTTAGCCAGTTCCACGCTCTAATATGCCCCTCCTGAGCTCCTAGTGTGCCCAGTGGGGCTTTACATAATAACAACAATGCCCGCGTTCTGTGGTCAGGGCAGGTTCTTTATATACTTTATATCATCTGATGCACAGGACCATCCTGTGCTAACTACACATTTCAGATGAGGTCACAGGTCAGAGAGGTTGAGCCACTTGCTCAGGCCAAAATCAGATGACCAGCAGTGTGAGAGTCAGGACTCCATCAGGACTTTCTAATTCCGCTAAGCTTATGTGTCCCCCCCACTAATCATCCACCCCATACTAGCTGCCAGGCATGGTGTTTTGGGTGCTTTTGTACACGTAATTGAAGTCCAGAGAGGTCAAACGACTTGCCTGAATTCACACAGTTAGGAAGAAGTGACACCAGAATTTGAATCAAGCACTGTTGGATTCCAAAACCTACTCTGCCTTAGTATCCACAAGACAGGCCTGGGGTCCCTCCCACCCCATCCCATCTGCTAGGTCTTCTCCTCAGGGACTGCCTGGCCCTGGATGACTTCCTACCCTAACCTATTCCAGCAGGAGTCCTGGCCAAGACTACCAGGGCCAACCCGAAGGAATGGACTGTCACTAATCTTCAAGACATCTTGCCAAGGCAAGATGATGTATTCAGTATCAGCAGATGAATGAGGGTCCCCTGCAGCTATGCTCTAACTGCTGGCCCAGGGAAACTACAGGGATCTCATGCCCATGGTCTCTTCAAATGAGGCCAGCTGGCCAGTGCCACATGGACAGATCATGGCCCAGCAGGCTCCAGGAGAACATGCATAGGTCTGTACCTTAACACAGACCAAAGGGCCAGTTACCCATGCAGCATGAAACACTTAGAGAAAACTTTCTAACAGGTTGCCCATTCATTCTCTAGGCATGGGTGGCCCTTGACTAGGAGCTACCTACTACACGTGGCTCACTCAGCTACTGTAACTACGTGTAGGAGACAATCACCTCTGATGGCCGGACAATGCACCCCTTTAATTCCCCCCTCCTGCGTTAACAAGGTGACTCTATCCTCTGGCCAGGATAACTGTTCCAGGGTCAGGTTCCTAATCATCCCTAAGCCTAGGGGCATCCTCTGGGAATCTGGACTGGGGAGGGAGAGACAGGAAAACAGACAGATTGGCAGGCCTTCGTGGAACTGGAATTTGTCATTTCAACATTAGTACCATCTGTGGCCACACTGGCCCTGAAGATGGTGTGCACATCAAGTGGGCGACAGGCTAGGCAATGCAGAAGCAAGGGAGGGGGAGGAGAACTGTCAGGCTCCGGACACTTGTCACCACCCAAATCCTGCACTCCAGCATCCACCCCAGGATCTCAATTGAAGTTACCATTTTTACTTCCTCTGGCTAGTATCTGCCACCAAAAACCCTAATGAATGGCTGTTTAGCTGACACTGTGCAAAGGACAATGCACAGAAACACAGGCAACCACCAAGGTTAAGTCCAAGGTCAAGTGAGGGACTGTACAAGAGTGCATACAGGAAAGCCCTGACTGGGCTCCACCGTGAAGGCCTCTTTGATTCATAACAATTTGATTTCACACCTCATTTCTCTGGGCTAAGCTCTACTTCTTCGACAATGTTTTTAAATGTAACTGCTGCAGGGAGGGACAAGTCATTAACTTATTAGCAGCAAAGAGGTCTTGTTGGATCCTCACGCCATCTCTGACTGATTGAAGTCAGTGGCTACTGGATTCTGAGCCATCTCTGGGTTCAGCTGGGAGGCAGGCAGAGGGAATCAGCAGGCTGGATTCTTACCTTGGCTCTGCCAAGTGATCTGGGGCTCTCTCTTCCCTCCCCGAGTTCAATTTGCCAACCTGTAAAGTGAGAGGACAGGCCACACCTGGTGTCTGACAACCCAGGTTCACCTGCCGCCATGAGCTCTGTTTTCTGACAGTAACTTTGGAAACAGGACTCCTGACTTTCGTGCCGGTTTCTATCTCAACCGATAGAGAGAGATGGTCCCTCATGAACAATGAGAAAAGGAAAAGGAAAAGGAAGGAAGGAACTGACAGGAGAAATTTAGCCTTTAGCCCAAGAAAACCTCAGGGAAAACAAAAAGAGGCTGGCCAGAGGCCTCAGTCAGCAGGCTCTGCCCACAGGCCTGCATCTCTGGGTCCCAAAAGGAACCTGGAATCTGTGCACAGGGACCAGTGTTCCTGGTCACAGAGAAACCAGCGAGACCATGGGCTGATTTACACAAACTAGGAGGGAACAAGGGAGGTCATTTTGCCAGTTTAGAGGAGACAAAGGATACTGGCCAGACCCATTTCCCTCTGAGGTCTTGGGGTGCTGGCTGGGTGGGTGGATCAGCAGCTCCGTCCTACAGAATTGCCACCTTCCTGGAGCCTCAGTTTCTGGTATTAAAACTAGAAAGTGGTAGGCGAAGCTACCCCAAATGCCTGCGAACACCTGGGAAGTAAAGCAGTCGGGGCAAGGTTCAGTCCAGATACTGAGATGTGAGGTGAGGATAGGAGAAGTGTCCAGAGGCTCTTGCTGTCAGCTGAGCCTTGCAAGGCCCCACTCGTGGACTGAGCAAATGTACCCATCCCACTCGTCCCACATTAAAGGTAAATGCAAGCAGCTCTGCCATGATGCGGTATGTTTTCCTGAAAATTTTCACGTCTACAAAACCACAGGCTCCCAATAACAGGATTCCCCGGGGAAACTGAGATGGTGTACATTGCTGAACACCTAAGGAACCTCATTACCAGAACTGTTCCCAAAACCAACACAGCTCTAAAGAAATCCCGGCACAGTCAAGCCGAGACTAGCCA
The DNA here is from genome assembly GCF_048772815.1 of Callospermophilus lateralis. Classification (NCBI taxonomy): domain Eukaryota; kingdom Metazoa; phylum Chordata; class Mammalia; order Rodentia; family Sciuridae; genus Callospermophilus; species Callospermophilus lateralis. Next base: position 81,026,703 of record NC_135319.1, read on the forward strand.
GGAGCTCCAGCGCCTCCTTGGAGATGAAAGGCCTGAGGGTCTTGCTTCTTAGGAGAACATTCTTATCAGAACTAAAACCCATGCAGGGCCTCGCCTGCACCCACTTCTTTCTCACACAGCAAGGTCCCTACAGCTCCTTCACGTGGCCTCAGCCTCCTCAAGACCTTAAGGGCAAGGACATCACAGAAACAGCTGTGATGTGTGCTAAAGGCTGGTGTGTCTGTAGCTTTTCAGCTTTTTAGTTATTTTTTATTTTTCAGTTCTTCATATGTTACTCTTTAACCATGAGAAAGCGCACCCTGCTCTACCAAAACACAAAGGTGCTGGGAAAAACGGCAAAGAAGCCGACACAACTTTCACCCACACCAACACCATTCACCTGCCTGGGAGACGCCCGTTACAGCACAACAATTTTAACTGTAAAATGAATCTGTGCACTCGCAGGTCTTCGGAAGACAGAAGATGTAATGGGCAAGCCGCTGTTTTAAAACGTGATAGCAGTTGTTAAGGCTTACTCTTTGAACAGTTTAGTTAAGCTGACTGTTAGATTAAACACAGTCGTAGATCCCTTGCAGGGCTTCCCACTGAGAGCTGGAGTTACTTCTCCACCTTTGTATCTGGCCAGTCCTGCCGACTTGTACTGGCCACCAGAATGCAGCAGAAGTGATTTTACATGCCTTCGCAGCAAGGCCTCAGGGATCTTGGAACTTTCTCTCTCACCCCCTTGCTACCTGAGACCACCATATCAAAGAAGCCCCAGTGGCTCCCAGAGGCCAAAAGGCCCGCCTATGGCCCACACCAACCCCCATGCCTGTGAGTGAGACCATCTTGGGACTGTCCAGCCCAGCAGAGCTGCCAGATGGTAACAGGCACAAGCAAGACCAGCAAAAGAACCACCCAACAGAGACATGCCCACAAAATTATGAGCAAATGAAATGATTATTTTTAAGCCATTAGATATTGGGATGGTTTGTTATATAGAAAGAGCAAATGGAATGCAAAGCTTTTTGTAGATGTTTTCCTAATTCTTTCTTTATTTATTTATTAGTTGATGATAGACCTTTATGTATTTATTTGTGGTGCTGAGAATTGAACCCAGTGCCTCACGCTAGGCAAGCACTCTTCCACTGAGCCACAACCCCCGCCCCTAATTCTTTAATACTTTGATAGTTTTCCCTGTTTGGGAGTCAAGAAGTCTTCATTCTCATCTCAATGATGCCGTGGACCCCTGGGAAAACACTAAACCAGTTGGGAGAGTAGCAGTGCCTCCAAGGACCCCACTGAATGGGACAAAGTCAAGGATTGATCAACAATCCAAATTCCAGACCAGGCAACATGTAGCAGGTGCAGGAGGACCAGCCCAGGTAAGACACTGTGGAGGAAGCATCGCCAACATTCCAACAGCTCCCAAGGGAGGCAGGAGCCTCTCTAGCTAACACTCCTAAATCCAGGCAGACCCCAACAGTAGCACCCTCCAGATGTCCATGTCCTAATTCCCAAACCTATGATTCTGTTATTTTCCATGACAAAAGAGATCTTGCAGGCATGGTTGAACTAAGGATCTTGAGATGGAGAGATTACCCTGAATCACACATGCAGGCCTTATAAAAGGTTCTTATATCAGGGGCCTGGGGAGGCAGGAAGGGAAGAGGCAGAGTCAGAGAAGGGAGGAAGCAGAGAGGGAAGAAGGGGCCATGAGAGGTAAGGATATAGTTGAGACACAGCTCTGCCCACACCTTGATTTTAGCCTGGTGAGACCTGTTTAAGGCCTATTTCTGACCTCCAGGAATGTAAGCTAATAAACTTATATTGTTTTAAGCAACTACAATGGTGTTAATCTTTTCAACAGCAACAGGAATCTAATACATTGAATAAACTCTCCTCCCTTACAAGAATAAACTTGATGTTCATTCATAATTATAGCAACAGCTAATAACATAATAGTTAGCACTAATTTAGTGTCTACTTCACGCCCAGTTCTGTGGTAAGTGCTTTTCTCAAATGAATCCATTTCATCCTCACAAAAGCCAGTGAAGAAGACATGATTATAATTCATATTTTACAGATGAGAAGATGGAGCCTTTAAGAGGTTAAGTAACTGACCAAGGTTGCAGAGCAGGTAGAGGACACAACTCAGATTTGAAGCCAGGCAATCTGGCCCCGGAGCCCACATGGGATCATTAAACCTCCCAAATCAGCCTCATGAAGACAATACAGAATAACACTTACCGTAAGCTCTCCTCATACCAGCTCTTGCTAAGCACTTCATATTGATCCTCTCACTTAATTCCAGCACCCCAATGCAGCAGGGATTTTTCATCAGCCTTGATTACACAGGAGAAAGTGAGGTGCAGCAGTGTTAAACCCAGAGGCTAAACACATCTGAACCCACAGCGTCTGAGCCCAAAGTCCAAGTTTAACCAAACCCTCCTGCCTGCCTTGCCCCACTTGAGGCCCACATGACTGAGAAGACAAAGAAAAGTAGCGCAACCCCATGGTACAGCTTTCAAATGGAGATATTTAGAACATGAAAGGAGGCGCTATTAATAATTTCACTGGGACAAGAGGCGTACACTAGAACTATCCCAGCAAACAGGACACAAGCACTCTTAAAGATAAGGGCACTAAAATCAAGGCCCAAACTCTGCAGCTCAGGGTTTCCCAGAAGGGGTTCTGTGGAGCAGCTGCGAGCCCCAGGGGACATCTGTAGCTTCCAGGTCACAGTCAAGGCTGGTGGAGGAAGGATGGTCCCAGGAGCTCAGAGCAGCATCCGCAAGGGGCTCCACACTGCAGGCAGAGTGGGCCTGGGGTGGGGGTGAAGTCCATCTGAGGACAGAGGTCAAGCAGCACTGGATACAGGCCAAGGACCTTGAACCTCACTGGCTGCCCTAATCAGAAAACTCAGGGAGAGCTTGGAGCTGTGGCAAAGGGCCAAGTGACGGGGCCAATAGTCTAAGATGCACAGCTTTCCTCCGAGGTCTTGGACCTGCTGGACAAAAGGGCTGTGGTTCTTGTCTGCCCCTAACTGGCTGTGGGTTCTCAGGCTAGCCCCTTTTCCCATCTGAGCCTCTGAACAAAATGCATCCACAGATAATGGCCCCACCCATCTCCATGGGATTCATAGTTTAAATAACAATTGCAGATAGTGGCAATGATGACCCATATGCAAGGAAATGTGCTCGGTACTTAGCCTGGGATATGGGAGTAAGTAAATAAAATCCACTCGGAGATGTGTACTATGATTATTCCCACTTTACAGATGAGGAAACTGAGGAGGGGAAAAGGAGCAGGTAAGTAACTTGTCCAGAATCCCAGAGCTAGGGTCGGAATCCAAGCTAACTGACCCTGTAAATTCTGATAGAACATTCTTTCTTCTCTATCCCATCTCCCCAAAGCAGTATACACTGGTGCAGGGTCCCTGTGAAGATGATCCCATGTCCCTGGTGGGCAGGATGTGGCTGTGGTGGCACATGGGCTACCAGTACATCTCATCCTGGTTCCTCCTGACTTTAGGATTCAACGGTGAACTCTGAAAACACACATTCCCAGTCCCATGTTTCTGGAGGGTCAAATCAGAGTAGGTCAGGAATGAAAATTACTATGTATCCCCTACGTCCTAAAGCTCTTCTCTTTCTGTTCAAGTCTGATTCCATCAAAGAGAACATGTCAGTGTGGTGTTTTCTCCTAACCCTCTCTAGAAACTTCTAGGCTCCCTTTGGACCCAGAGTGCAGCCTCCACTCAAAGCTTCCTAGTGGTAAAAGCGTCCCCTAGAAGTGCAATAACCTCAATTGAGCCTCCATGCATTTATTCCTGGGCTACCCCCTATTTATGGCGAGGGACACAGGTTTTCGACTTATGGAATTGATAAAAATAGTCTTTCTAAAATAAATTCATTTTTTGAAAAGCAGTATATTGATTTTTAAAAGAATCAGTTAATCACTTTGGGGGGAGATCCATACACCAAGTGAATCAGGAAGGTGATTCTCAAGTGGCTGAAGTTTGGAAACCAGTCTTCTGAGAATATGACATGACTTGCCTGTAACCAATAACCCTGAGCTCTGCTCTTGATCATCCTTAGGAGCCATGTTTCCTGGGGAATGGACATAACTTCTCTGAGCCTCAGTTTCCCCTGGTGAATAAACACCTACTTTGTGGTATAATGCTGAAGATTAAATAAGATGACACAAGAGTCAGGTATGGCCGTACTAACCTGTAATCCCAGCTACTCAGGAGGCTGAGGCAGGAGGAACACTTGAGCCTAGGAGTTCAAAATCAGCCTGAGCAACATAGTGAAACCCCATCTCACAATATATACATATATATGATATAGGTAGAGAGCTGAAGCTTAAGAAAGGTTTGCTGACTCAGACATCCCTGAGCCAGGAAATGACCAGTCTGCCACTCCCTGCCTCTCCACCCTACCTTCAGGAGCTGTGCCCATGTTTGACACTGGATGTGTGGGACTCCCTAACTGGTAAAATTGACTGTCCACTGGATCACAGTCAGGGCATCAGGACTTTGTAGAAGTTCTCCAGGTGATCCCAAAAGGAGACCCACTCGGGTAATTGAACCCAGCAAGGGACATCCTCTGGCCAAAGAGAACAGCTCCAGCATGCAAGCCCCCAGCCCCTAAGTGGCCGTTGATCTGCCATCACTCCACCACCCTCTGCCCCACTGTGGGATCTGCAGGTGTGGGAGGCATGCCCAGGGATACCTAAACCACTTCCAAGGGGTTTGCTTCAGAGAGTGAAATACTGTAGGTCTAAAGGAATTGGGATCTGAACATGTCCCCATGTAGCCCCAAGTCTGAGAAAACTCAAAGCACAATCTGCCCTTCTCCTAAAGCTTCCCAGCAAGCAGACCAGCTTGACCCACCACCAAGCCATGCAAATGAACAGCAGTCCTGTGGGCACAGAAGCAGAGGCAAGGAGGCCACTCTCAATTCCTCCTATAGGCAGGCTGATGATGGCAAAGCCATTTCCTCTCATCTATTGTCTTGGCTGGGCAGGACAGACCTGGGCAGGTTTCGTGCACCCCATTCACAGGCTAGGAAATGAAAGTCTAGTTGGAGTTTTGGCACTCTAGGCCACTCTGGTCCTCTACCTGCCATACGTGTGACAGAACATCTGGCAGAACAGGACAGAGTCATCCTCAACACCAGGAATGTAGCAAGGGTCTGCAGGCCTGGCCTTTGTGGGCCGGTTTCCCTGCTGAGCTCTGCCTCCTCCTCTCTGGGTATCTCCTGGGCCTACCCTGTTCTCTCCTGGGACATCCAGCCCCAGCCCAGGCCTATGTGCCCACAGGGGGCAGGGGCTCCCTCCCTGCCACATGCTACTCATTCATTAAAAGCCCCTGATTCCTCTGCCACTCTAATTATGCACAGCAGTAATAAAAGAGCTCTCTCCCTTACCAAAGAGGCCTATTTATAAGACAAGAGAGCATTTCGCCCCCACAAGATTGAGTCGTCACTCAAAGCCTTGTTGGAATCAAAGCCACATCTCTTCAGAGTCCCCCTCCCCCCTCCAGCCTGGCCCACTTCTGCGCATCCAAGTTTCTAGAAGTGCCACTGTGGAGGGGGCAGGATGTAGATGCCATTGCCTACTGCTGTGTTCTCTCCTCTTGCTGACTGCCAGTCATTCAACACAGTAAGACATCGATCAAGTACCTACTATGTGCCCTCACTAAGAATATGGAAATGAAAGACACAGCCCATGACCTTGTCAAGAGAAAAGGCACCGAGGGAAACAAGCTTTTGGGGTCCATGACTGACTTGTATCCTGACTCCAGCATTTACTGCCTGGGCAAGTCACCAAATTTCTCTAAGTCCTCAATTGTCCCAGTGGCAAAATGGGGTAATGATGATACCAGCCTCACAGGGTTGGTGGAAAAGTCAATGGGAGACATGCAAAAAAGGGCACATCACAGGCACATGATGAACACCAGGGCATCACCAATGGCTAAGTACCAAAGGCTTTGGGACTACACAGGTAGAGTTTACCTGGACACATGGATCCAGGAAGACTTCCTGAGAAGTGATTACCTGATCTGAGATCTGAAGGATGAATAGGAGTTTGATTGACAAAGAGAGATGTCCCCGACAGGGTGAACTGTATGCACTGAGGGCCAAAGGAGATCATAGGGGTCTGGGCCAAGGGAGATCCTAGGACTCTGGGAAACACAAGACTCTGTATGGGAAGGGCATGTACAGGGGACATAGCTACAGAGGCAGGTGCAGGCACAGAAATGGATCACATCCCCAGAACCCTAACACAGAGCATCACCTTGACCTTCTCTTGGTTCCTTTGGGGGCCATAGACAACACCTTTCCACTTCCACCTGTAGTTTGGCAGCAATACTTTGTATTAGTCATAGGCTCACTTAATTAGACACTCATCACAATTTCCTGAGGGCCTATGATGTGCCATGCATGTGCTAGGAGAAGCTGCTGGCTTGACCACCCGGGCCCAAGGCCAGTCCCTACTCTTCCCCAGTCCCTTTCCAACTGTGTATCCCTAAATCTGTCAGCATTCTCCTCAGACCCCCTCTCCCCTGCCCAGAGAGTCATTCATTCAACAAGTGTGGTCAGGGCTAAATGAGACAACTCAGTATTCCCAGGTTTTAGCATACACAAAATTCTTGATATACGTCAATGACCAAAATGTTTATTTTCACTGAATGCCAAGTTGGTAAGAAACAGAAACCCACCAGTGAAGCTTAATAAAACACCCTGACCCTGGGAACCTGCCTTCCCACCACTGGTTTCCTCAACCCCCATTCCCTGAGAAAATGAATGGCTGTCCATTGTTCCAGCCTGCCCTAAGTCCATCACCAGAGGAGCTATCCACTCTGTGCCACTTTCCCCACTCAATTCATTTTGTTCTTCTGGGGCTCTATGTGCCAACATCTCAGGACATGAGGAAGATGTGGGATGAGGATCACTTCAGCTTCCACTGTGTACACTCCAGAGATTAACGGCTGTCCTTCCGAGTTTGAAAATCAACTAATTTAAATATTCTATTAAGGAAATTTGCAAACATGTCAAAGTGAATAGTAAGGAACCATCATCTACTCAGCACCCAGCTTCAACAACTACAACATACTACCATTTTTGTTTCATGGGCACCTCCACTTGCTCCCCACCCCAGCATTTCCAGCATCTCCACAACCAGGGGTCCCACTGTATAAGAGTCCCAACATAGTTTGATGCCTGTGGGATTCATTCTTTTGTAACAGTAGCATCCTTGAAATAACCTGAAACACAACCACTTCATGTACCAGATAGGATGGCAAGCACTGACCATATCCAGCCCTGGAATCAGATAGTCTGCATCCCAATCAACACTTCTAGATGTGGGACCTCAGATAGGTCATTAAATCTTTGTTTAAATATCCCACCAGTAAAGAAAATGCTGGTAACAGGAGTTAAGAGGCTTTAAAAAATAAAATAATGTATGTTCATTGCCCAGCACACAACATGAAATGAGGAAACCTTAGAAATAGATGTGGAAGGGGACAGACTCTGCTCCTATGAGATACTATTAATATCTCCCATTTTGCAGATAAAGAGATGGCACCCTAGAGAAGCACAGTGAGCTGCTAGGGGAAGCCTGCTCTTCTAGTCGCTGTGTCCTAAACCCGTGCACCTGAACTCACTAGAAGCAAAGAAACACTCTAAGGGAATCCGATGAGTGGTGACAGGTGACCCAGCACACCCTGCATGTGTCTCCCCGTCCTGGGTGGGGATGTCTACCAGTTGGGTGTGTGTGTGTGTGTGCGTGTGTGTGTGTGTATGTGTGTGTAGAGTAGGAGTACTGAATGATTCTATAAGACAAAACGGTATTGAGAAGTGGGTGCATAACTGTGCTTGCAATTCTGATTTGACAAATCCTATGCCCAACCTTGTTTGATTCTACCACCCACACTTTATCTCAGCCTGAGAGACAAGAAACTAGCTCACTAACTCTCAAGCTTTAGCAATTCTGACACCCCTTAGAATCATCCTAAATTTTGTTTTCCAATTTAAAGAAAAAAAGGTGGAGGAAAAATGAGCCCATCCAGCTGCTGAGGGGTGTTCAGACAAAGACAGCTGTCAGACCCTTGCCGGAGCCTGACCGCTGAGGAAGGTCGAGGGAGAGGGGCAGATTCTGGGTGCTTGGTGTTTGGGCACTGCCTGGGCTCTGCACCTCCCCTCCCAGGAGTGAGTCAAGTCAGGATCCCCCAGCCCCCACCCGCACTCCCCCATCACTGCAGTGCGTGTGGGGAGGCACCTCCCAGATCCGCAGGAACAATGGGCTGGGGAGGGGGTAGGTGTATCTCCGAGTGCAGCAGAGGGCGGGGGACACGGCCACCGACCGGGAGCGCAATTTCAATGGTGGCTGTACTATTGGTGCTCTTGCTGGCCTCAGTTTCCCCGACTTTGGGGTCCAGGCAAAGCTGGGCGAGTCTTTCCTGGCTGGATTTCCCTTACGTCCGGGCATTTTAATTTCGTCCTCCCAAGACGGCTGGCCTGGAGCTCCAGGGAAAGCCGCTGGGCCGCGCTCCTCTTGGGCGATTGCTCCCGCCAAGGCCCTGCAGGTCAGGGACGCCCGGCGTCTCTGGCGCCCAACTTTCCCCACTTGGGACTCACAGGAAGACCGGAATCCTGGCCAGCCCGTTCCCACCGCGGGCGAAGGTTGATTTACTGCCCTGGGCTCAAAGAGCTGCTCCTCCTCTTCCTCCGGCCTCGTTCTCCGGTTCTCTCTGGCTCTCCCTCCCTCCATCTGTGCCCGAATCACTCCCAAAGAGAGCGGCCCTGGCACCTTGGCCAAAATACAAATGTCCTTCCTCCGCACTGTCCCCACCCTACCTCTGGCGAGGAGGGGACTGTCAAGCCCCTGCCGCTTCGCCCTTTCCAAGCCCAGGGAATCCTTGGAGATGGGTGGGGAGGGGATGGGATAACCTAAGGCGGGAGCTACTGCTCCCACTCCAGGCGCGTGGGTCCCGCCGCGGCAGGGTGGAGTAAGGGGACAGGTCCGAATCTCCGACCTCCTCTAGGATCCCACCCTCGCCTCGCTGAGTCACGTAAATGACCCTCTGGGGATACCCGACCACCCAGCAGCCGGCCATTTACCGGGCCAGCGCTGGCATCCCCAGCACGGTGCACAGGGATGGACAGAAGGGCGGTTCTTATCCGAACTCGTAATCGGCCCCGCCGGAGGCGCCACGCAGAGGCGGGGACAGAAGGGGTGCCCCAGCGGGGGCTGCAGTCCTCGTCGCAGTGTCCGCACCCTGGCCGGAACCGAGCACGTGACCCGTGGGCCACCTCCAGTTCCCGGAGCCCTCTTCCCTCCTAGGCGCTGACCCTGGCCTCTCCCTCCCGCGAGGGCAGGTTGGGGCCAGGGCACCCACTTTTCCATCATCCACGAGGCGGTTGTGGGGCGCCGGTCAGAGGGTGCCTCATCCCTCCCCTACACTGCCAGCCGCAGCCGCAGGACCCGCGCCCTGAGCTCACCTCGGGGCCCGGTGTCGCTGCCGCCGGCCTCCTTGTCAGCCATGGTCGCTCAGCCCTGGCCCGCGAGGGGAGCCTCCGGTGCAGCGCTGATCCGTGCAGGTGCGGGTTCCTGTCCGCGTCCCCGGCAGCGCTCGGGCCGGGTCTGAGCCTCTTGGCAGCGGGAGCACTGCTCTGACGCGACCGCCGCAGCCCGGGCTCCTCCCCGCGCTCCTCCCCGGCCCGCCCCGCGCCCCGCCCCGCCCCGCCGAGGCCAGGCGGCCGGGAAAGCCTGGGAGGCCGGCGCCGCGAGGGGCCCCGCCCGAGGGCTCCGCGCCCCACCCGCCCAGAGTCGCCCCTCCAAGGCCGGGCCCCCTCCTCTCCCTTCGCTTTGGAGACCCATCGCTCGCCTCCGCGTTGGCGATGGGGGCGATGGATGGGGGCGATGGATGGTGACGCGCGCGGAGCTCAGCGGCTCGCCCATTTGGCCGCACGCAAGGCGTGCGCAAGGTACCCGGCTTGGCGAGCAGCTGGGGACTGGTGTCGGAGACCCTGGGACCCTCTTTAGAAGGCACCACGTATCGAAGCCCGAAGCCTACCACACAAAACCTATCCTCCCGAGGATGCTGCATCCAGTCTCCACCAGTTTATTCCCCACCCCCATCCCACTCCTCAGTCCCAGAGCAGTTCAGGACAAGCGCGGTCCCGGCGCGACCCGGAGCCAGGCTGCGGACCCAGGACCAGTGCAGCAAGGGAGCCCAGGACACCGCCTCGGGCGTTCCCCTCCCGGCCGCCTGCGGGACTCCATGGCAACTGGAGACCCAGGGAGGTGCTTGCAGCTGAGGCCGAGTCGCGCCTTCCATATATGGGAGCCGGCCCTGGCCCCGTTAGAAGTCTGAAAAAAACGACATTAATAATGCAGGGCTTCCATGGTGAATGATTCATGTTCTCTGTCCTCTGGCTTTGCCACACACGTGCCACTGGCACCTGTTAAGGCCTGGTTAGGCAGCCGCTGTGTCGACCCAATCTTGGCAAGCAGGGCAGTGATGTCCACAGTCACTTGGTCTTTCCCTGAGCCAGCACTACGATAAGTACTCAAGTTCGCATCTCCTTTCTCCTCATAACTGAAACATTTTGCAGATAAGGAAAGTGAGGCTTTCCAGGTTTATGTGATCTCAATATCGGACACACAAGCAGGTGAATGGGGTAGCTGGGACGCCTACACAGGTGGCAAATACCAGCTATTCCCTAACTTCCTGAGATGGATAGACGGTATCTGGCAAAAGCCACCCAGGGAGGTTTGTCTTGCAGCCAGGTTATGCTAATGGAGTGGGTACAGGGCTGCTGGGAGAGCCCAGACACTGGGCTCTGCTCAGAAGATGAAACTTGGTCTGGGGACACACACCTCAATGGTACACTGTCTGCCTAGCATTCACCAGGCCCTGGGCACAATCCTCAGCACCAAGCACCAAAAAAAAAAAAAAAAGAGAGAGAGAGAGAGAGAGAGAGAGAGAGAGAGAAAAGAAAAGAAAAAGAAAAAAGAAACATCTTCTATTTGTTGCATTAATAGTCCTAAATATCAGGGCTAGATTTGTGGCTTAGTGGTAGAGCACTTGCCTGGCATGTGTGAGACCCTGGGTTTGATCTTCAGCACCAAATAAATAAATAAAAAAGATCCATTGACAATAAAAAAAAAAAGTTCTAAATACCCACTGTATGTAAGTCCATAGTCAAGTTGTATAACCAATCTGAGCTTTAATACCCCCATCATTGAAATGGGTATAACAGGAGAATCCATTCAAAAGACTGAAGAGGATTAGATGGTATGCTTAGGTTGGGATCTAGCACATGGTAAGCAGTTCAAAACACATTACATCGAGGAACCTTTTAATGACAGACCATGGCCAGCTGTGCAGGGCATTGGAGGAGGTACATGGAAGGCACTCCCAGGGTGGACGGTGAATTCCCACAGAGCGCACTTTCTCTACCAAGACTGCTTGCTGGTTGAGGTAATACCTGCCATGTCAGGCAGAACCCACAGCGGGCTCCCAGTGAGGGTCCTGGAGACCAGGAGCCTATGGCACCCAAATGCAGACAGCAGGAAGGGTGGAGGCAGTTATGCTGGGCATAGGTTGGCCCAGCAGGCTGAGAACAAAGAGACAAAGAGGGGGAAGGACTGGCCCTGGCCCTTCATCCACATGCCACAGCGGCCTCCGGGTTCTGCTCCTATGTCCCCACTGAGAAAATCTGGCTGCGCTGAGTCTACATGAGTTGGAATGTAAGAGGGCAGGGACAGCCACCTGCACTCTGTCCACTGAGTACCAGTGTCCCATGGCCATATGTCTGGACATGGTTGCCCAACAGAGTTGGCTATTCAACGTGGTCCGATTGAGTCTTTCTTGTGTCAAACTCCTGCTGAGCTCCCCCCTCCCCCCCCCACACACAGGAAAAAGCTCTCACTCTTTGGTGACATACTGAACACCTTTGACACCCACAGCCCCAAACTTCCTCATCCGTAGTGTCTCCCAGGAAGTCTTCCTCCCCACCCTTCCTTGTCAGGTTTACAAGCTGCTTCTGTTTCTTATCTCCTTCACTTCCCTCCCTTAGCAGCCTGCATCTGGGCATCCTTCGGGGTCCTAGTCCTGTGCACCCATCCCCAGGCTCCTGTGGTACTCTGCACACCCACACACCTCTGTTGAGCTCCATCCTCCACTCTGTCAGCTCGGCACTCAGGAGGTTCCTCTGTCCATCTGTAGGGATGCCCACCTCTACACCCAGGGCTAGACCTTTCCCTAGGACTCCAGACCTACTGAGCAACTCCCAAGGGTATTACCCAGGGTGCTCATACTAGAGGAAAGCCCAGGCCATCCTCTCCTGCCCTCTCTCCTGGGGGTAGCATCTCTGTAAAAGTGGCACCACCCACCAGGGGCCAGGTCAGACACCTGGGCATCCACTAACTCTCCTCCCTCAGGTTTATCCAAGTTCAGTCAATCCCCAAGTCAAGAGTGGCCCTGTGGCTTCTGAAACCTTCTCTCCATCCTCCCTAACCTCTTTGTCCAGGTCCCCAGCTGCCTATGACCTGCAGGAGCCTTCTCAGTGGTCTCCTCTTCTGCCCCTGTGACTACTCCCTGTGACTCTGCCCTGCCCTGCTGCAGCTCCCCATCATGGATCCCGTCCCTGCCTCTCTTTTGCTGGGATTTCAAAGATATGGAAGTGTGTTGGATGCCTGGATTACAGGTTCCCTCACCCCCCACCACCACCAGCAACCTTTCCTGGCATGGACCTCCCAACTTCAGGAAGCCCTCTCCGCACCCCTGGGCTGGCCAGTGTGCCCCTCTCCAGCACCTGCATGGGACCCCGTCCCTCCTCATCAGGAACCTGGCCTGGCATCAGGACATTGGCCTTGGCAGCCTGTCAGAACCAGCAGGAACCATGCAGCACTCCCCCATCTGTCTCCTGCTGCGGAAAGGCCTTGGGCTCCATCTGCCCTCAGCAGCAACCCAGTCATCGCAGTGATGTGAGGGCGCATGAAGAGGATGGGAGATGACATGCAGGCCTCAGTGCTGGGGGCAGAGAGCAGGCGGTTTTGATATTCAGGGGAGCATAAAGGCAGTGTATGCTCTGCCTCATGTTTGCCTTTAAAATCCATCATGGAGGGCTGGGGTTGTGGCTCAGTAGTAGAGTGCTCGCCTAGCATGTGTGAGGCACTGTGTTCAATCCTCAGCACCATGTAAAAATGAAATAAAAACATTGTGTTTCCACCCACAACTAAAAAATAAATATATATAAAAAATTCATCTTGGAAATGAAGACGCACCCTGGTGAGCACAGGGTCCCCTGGCCAGGGGCTCTCGATCTCTCACCTAATTCTCCTGGTAGTCCTTGCTGTTTTCACAGGACAGGAAAGGGAAGGAGCCAAAGGCTGAGGTCACACAACATCAAGAAGGGCTCCCACCTTCTTCCCTTGATCCTGTGGTTTCTTCCCTAAGAGCTGACCGAGTGAGGTCACATCACTCTTCTGCTACCAGGTCCTACAGGAATTGGTCTCCTGATGCTTCCATGACTAAATGCCCCCACCCAGATGCACACAGACATCCCTGATTTGAATATAGCAAATCTGCTCCCAGGTCCCAGGAGGGAACCACAGACCTCCCTAAGCTATGGCCTCGCCCTAATGGAAATCTAGCCAGAAGCCCAGACTACAGCCCAACTAGAGCAGCACCTGGCATAGGAGGCCTGTTATCCACTCTTCCCCTAAGGTCTCAGTGTGGACATCACTTCCCCCAGGACACCACCTGGCCCTCCAAGACAGCAAGAGACCCCTCCTCTGTCCTCTGTGCCCAATCCCCAGTGCAATCCTGTCATTGCACGTATCACAACAACTCTGAGGTCAGGGTCACTATTAACTACATTGTACAGATAACAAAATGAAGGCCCTAAAAGACCCCTGAGCCCAGAAGCTGCAGAGCTTTGAGACTAGAACTCAGGTCTTTCCAACTTCAGGTTGCCCATCCCTTCTCCAGATGCGAACTCCTCAAGAGGACATCAGCTGTATCCACAGCCAGACCCTCAACAGTGCCTGGCACAGAGATCCAAATAGTCGAGGAAACAGCCCCCTCAGCACGGGTTTTTCCTATTCTCTCCACGCTCCTCTTTGCCAGCCTGCCCACAGACACTTCTAACCAATGACATCCCCTCCCCCACCACACCAACTCATGTGCAGAGATGCCAGAACCCAGAGGCAGGCCCAGCTAACTCCACCAGGCAGCCTGGACACCCTGTCACCAGGCAGCCTGGACACCCTGTCACCAGGCAGTGGGGACCTGGGAACCCAGGAATACACCTCGCTGAATCTGTTTCTTCACCTGTAGAAAGGGCATGATGGCTACAGGGAGGATCATTGTGGGAGACACACATGTAGAACCTTAGCTGAGGGCTAGACTACATACAGCCTACAGTGTTATATAATTTTCATATTTGGACCACAAAATGCCTTTTCCTTGTAAAGGTTACAGAATGGATTGAGGCAAAATGTCCTCGCCTGATGAGAACACACGGAAGATATGGTCGGGGTAAGTCACTTTTTTTTTTTTATGTTTATCAAAGTATTTTTTTTTAAGTTTAAGAAACACTAAGACTAATTCAAACCTGAACTTTTACATAGGAAGCATCCAGGAAAAAAAAGCCGCTTTGGAGTTTATGATATGCCTCTAGAATTATGTCTAAAAACAATATCATAAAAGCAACTCCTTTGTAACAGGACCAAGACTCGGATGTCCAAGGAAACAAATTGCAGGAAAAGTCTGGGCATGTGTCACACTCCTTGTCCTCTGACCTTCAGCACATTCTGAAAATCCAATCTCAGAACCAAATCCTGGTGGCCAGTGTATACATCCTTTCCCCCTGGTCTCCCACCCCATCTGGTGTGAGTCAGCCTCTCCATTAACATTCCAAAACACCCTTCACATATACAACATGTGCTGCCACATGACCCTTCCAGGGCAAAAATTCAAGGACCAGAGGAAATTATTTCTCTAAATATCACAATCACTTGGGCCTGCAATGTAAACTTTTGAAATGCCTGCTCAGGTGATAGAGGGTTATCCAAATATTTTTCAGAAGTATTTCAAACAGCAGAGGGATCTGTGGTTACTTTCTCAGCAGCCTGCTCAGAACTGCTCAGACCCTGGCCCTGCAGAACTCCTTGTTCACAATAAAATGGGGCATTCTGAAAGCCACATCTCAAGGAAGAGAGAGCAAATGAAAGACAAGGTTGAGAGAAGGAAAACTGAGATGATTGCATGGCTGGGAGACCTTCCACCAGGGCTGCCAGGACCCAAGATGACTACAGCCAAAGGTTTCAGGCATGAAGCACAGCTACTGTGACCCTCTCTAGCTCACAGTCCATGCCTGGCTTGCAATGGGTGCTCAGTAAGAGTTTGTGGAAGAAATAAATGGATGATCCAGTACACAAATAATGGAATGAAAACCAGAAGCCAGAGAAGCTAAATCTCTTGTCTAGGGTCAAGCCCTCCACTTTCCAGCTTAGCTTGAATCTCATTGACCCTCTCTGTGAAGTGCTGAATGGGAGAATCCTCACGCCCAGAGGAAGCACTCAGCTGCAGTCACCAAGGAGTAAGTGGCAGAGAAACAATTTGTCCCTCATCAGTCTGCTTTTAGTAGAGTGTCCTGGTCTATCCTCCTGCACTGAGGAATCTGTGCAGGGCTGTGTCTCCAACATCTGGCACAGCACCTGGAAGGGCCCCCAAGGAACGTGTCAAATAAGCAAATGATTCCACTGGAAGAGAGAGTGACAGTTTACAAAGCACCCTCACATCGCCTCTTGCTCAAATCCTACCATCCTACCGCAGCACAGGGAGGGAAGCATCCTTATTCCCAAATTTTTTAAGATGAAAAAGCAGCAGACCCAGTGAGATCAAGAGCAAGCTGGGCTTGCAGTCATGATTCTAAAGAGCTGCTTTGAACCATTTGTTTCTTTCAAACCTTGTGCTTTATTTAAAAGTTGCATTATATTTTGCCTTCTATTGCGCTCCATGTCTATGTTTTCTAAGCAAAAACTAACATCTCAAATTGCTATCAATTGCTTATAGAATGTTTTACTGTGAAAAATTTCAAACATCCACAAAAGCAGAGATATTGCTATCATGAGCCCCCAGGTACCATCACCCAAATTACTTAATTTTAAAAAACCAACTTGTTATGGTTTAGTTATGAGGTGTCCCCCAAAGCTCCTGTGTTACTGTGGAAGGTGAAATTACTACATTATGAGAGCTGTAACCTAATCAGTGGATTAATCCACTTTCTGGATTCATAATTTGAATGGACTAACTGGGTGGGAACTGTAGGCAGGTAGAGCATGGGTGGAAAAAGTGGGTCACTGGGACATGTCTTGAGGATTGGTCCTGTTGGCTCCTCCTCCTTCTCCTCCCCCTCTCTGTTTCTGGCTGCCATGGCTTGAGCCTCACTTTGGGCTCAGAGCAATGGAGTTGGTAGTTCATGGACTGAAACTTCTGAAATCATGAGCCAAAATAAACCTTTCCTCCTCTAGGTTGTTCCAGTTCAGGTATTTTGGTCACAGCAACAAAAAGCTGACTAAGACACAACTTCTTAAGTAAATTGACTCCCAGGAAGAAATCACAGCAGCTGCCATTCACACTTTACATGCAAACATGATCATTTAATTGTCACGGTCCTCTAAGAAGTGCCTACCTCTACTACAGCAGTGGCAGAGCTGAGAGTCACCCTAGGCAGTCTGCTTCACCACCATGGGGCTGGGCCAAAAGCCTTGGAGGCAAAGTCTCTAAGACAAGGCAACAGGATGGGTGCAGGTCCTCTTTCTTTTAAACCTAAAGCTTCCATTAAAACTGCTTGGTTTCTAGAAGCAGCCCACTCCCCATCAGCCAAGCACATGGATCCTCTCCCTCGCCATTGTCTCTCACCCTCTTCTCCATCAGACTCAGGCAGAAACATAAAGTCCACCCAGACACAGACCCAGCCCTCCAGGAGCATGGAGCCTTAGTTAAAAGAGAGACAGATGTAACCAAAATCCCTAGCAGAGTTGGTGAGCATCCTAGAATGTGAAATTTACAAGGATATTGCTCCAGGCCTTGCCCACCTTCTGTCTCCTCCATCAGGAAGCAAGGGCAGGCTCAGAGAGCAGAGAGGGTAAGGGTGTGGGTTGCAGAGTTAGATTATACCTGGGTTTGAATCCTGGCTCCTTCCCTTCCCTGCTTTGCTGCCTTGAATGAGTCACTGACCCTCTCTGATTCACTTATTTGAAAAAAAAAAAAAGTTGATAAGACCCCCAGATGTTATAGCCGTTGGGATATTACATGATAATGTATGACCCGGTGTCTGCAGCAAAGCCAGGTCTTCATCCATGTTGCCATTATAATTGGCTATTACCCATAACCAGTACTCACTACTCACTACTCACTACTCTCAGTAACAAAAGTGAGCTTGCCTAAGTGAAGCAGAAGTTTGTAGGAGGGCACACATCTGCATGTCCTCTAGGGACACAGTGCTAGGGACCAAACCCAGGGCTCACACAGGCCACACAAGTGCTGGACCACTGAGCAACATTCTCAGCTCCCAGGGTGTTTTTCTTGACCAGCTCCCTTAGGAAAGTCTACAAGTTTGGAAAATAAATAAAATAAAACCCAGCCTTCCCCACTCGGCTGGCAAGGGATGTCGGCCACGTGTGAGAACAACAATCTGGCAGTGAGTGGGGCTAGGACAAAGATACCCTGTTGTTTCCCAGGCTGGTGCTGGCACTTTGGCACACTGGCATGCCAGCAGGCACATTCCATGATCCTGCTGGGCAAACCCACGCACAGTAGAGCTGGAACACCCAGAGTGAGGGTGTCAGGCGTGGGCAAGCCCAGGTCCCCTGTAGCCTCTCTCCAGGACCTCCTGTGGGTGGATAAGGACCAAGAGCTTGCAAACAGCAAGCACTCATAACTCAATCATCACTATGAACCCTGGTGACAGGGCCTCAGTCCTGGCCTCAGGACACCTGGCTCCAAGACCAGACTCTGTCATGCATTTGCTGTGTGTCTTTAGACAGTCACCTAGCTTCTGATGTCTGGGCATATTATTGTATAATGCTGTAAAACTGTGCCTTTTAGGGGTAGCTACTGCCCACAGAAAAATCAGGCAGTCATGCTAAGGTGTGGGGAGAGTGAGGGGGCCCTTGTCCTTTCCAGGCTTCCTTTAGGACTTTATCATTCTCCCGGCCCCTTCTCTAAATGTTCTCCAGAAACCAAGGCCTCACTTCCGGGCGGGGCCTGTATCCCGCCTCCATGACTCCTCTTGCACCAAGCTCTGGAAACAAACTGGCCAGCAGGCATGTGAGAGCAGACAAGGGATCTCCTGCAAAGATCTTCAGTCGGAGCCAACACACTGCAGGGAAAGCTGCGGGGGCCCAGGACTGTGAAATGTCAGTCCCCAAGAAGGCCTTCTGAGGCCCCCAGAATGAGCTCAGAAGGGCTGCCCTTCCCCAAGCTTCCTGCCAGGGCAGGCGCACAGGCTGGGCCCATGCCAGGGGAGGCTCACTCCACCTCTATCTCCACAGGCCCGTGGCCACCTCTCAGCCTAGACTGGAATGACAGGAGCTCACACTGTGCCAGCCATTCTGAGGGGCTTGGGCTACATGGTGGGGGTCCTTCATTCATCCACTCATTTATGCTCTCCAATAAGCATATATTGGGGAACCTATTATGGGCCAGGCCCTGAGGATAAATACGACAGTGGGAAAAAGGGCCCCTGCCCTGAAGGAGCTCTTGGTCTCAGGGAGAGACAGAAAACAAAAAGATACAGCTCCCAGTGGATCGAGGTGGGGCCAGTCCGGGTGTAAAGCTGAGCCAATATCAGAAGCCAGTATCTACTGAGCACTGACTAGATACTGGACAAGGTCCTAGGGCTTCACAGAGTAGATAACTCTTTGTAGATCACTTACTCTCTCAATGACCCTAGAGATAGGTCACAGGGTTATTCTCAAGTTACAGATAAGGTCTCGGAGGGTCAGAAAGGTTTGACAATTTCTTCAAGGCTGGTCCGTGAAATCTGAGGCCTGGGGCCCTGAGCAGGACTGTCCACTCCAGCACTCAGTGGATCGAGGTGGGGCCAGTCTGGGTGTAAAGCTGAGCCAATATCAGAAACCAGTATTTATTGAGCAGTATTTATTTACTGACTAGGCGGGGAACCAGGCAGCCTCGGCCACAGTATGGCTTATCAGGGGGAAAAGGGGTGATCTGGAAAAAGAAAGAGCCCCCGCCCCCGACGGGTTCTGGGGTTCTCTGTGTGCTATGGTTCAAATATGATTTGAAATCATGTTGAAGTCTAATCCCCATTGTGAGGCTGAAAGGTGGAAACTTGATCAGATATGGCATTTAAAGGTGGGCTTTGGGGAGGTGTTAGGATAAGGTCAAAACCCCGACCCCATCCTATTCAGTCCTAATGGTTTTATAGGAAGAGAGAGACCAAAACACAGCTATGCACTCCTTGTGGGGTGGCATACGATGCCCTGCCCTGCCTCTGGACTGTGCCAGCAAGAAGGCCATCCTCCAAAGTGGCCCCTTGCCCTTCCACCAAAACTATGAGCCCAAATAAACCTCTTTTCTTTAAAAATTTCCCAGTCTGGGGTGCTGCGTTATTAACAACTGAAAACAGGCTAAACACCGTGAGGACTGTACACCGGTGTCCTGAATCCTAAATCCTGCGAGTTGGGTTAACCACATGAGTCTGCAGATCAAGCAGACCTCAAGTGGGCTAAGTCCCCCCGACCCGAGCAACAAGACTAAGGATCAGGCCCAGACATTAGGAATCGCCCACCTGTGTAGACAGCCACACCTGTCTCCCAGATCACCTGACCTCCCTGCAAATGCCCTCTCCCTTCAGCAGGAAGGGTGACAGGTTAGTTTCACCGAGTCCACGTGAGCCTGGAGACACACTGCATCACATAAAAAGACAGAATGTCTTCTGGGCTGACACGAGGGCAGTAGAGAGGCAGGGCAGGGTCAAGAGCACCAGCCTGGGTTTCATTCCTGGCTGCATCCGTAAATAACGACTGCACCTGCTGCCCAGGGACGGGTGTGAAGAGTATGCGAGCGCATACCTGTGCACAGAGCAGCGCTGACGCCAAGCCAGTGCCAATAAATGTTAGCTTCTATTGACTCTGGATTGAAAGAGCAGAGCCACTGGCTAGATAAGTTCAAATGCCATTGATCTATCTATTTTTCTGTCCATCTACTAATAATCATACAGCGTATGCGTTTAATAAAAGACTGGAAAGAATGCACTGACATATTGAGTAGTCATCTATCTCTGCATACTGAGATTATGAGTGATTTTTATTTTGTTCTTTTCACTTCCCCCTTGTACAATATTTTCAACACAGAGCATGTTTTTCTTTTGTAACCAGAACAGAATACAGAAAGCATTCTTTAACATCTAACCCCCTCTAAAAAGGGGAACAGGTGGCTTAGAAACAAAGAGTGGATCCAAAGGTCTGCTTCAGTGCTCCGTGCCTAACATCATCCGAGGAAGGGACCTCTAGGCAAGGATTTCAGTCCCCTTAGAATCTTCCACATCACCCCTCCATTGACCCCCACCCCCTGCCTTCCAAGAAGCATTGCCAACTCTGCCCACCCCATTCACACTAGCTCTCCTTCCACCCTGCAGATTCCATACCTCCCGTAGACAATGCCTGTGACTTCTGGTGGCTGTTTATGGACTACCTGATATATGCCAAGCTCAAGGACAGTTACCATGATGGTCACCTCTGAGCTGAGGTTCAGAGAGCAAACAATTTGCCCAGGACCACCCAGCCAGGAGGTGACACAGCTGGAATTCAAATTCAGATCCTCTCACTCTGAGTCCAGGGCTCATCATTCTGGGCAGCCCCACGATCTGGAGAAGTCAGGAGCTACAGGAATATGGTCCAGGGCCAGAGGGTGTGGTGCCTGTTTCCTGCTTAGAATCCTTGCCTGGGATCATTTGGGTGTTAACTGTGCACAAGTGTGCTTGTGTACATGCATACGTATGTGTGATCTTGTGTGTGTCTTAGAGAGAATATATTTATCAAATGTTTTTCAAAGACTCTAAGAATAGATAGCAACACAAGCAGTTTGCTCAGGTTTTTCAAAGAATCAGAGAAACTGAATTTAAAGCCAAGAAAATAAAGAAGATGGACTCCAGTGAGTAGAAAATGGAAAAATCTGACCCTGAGAAATTCTTCAGGGAGGAGGCAGGCTTGGGCTGACTTTAGATCCTTGTTCCTGACCGCAGAATCCTGGAGGTTCAAGGTCATAAGGAACCTCCCTGGTTGATGTTGTGGGATCCAGCTCATGCAGAAATTCCTCCTGCCACACCTCTGACAGCCAGTTTGCTTCCATGTCTCCCTTGAAGGGAACTGAGTACCTGAAGGTGTAGCACGTCCCTTCATCTCAGAGTGATGACAGTGGCTCTCCTCTCATAGCTGTCTTTCCTTTGATCTATTAGCTCCATCCTCTGAAGTAATGTAGAATAACTCTGTCCCTGTAACCAAGACAGTTTCTGTATCCATTAGGATATCTCTAGCTGCTGGTAATGAGGAGTCCTGAGGCAATAACAAGCAATTCAGAAGTAGTTCTGGGCTCTGCCCAGTTCCACTGTTGGCTTGGCCTCAGGGGGCAGCAAGATGGCTGCTGCAGAGCCATGGTCCTGCTGAGCCACAGTGTCCAGAGGAAGAAGGCAGTGTGTCGTCTTGTGGGTCTTTCTTCCCAGAAGCCCCCTAGCCGGCCTCTCCTTACTTCTCAATAGGCAGCACTAAACCACATGACCACTCTGGAGTCACAGCCATCCATGGCCAAGGACAACAGGAATACCTTAGTTGGCTAAGATGGACCTGGGTTTACCCCTGAGCTGAGGACAGGCTCACTTTCCATGGGGAAGAACAAAACCAGGGTTCTTTCACTAAAGAACAAGTGGGAATTAACATTGAGTGAATAAGGGTAGCTTTGATCACTTCGATACTTGGTTTGCAGAATGAAAGACGTCTCCAAGGGTGACATTGATGCTTTGTGCCCACCCAAGATCCATTCCCTGTCTGCTGTTGGCAGCACCTTTTGTGGCTCTGAGGAATCACCTCTCCTGAGACCAGCAGCCCATCCTCTCCAAGGGACTGATGAGATTTTCTTGTTTTTCTATGAGCTGCCCATATCCTTCTAGTATGTTCATTTTTAGCTTCAATACCCAGATCCAGTCTCTGTTGCTTGCAGCCAAAGAACTCTAACCAGACCACCAGGTTCAAAGACCCTGAGAGCTCCTTGATCCATTTTTTCTGGGCTGGTGGCAGTCTAGAACAATGAGCAGATCCCTGGAGATTAGAACCTGGGATCAAGAGTCTGGATCTGGATTCTCAACAATCTCTGACTAGCTGTGTGACCACAGAGAAGACCACAAGGCATCCCCTTGTCTCCAGCAGGAATTGGTTAAAAAAAAAAAAAAGCACATGAATATTCTCATCCAACTCAAGAAATCTCACTGTAGTCAGAGCTCCTAATAATAAGCCACAAATCTCCATCTACTTGTTCAGTGAATTATCAAATTCCAAATCACATCACCTCTCTGTGCCTCAGCTTTTTCACTGGTGAAGCAAGGATACAAATAAAATCACAGGGTTTTTTTTTTTTTGATAAATACTTGGAATATTTATAAAAAACTCATTCCAAGTATGTGTTGGAAACATCAGCTTATTTATTCACATAATAACTAAATAATCAATATTAAGTGATAAATGTGTTCAGTGTCTCCCCGCCCTGGTTCTAAAAGGATGCTTTTTGCATATTTTCCTGGTGCTTGGGTTCCTAGGCTATTCGTGGAGATAAAGGGTAAGATACCTGCAAACATGTACACAGCTGGAGAAACCAGGGATGGGGAGGGACTGGAATGCAGGGGGAGAGAACTGCAATTCTCAAGTGTTAAAAAATAAAATTAAAATAAATGTTTAAAAACAGCCTTGATCGGGGCTGGGTTGTGGCTCAGTGGTAGAGCGCTTGCCTAGCACATGTGAGACACTGGGTTTGATCCTCGGCACCACATAAAAATAAAATAAAGGTTATTAAAAAAAAAATCCTTGATCAAAGAGGTGAAAGTGGAAAGTGAAAAAAGAAAAAACAGGTCTTAAGAGGCAAGTCTGCAAATTGGGAACGAGAGGAGAGGTGTCGGAAGCGGTTGTCATGAATATGAGAAGCAAGAGGTGGGGTGCGGGCAGGCAATGATCATTTAAAAAAAATGATTTATAAAAGTTTTTCCGGATGGTGCCCCTTGGCATTTTCGTGAGAAACTGCAGGAGAGTTTTAATTTGCTCTCTACTATTTTGGAATACTGCACTGATGCCTATTTGAACATACATGGTGCTAAGCTGGTTTGAGTGGCAGCCCAGTTTTTTATGGATTACATACAAATATTCTCCAAGCTCCTCAAATGTGCCAGACATTGTGCCAGCTCCAAACCCACCATGGCTCTGTGTTTGGGGGGCTTAGGGTGCAGCCCAAGCATCTTGGGCCCTCCCTGCCTCACCTTTCTCTCCTAGGTGTCGCCTGCAGATCTCCACAACTGTTCCTCTGCAGCCCCATAGGCATGTCTTCCAATCAGGCCCTTGTCATTTCTCACCTGATTACTCAGTCAATTTGTCTCCCTGGCTCTTGTCCCAACCCCTCACCCCTAATCCATTTTCTACACTGCTGCCAAAGTGTTTTTTAATAAGATGCAAATCCGACCATGGCTTGCTTCTATTTTAAATCTTGACTTCATCTTTGTCCCTTACAGGATGAAGTCATAATGCCCAAGCTCTTGGCATCTGGGCCTGGACTAGCCCATGACCCCTCCTCCTCCTTATCCGCTATGTCTCATGTGCATGAATTTTCTCATGCCTGGAATCCCTCTGTCCCACCAAAATCTTCCTTTTCACCTTAAAATCTCCTCTTGCTCCTTCAAAACCCAGCTCGACATTGCCAACCTCCTCTGGGAAGCCATCCTTCACCCTCACCCCTACCTCAGGCAAAGCTCACCTTCCCTGTCTAGGGCATTTCTCGCTGAACACCCGCAGTTGCCTGACTCTGACACCAACTGCCACCATGGTCACCTCTATTACAGCTCCGGGCATGTGTAGATGCACAAAGTAGTGTGTGGCTCACCGTGACAGAGCTGTCAGGGTATAAGGAGGGAGCTTAGCATTCACCTTGAACTCATGTCTGGTGGAAACTTGCTGAATGAATCTTGTTTTCCCCCATCTCATGGTGCATGTGGGCCAGGAGAAGGAAAATAAACTTTTAGCTAAAATTCTTAAAGAAAATATTTTCAAATGACACCATTGAAACACCATTATTTTCAAACACTAACCAAATAACAATAAATGTAAAGACAAAAATAGAAATCTCTATGAACATACCACCCAAAGACACCACTGTGACATTCTGATGGTGGTCTCTGCAGACCTCCTTCCTGTGCAGGTCATACGTCTGTATAATGTGACACGATCTAGTCTTTCCATGCCCACAGGGCCTCAGCTTCCCAGAATCTGGGTGGAACTGCCTCCAGCAGGGTGGGGCCAGGAGACCCTCTCTTAGGGGCCTTGGCCCTGGGCAAAGCCACAGCTGGCCCAAGTCCCAACTTGGGGCTTTCTCCAGGCAGACACAAAGGGGTCATTTTTCTTTCTCTTGGGTACAAAATGTGCTCTGGGCTGGAAGTTTTCCTGGGTTACGAGATTCAGCTCAGTAAGAAAAGATCATCTGAGGTTTTCCAAGAAAGTCAGATTTAAAGACAGCATAGACTCGAGCTTTACTTTTGTCCAAAATAACCATGAATTATGAAAGCTATTGGAAGCTGGGAAACAGCAGGCCTTTGTAGGGTATAATTTAGGGGCTGGTAGGAACCAAATTACCAGAGGCTCTGCTGAGCCCCTCACTTCCTTCTCTGCCTCCTTGGGTGGGGGACTGCAGGCTACAGGTAAGTTAGTGTTGGGAATCTCCCAGTGCCAGGGCTGAGTCTCAGAGGACTCAGGGGTGGGCCTCTGTCATGTTGAAGTCCTTTATAACCAGCTTCAGGGGGAGCCCATCCACTGGCACTACCCTGTTGTACAGTTATGACTGTATGTGAATTTACTCTTTGATCTGGTAGGTCCCACAGCTAGGAATCTACCTACAAATAGGAGTGACAAGGCAAAAGGTTATCGTCATAGAATGATTTGTCATTGCAAAATATTGGAAACAACACAGATGGTCATTCATAGGCAAGGTCAATCTAAACCACGGTACATTCACTCAATGAAATTCTATACTTCCATAGAAATGAACGAAGAAAATCTCTATGAATTGACACAGTACAATTCCCAAGATCTAAATCATTAAAGACAAGCAAAGTACAAAAGACTGGATAGAAAGAGTATTCTACATTGGTCACTCTGTCTTGGAGGGAGGCAAAATGTGTTCCTAGGGGATGTCAATCCTCTCCAGAAAGCTTCTGGGGATGCCCCTGCCCAAGCCTTAGCATCTGACAGACAGTAAGTGACAAAGTAGGTTTCCTGCCTCCTCAGACAAGGCTGTCCCTGACCTCAGGTCCCCCATGATGGCCTGATTCCCTTCTCAGGAGCATTCAGGACAAAGTCCTTTGCTTCCTCTGTGATTTAAATGCCGTAAAAAATTAACCCAGATTGTGATTTTTCTCCCCACAAGTCAGTCAGCGTGCCCTGGCTGTTGGGAATCCCATTCATTTAATCATGTTTCTCTTCAAAATCACTCTAGCTAGGAGCAAGGTACTCCATCCCTGTATCTATAGTTCAAATTGTCTCTCATCTGTTCTGACCTCATAATTTAATAAACCACCAATTCATACAGCAACTTCCTGTAGATAAAATGCCAGGGATTTAAAAAGAAAAAGCTAACATGAGCACCTGCAAGTTCCGGGAGCTCTGGGTTAGTGTCTACAATCATCCCCAGGCAGATCTGTCAGGCTGGTGGGAGCAGAGGGCTGCAGTCCCCTGGTGCCTGCTGTGGCTGCTGCAGTCTGCTCCTGGCTCAGGACCCTCAGGTGGGCCAGCTGAGGGATGGGGTAAGGGCTGCAGACCTCCTGGGGTTGCAGGAGGGGCCCCGGGCTGGCCCTGGCAGGTCTGATGAATTGGTTCCATAGTGCTGCCTTCTCTCCTGATGGACTGGGAGGGACAACTGGCCCAGGGACACAGGCCTTAGGAGGGGGCAGCAAAGGTGATCAGAGGGCAAAGACCTGGGACACTCAAGTTGGAAGAAGCAAAGGGCTGCATGAGAGAGGGGGATGTGCTGACTCCCCTGCACCCCGCTCCAGGTTCAGGGCTGTGAGTGACCCCACCCATAAAACTCCCCTACCAGGGATGGGGAGGAGACCAGCCCTGCTCTAGCAGGGTACCTCTCCCAAGGAAGGGCAGACAGGACACCAGGACCCCGCTCTGGGAACTCTCGTGGAGGCTCAGCCCTGGGACCTAGGGAGCCTCCCCAATATTCCTCACCACCACCCTGCCATGGTTTCCAGCCTCAGCCCTTCATTCCTGCCACAAACAGCCTGCGGGGAGGCATGGGATTCAGCCAGCTCTAGGTTCTTCTCCTAGGGCTCCATGCAGTCTCTCTTGGCTCTGTGTTCCCTCATGGTACCCTCTCTCAATAGGGAGTAATTACCTCTTCTATACCTCAGACCCCCAAATCTCACAAAGGCAGCCTTGAAAACAGTGAGGTAGTTCCTCAAAAGTTAGACTAGAATTATCAGTAATTCTGCAGTCCCACTCCTAGCTGTGTTTCTAAGAAACCGGAAAACCTAACTTTACCAAATACCTTTACATAAGTGTTCCCAGCAGTCCTATTCACAATAGCCAAAAGGTGTGTACGACCCAAATGTCCACCAGCAGATGAATGGGCAGATGCAACGTGGCAAGTCCCTATGATGGAATATTACTCATAAAAGGAATGGAGTACTGACACATGCTACAACATGCATGAACTTTGAAAATGGTGTGCTAAATGGAAGAATCCAGACACAAAAGTCTACATGTTGTATGGTCTCATTTATGTGAAACGGGCAGGGTAGGCAAATCCATAGAAACAGAAAATGGATTAGTGGTTGCCAAGGGGCTGGGGAGGGAGTAGGAGCAGGAAGGATGGCTAATAGGGATGCAGTTTCTCTTTGGGGTGATGGAAATGTTCTAAAGTTAGATAGTGGTGATGGTTGCAAAATATCATGAACTATATAGAAACCCCACTTTAAATTATACATGTTAAAATGGTGAAATTTATGCCATATAAATTATGTCTTTATTTTTAAAAGCAGCCTGCTGGAGGCCCCTGACTTGGACCTCAGCACAGTCCCACCCACCTGGGCCAAGGTTGCTCATCTAGGTCACCCTTAACTCCAAGTCCCTGCTTTCCCAGACTCCCCCAGCCCTATGTGTCCCCAGGAACACACTCTCTGATCGGCACTTGGGTTGAGCCACAGGATTGGACACGGAGATTGTCCCAGGCCCAAACATCCTCAGTGCATGAGAGCAAACTTTCAGGGCAGGTTTGGAGAGAAGAAGGGAGTGACATTCAGCACAGCCCGGTGAGATGTGAAAATCAGACCACTCAACTCCTCCTTGTCCTTGGAAGTCCCTTGGTCAAGCCATCACCAGTTCTCCTCAATGACCAATGGTGGCCTGGGCCTCCCATTCCTCCAGCCACAATCTCCCCCCTTTCAGTTAAATAGGCCTAAGGTGCGGCCTCTCTGGGAATTTTCTACAAATGCTTTCCTCCCCTCTCTGCTCCAGCTGAGGAAGCAGGAGGCAGCCATGCAGAGGTGGGGCCCGGCCTCCAACATGGAGCCCGGTCATCTCCAGGGAGAGACGCGGCCAAAGCAGGAGGAGCTTGCCCACAGGAGCTGTGTCCTCCTCTCTGGTCGTTACTTTTACCTGGAATGATGCTGTCATTAAGATTTGCATATCTGCCCCCATTGCCACCCCCACACCAGTCCCGGACATTTTCTTGGCCCAGGGAAGCCTCACCATCAATTTCCTCATCTAAGAGCAGGACTGGAGCCCCGCGTGGCTCAGAAACATGCTAATTAGGTTTAGGCAATAGAGCTCAATAAATTAGAGCAAAACAGCTATTGATTCTGTTATCAACTCCCCTGGAGATGCAGAAAGCCGTGCTCCAAAGACCACAGAGAAACAAACAAACACTCAGAGGCCTGTTTACTCTCCAAAGCTTTGGTCTTCACAGTAAATTTGCTTTTTTTTTTAAGAAAATGCAGGCCAAGGAAGACACCTTAACAAGTGCAGGCCTTGCTTTCTCCTGCTTAAAATTCCTCCCATCTTCCACCTGAGGCCCCCTCACTCGAGCACCAGCTCTATGGGATAAGGCTGCCAGAGGCCAATGGGTGCAGAGCTCCAAGGTCACCGGGGCCATTGTCCTGCCTTGGAGTGGCTCTGGGCTCCAGCCCTCCTCCATCGTTCAGAGAGAGGGACACCAACCGGCAGAGGTGTCCTGCTCTTACTCGGTGGTTCCTCACACCAGGCACTCAGCAAGGCCTATCTTGGCCCATCCTCCAAAGAGCCTAATGGAGGAGGTACAACAATGTGTGCTCCTCATGTTGTGGTTGAGCAATTCAGGGCTCAGAGAGGGTGTCCAGTCACACAGCTGCAGAGCAAAGAGCAGGGACCCTTAGCTGTCATGTAACTACCAAGAGTTTCCTTCTGTAAACCCCATGAGCCCTGTTGGTGAGGTTCAGAGCAAGTCCCCAGAGGAAAGGCCTCCTGCAGCTCTGTCCACAGAGGCAGAAGGTGCAGACACAGGGAGTCCCTCCCAGAACCACTCTTGTAGGCTTGTATGCCCTCTGTTTTAGTTGGGCATGTTTAAGAAGCTCAGAAAAGGGTGCAGAATGGTTCAGGACCATGACTCAGAGCCAGGAGATACTGAGGACAGCAGGAAGTGGACCGGGAGGCAGCAAGGTATGGGAAAGTGAGAGGTGACTGAGGTTAGGCAGGAGGAAGAAGGGCCACCTGAATGTGGATGCAGCCAGAGGTTGTCCTGGGCTCAACATAACCCACAGGCCTCCCATTTCCACAGTCCCGAGGCCCCACCAATTTTGCCCCCACCCTGAGTCTGAGTGGGCTGCCCCAGCGTCCTTGAGGTAAAGGAGGACAAGGACGCTCACTGGGAGCTGGTGCCCTCAGCAACCTTGGCTGAGGAGGACAAGCAAGGGATGGGGAGGACTGAGATCAAACCTGGAAACCTAGGAATGAGCCAAGCAGCAGGACAACCAGAGGCCGGATGGGGACATGCCTCCTGTGGGAGACAACTCGGGAACTGCTGGAGGAAGGGGGTCACCAGAATAGTTTGAGCTGTGCAAGAGGCCAGGGCAGGCCTGGGTCTGAATCATTTCCAGGTTGTGGACAGAGGGACCCTGGGAGGATGTTTCCGGAATGAATAAATCCAAAAGGATGGAATGGCAATTGCGAAATCCCAGCCTGGGGACTCCCAGTCTGCCAGCATTTTAAAAAGGGGTCACAGCAAGAAAAGGGGGAGGCTGGCGGCGTCTCCCTGCAGCGATGGAGGTTTCTCTCCCAATCAAAGGGAACTTCCCTGTCGACCCACAGGGTGGCCCAGGGAGCCTTGGATGGCACAAACAGAGCTGGGGAGGGGGCAGCTGTTCTACCCACACCGATACCAAGTCCAGTCCAGACAGGCTGCCCCAGGAGTTGGGCCCAACCAGCCCAGGACACGCTTGGACAGTCCCCACCTTATTTTCCTTTTCTCACACTTTCAGGTGAGCTACACTTGATGATCATGGTGACAGGTGACATGGGAGAGGGACAAGCACAGGGAAGAGGCTTGGGCAAATGGGCAGATAGCAGGGCATTCCCAGAGATGAGGGCACAGGAAGGCAGGAGTGGCAATGAGGACGATGGCGGTTCTACCTCGAGACAAACCAACCTGGGCATCTCTGGGATGTTCAAGCGGACATGTGTAGACAAGGCTGGGTCACAGGGGACGGTCAGCACAGGGGTGGGGGAGAACTTGACGTCAGCAAATGGAAGAGCTGATCTTGGAGCCACAGACACCCTGCCAGTTATGACTCTCCCACCACTCAGCGGAATGCCTTGGGAAGGTGACTTATCCTCTCTGATCTTCAGTATCGTTAGTGGTGGCATGCGGGTGTCTGTGATATCTGCCACTGAGCCCACTGTGAAGATCCAGGAGAAACAGGGCCAAGACCTAGGTCAGTAGCTCTCTGAGTGTGGTCCCCGACCACCAGCATACCGCGACCTTAATAGAAATGCAAGTTCTCGGGCCTATCTCAGATCTACTGAACCAGAAACTCTGGGTGAGGCCCAGAGATGTGCTTCCCACTGTCCCCAAGGTTTGAGAACCTCAGAGAAGGAGAAATGCCAGCAATATACTTCACACTCTTCAAAGATGTGGCCCTGCCAGCGAATATGCCTTTGAAGCAGGAGTTTGTGGCCAGACACAGCTCTTAGGAAAAAATACTACAGGGGAGATTGAGGGGATTTCTATGCACCCCTAATCCCTGCCACAGGAAAAACCCAAGGGTGCCATGTAAGAAGCTCCTCCCCTGTGGTGTGCCTTGCCCCTGAGCCCCTGGCCTGATTCCTCCCTGCAGACCTCTGGATCCCTGAGATCCCCCTGTCCTGGTCCCCAGCCTCTGCAGGTCCCACTCCTCCTGTCTCACAGCCTCCAGCTGGCATGTCATGTTGGTAGCACTGCCCAAGGCTTAGCAGGTCCAGCTGCTGCCCTGTCATTCCCTCCTCCCTCCTTCAGGCTTCCGGTCACCCCACTCCCCAGCTGACTGTGCAGCATGATCCCCTCAACAGGCTCCTTCTGCTGGACATGGCTTAGAGCTCTCCCCACCCACCATACCTCCTCCCAGCTGCACTACTGCTTTGGGGGACCCCAGCATTCCTTGCTCCCTCCTCCAGTCCATCCTGTGGCCTCTCTCTGCCCTCTTATTCTTTATTGATGCCCAACCATAAGCCCGGCATGGGTCCTCCCAAGGGACAGTGCCAGAAACCGATAACAGCAATTGCTGTCATTGACTCAGTAATTACCAGGTGCCAAGAAAATGTGTCCTCACGCTCATTATCTCCACGACTCACAAACCAGAAAGGGGGCACCAGGACCCCCACCTATATGTGGATGAACTGAAGCTCAGGAAGGAGACCCAGGGTCACAGAGCCATCAAGATGGGAGCTGGCATTTGAATTTCTGCCCATCTGGCTCCAGAGCCAGCTCTGTCACCCCATGGCAGCTTTTAGGAACCCTGCAGAGTGAGTGGGGGCCATCAAGTGGCAGCCTGAGGAGGCAGTCTTCTAGAAGCAGGAAATCTAACATTGACTGTGAACTTGCTTCCTGCCCTTCCTGTGTTACAACACCTTTCCTCCTAATCTTGAGGATGCGTCTGTTCCTGCTAACAACCTCATGGTACTGGACATGCAGAGCACCTGGGAGCCCTGGGAGGAGGCGCTTCCTTCTCTCCCCAACAGAGACGCTGGGGTAAGTGCTGCCTTCCCCCGGGGGTGGGTGGAATGGCACTGGGACCATTGCATTTGCTTTTAAGGGAGAGACAACACCCAGAAGGCCAGAGAACTTGGAGGTGTTGAGCAGGGAAGGAAGGTGGGAGATTCTGAGCCCTTTCCCAACTCCTCATGGATGGAAGAGCCTGGCCCAACCCTCAGCTCCAAGGGCTTCATCCAGGACATCCACGCCAGATACTTCCCCAAAGGTGGACGCACCCTGCTGCTTGGTGTGGAGCTACTGTGGCACATGGCTCTGGCCCCCTGCAGTTCCTCACAGCCCCAGAACACAGCCAGCCTGGAACAGACCTGCCCTCGTATGTGCTGCTTCAAGGACCAGCCTGAGCTGAGGGTAGCGAGTACCATCAAGGACATCAACGCAGCCTCAGGGTGGTGATAGGTGAGAGGGTTCAGGTCCTCTCTGGCTTCTAGTTAAGTCATCTGTCCTGCTCACATCTGCTCTGCTGCATTGACTACCAACCCCTACACCACACACACACACACACACACACACACACACACACACACACTTTGACTCTCCCCCACAACCCAGGGCGAGCTTCATTGCTTCTGGTTCCCTGGTCATGTCCTCAGGGGCCACCTTGCCCCAACCTGTCTCAGCATCTTCATGCCCCTCTCCTGGGTCTTCTGTGGCACATACGCAGGTTTCAGGGGTGAACACTGGAGCACGTATACATGGACACTTCCTCATCTCGGGATTTCTTTCACAGTGGCTGGGGTCGTGGTCCCTCAGCCCCTGTCTTGTCCCTCTCCCAGCCAGGGTAGAACACTGTACCCTCCACCAAGCCT
This sequence comes from Callospermophilus lateralis, assembly GCF_048772815.1. Classification (NCBI taxonomy): domain Eukaryota; kingdom Metazoa; phylum Chordata; class Mammalia; order Rodentia; family Sciuridae; genus Callospermophilus; species Callospermophilus lateralis. Next base: position 81,059,070 of record NC_135319.1, read on the forward strand.
GGGAACTTCACTTTCATCGCATGTTTTGTTGTAAAACCCTGTGATCAAAGTCTGCCAGTGTTGACTTTTCATATTCAGAGGGAAGCTTTGGAATTTAGAAAAATTTCCTATTTCTTAACAAAGCCCGGCGTTCAACACTATGGTTTTGCCAAGGAGACAAAACGGAATCAAGTCTAATTTGATTGTCAAAGCTGAGCGATGGCTTTATTATTATTCTAGCAGAAACCTACCCATTCCCGGAAGTACTTAAGTCATTGATTCAATGAATGTACAGAGCATCAAAATGTAAGGACAATTAAAAATAGATGATTTTTTAAAAAAATATTATTTCTGCATATGTTCAAACTCCAAAAACTGGTAATAGCACAGACTTAATGTAATCTCATTTAGCTAGAATTATAAACACTATTTAGAAATGTATTTTTTTGTGCAGGTATCTTTAAAAAGGTGATGTACATAAGATAAGTTAGGAATGGCGAGCATCTTATAAATTGGTTAACGGCTGTACTGGGAACCCGGACTAGGTTCAAGAATGGGAGATATTGACAACTTGGCCTCCGTTCAAGTTTGCTTTTAATTTGATTTACTCTTAAAGCATCAAAGAAGCAATACAAAGGAGAAATAGAAGCAAAGAAAGCTTCTGGGTGCACCGTGGTTCCGATGTATCCCACTGACTGCTGAGAGGTGATGGCCAGGCTGGAGGGGTACCAAGCTGCAGACTCTCCTTTTGTCCCACAGCCTCACCACCACCAGGGTGTTAAAGTCTTGCTGAGTGGCAATGGGCACTCGCCCCACATCTGAGACTGCACTGCAGTCTTTTCCAATTTTCTCTCTCAGGAACTTTCTGTGGGCAGCTCAGGAATGGCCTCCCACACTGACAAGTGACGGAAATAATCTAAATAATAAAAGAAGTAGTTTAAAATAGTATTTTTGGAATAATGATCACCTGTTTCTTTGCAAACTCCACATTTACCAAGAATTAGGAGTCCTCCGGTGAACAGAGCCACAGGGCAGCCACCTCTCCTTCCTCCCTATCTACTGTCTCCACCCTCACACCCTGTCAGTTCCAAGGAGCCCACACTCAAGCTTCCTCTTACCCAAACTGGACAGGGACATCTGCTGCAGAATGGGGCATGCCCAGAAGCATGTTTGCAAATGTTTAAAACTGGCTCTCTCGTGGCTTATTTCTGCATAGGGTTTGCAGATTTCTGGGGCATACATATTCCCACGATGGCAAATTTTAAGCTATGAACATGCTGTCACTGAAAAAGGAGCTGGCAGAGAGGCAGCACATGATTAATGCTACGGTACTACTACAGGAATGGTGTCATGCACCATTACAGCTCAATTACAGTAGCGTTTCCATCATTTAGCTACAATACAAATAACAAGTGCATAGATGATAAAATGTACGACATTAATTAGGATTGAGTTTTTGTTATTACCTTTGGTTTTAATAAAATTTATTTAATTGTAATATTCTTTCATTTAATTTTTAATAATGGCTGTATTTAAAAACTGGCTCACAAACTTTCTGCAAATTTAACATTATCATCTCTTAGGAGCTGCTTTGGGCTGACTCCAAGCCATCACTGGGCTATGGCCTCCGTGGGCAGGTTGGGGAAAGAAAAGGAAGAGCATGCCTCTGCCACTAGACACAAGATGACATTTACAAAACAATAGAGCTTTTAAATATGCACATTCTTGCTGATCTCTAGTAGGTTTTTCTCCTGGCAAATTCACTTAACATTGTGTAGCTGTTAATTCACAAAACAATGGCGCTGACTATGCACACTACAACCTCAAGGTGGCGCTCTAACAGCAGACCCTGAACAGAAGGATCAGAGAGGGAGCCAGTTCTCTGTGTTCCCGAGAAGGCTCAGTGCCCTGAGAAGCTAGTTCAAAAGGCGCTGCATGCAGACAGGAGCTTTGTGTGGTTTGTCCTGTCAACACAGGGACGGGAGAGTCTTCTTTCTTGTCCGTAGTTCTCATTACCCAAGCCTGGCTTCATCAGGAAGGCCATGGTAGAGTGGAAGGGTCCATCTGCCCTTCCTTGGGTGGCAAAGACACTGAATTTGGTTAATTCCTTTCAAGTGAGGCAACAAAACATCCTTCTTAAATTCTCAGCATCACTCATGGGGCGGGATTCAAAGCCAGCCCAGGCCTTCAGCTGCTGGCGCTCTTTGCTGCCTCACACATCACAGAATCATGGATGGACTTGGGCAGAAGGCCTTAGAACAGCTGCAGTGGGGACCTGTCAACACCAAAGGGCCAGCACAATTGAGGTCTGCAGTACTCTCAGGTACACAAACCAAGCATGAGAGTCTGAGAGTGAGACAAGTCCCCACTGACGGACCAGGCCAGGGGGTCTCAGGCGGGTCTGGGGGGATGATCAGGGATGGGACAATGAAGGTACAGCACCTCAAGGTCACAGTTCCCTCCTTCCGATAATGACATCCCTGGCCTGATGACCTCAAATGTGGTCACACGACTCTCTGTCCTAAGAGATGTGAGGGGAAGTGATACTCAATGCCTGGCTGCCATCTTCCTGGTCCCCTGCTAGGGGGCAGGGTCAGTCGATACTGGGTAAAAGCTGCTCTGTCCACCTCAGTCCCTGAATGAAGTCTACCTGGAGCACAGCTGCACCCAGCCCAGGAAGGGATCTGGGGTGTTTTGTTCCCAAAGCTATTGTTTGTCCATCCTGCCCCATATAGGAGCAGATGGAGCAAAGTTTGGCAGTGGAGGAATGCAGGGCAGGCTGGGGAACAGCACAGAGCCCAGTGTGGGTGGAAAACAGGGTGAGGCTTCTGTGGCCATGGAGGAGGAGGTAGAAGGAGGAGCAGGGCCAGGGAGCAGGGCTAGGAAGCCGGAAGGGCTGAGCACTGCATTCCCACAGTCCACCACCCCTCTGCACCCTGTGGGCCCTCAGCAACCCGGACTCAGAGGCTGCAACAGCCCAATTGCTTAGAACATGAACAGGTGCCAGTCTGGACGCAAGGACTTTAGATCTACTGAGATAAGGTGGACACCAGAGGAGCCACTATGAGAGACCAGAGCAAACTGCTGGTCAGCACCAACCCATTCTCAGCCAAAGAGCAGGGGCCTGCTGTCATCCACAGGGACAGTCCAGCAGGGAGCAATAAGGAACAGCAGTAATTGCCTGACAAGCTCTGTCTTCGACCTCCATCCTCCCCCTGAGCTGATCTGAGTGTCCTCCTTGTGGGAGAAGGGTCCTCACCCCAGAGTCTGATCCTCAGCTTACCACTGGAGAAAACCTAGGGAGCCATCCTCAGAATAATACATTTAAATACATAAAATACATCACAGGATTACCAGGGAACCTAATTATTTTGTCAATGAGAATACCAAATTCTTTTAAAAATTCTATAACAACCATAATCTCTAAGTAGGGTTTTTCAAAACATCGCCCAAAACAATAATGCCAGGGTGAAAGTATCTGTGACATCTATAGGTGACACTGCTGACACTGGTTTGTTGCCACACTCATAATTGGTAGGTAATGCTCAATTTCGGCCAGAGACTAATGAAAATAAGATCATAAATTTATTCGTACTCAATTTACTGATCGCTGGAGTGGAGCCTAGAGGCCCCTGCCTGGGGCTGTCTGCCCCCCACGCCCCCCCATCAGTGAGACCCGTCCATCATTGTTAGATCCACGCGGCCCAGCCAGCCCCAGGGCTTTCGCATCGCGCAGGCGCAGACGCTCTCCTGGGCGCTTAGCGTCCCCTCTTCCCGGGGAGAAGCACTGGCTCCAGGAAGGGGCTCAGTCTAGGCGGCGGCAGGCGTGGGGGAGGGGTGGCAGTGGGAGCCACGTGGCCGCGGGTCCAAGGTGAGGCCAAGGGTGCCCGCTCCTCCGCCTGGCTGCGGTGCTCAGGAAGTCTCTTCCCCTGCCTGCCCACGGTGATTGCTTAATTGTTGCTAAAAGGATCAAATTCAAAGCACTCAGCCTCCCTCTCCCTTCCCGGGTCATTCTCTCGCCTCGCTCCAGTTTTTAATCAATCTCCCAGCTGTCAGTCAGCTGTCAATCTCCCAGCTGAGAGCCCCAGGGGTGGCCGGCGGCTCTGCCTTCCCTGGGGGTCCTGGCCACCTGAGCTGCTCCGGTTCCTGGGTCCCTGGGTCCAGTTATTTAACCTGAGTCAATACAAAAAGGATTTCTCAGCACACGCATACCCTGACGGAGAAGATTGACTCATTCTAGTGGGTAAAATTAAGAACACAATGCTCATCAAAAGATGCCAAAAAGACAGTAAAAAGAAAAGTCCTGGACACGGAGGCGGGATTCATTACACGCGTAACTTACAAAGGACAGGGTGAATAAAAACGCCTACAGATCAATATTCAGAAGACACCGCACGTGAAACACAATGAAAAATAGTAACCACTTCCAAAGGGCACACAAAGGGCAAAGAGGCATTTGTAGAGATGCTCAATCTCAGTTGTGACCAGAAAAATGCAAAGACCACAACAGGCGACGTTTCTGTACCCCCTAGATGATCCATAGCAATTAATGTGATGATCTCAAGGGTGGTGAAGTTGTGGGTGCTCGTTAGGAATCCTTAGGCAGAGTTGGTGAGAGGGTAATTGATTCCAACCTTAGGAGAGAAAATTGACAGAGTCTGGAAAAGTTAAAGCTACCTGAACTTTTACACAGTAATTCCACTCTTGGCATATCCTAGCACCCGCACCTTTCATAATAGCCAAAATGCCGGGGGTCAGGTGGGGGGCAGCAAAACACAAAAACAAGATATCCTTTGAATGGAGAATAGATAAATACATTGGCATCGGCATTCCCATGGAATACTATATAGCACTACAAAGGGTACCCTGGCAGGTGTACATGGCCACAGGATGTCTCAAGATGGTAATGGCCGACAACGGAAAGAGCAAGTCGCTGAGGGACACCCGCAGTGGTCCCACTTTTATGAAGCTCAAAGCCAAGCAGACTGAACAGATTGCTCAGGTGAGGCTGGATACATGTGCTGTGAACTGCTTTTTAAGTAATAAGGAAATAAATAACAGATCATTGGGGTGGTGGCTCGTGGTGGGTGGGGGAGGGAAGCACTTGCATGGATAGAGTCCCAGGTATGGCGAGGGATCACTCCTTGGGCTGGGCAGTGGACTTCCAATGCTTGTTTCACAAAATCACTGAGTGACCCCCAGGCAAGGTGCCAGGCAACCTGCAAAGTCCAAGAGGACACAGGGCCACTCTGGTGGGGTTGGCACTGCAAGTCTTGGAAATAACCCAGAGCAGCAGAGAACAGCCAGTGCTCAAGGTGGGGAAGGGAACCCACAAATACCCAAGAGGTGATATGTCCCTTTACATGTGAGAGAGAGAGAGAGAGAGAGAGAGAAGAGAGAGAGAGAGAGAGAGAGAGAGAAACGTGTGAAACGAGTGCCGATCACACCCAGTGCAAAGATGGGCAAACTGAGGCTCAGAAAGGTTGAGGCACTTCTGGAGGAAGAACGGCTGAGAAGTACTGAGGCCGGGTCTCCTGCAACCCAGGTCCCTATGACTGCGTGGGCTCTTCTCTTCCCACACCACCCACATGGCCCTGGGCTGATCTGAAGAAGCTCGTGAGGAGGTGGCTCTGGAGACGGGCCTGGAAGGACATGGGCGTAGCAGCCAGCAGAGGAGCCTCATGGGAGGGAGGCCTGGCCTGGACCAGGTGCAGCAGGCATCAGTAAGGTCCGGGACACAGAGAGCAGGGACAGCAACGGGGTCTGGTTTATGGGGCCAGCCTGGGGCCCAGGGTCTGCACATGATTAATGACCATCAAACATTGAGTATGAGCATGTGGGTAGACTTGGCCTGAGCACAGGCTGCACGTGGACGGAGAGCCACAGCCCACCCAGAGGCAGCTGCGGCAGCCACCTAAGCAACGTCCTGCTTCCCTTGTGCCCTCTCATCCCACCAGCCAGAGTGAGCTTTATCAGGTGTAAACTGGAGCACATTTTCCCCCAGACTATAAACCTCCAATGGTGTTCGTGAGATTTTTTTAATTATTATTTTGATTTTTTTTTCTTTCGTGATACATTCTTCAGTGAAAAAAAATGTGCAGAATAGTGTGAATAGTGAGCACAGTGCACCACCGTTTATTGTTTTTTGAATTTCGCACGTGTAGGTATGTACTTATATATCCACGAGAGCTCTCGGGAGCAGCATAGAGGGGCCTGGTTACAGTGGTGACCTCTCAGGGAACCAGGTGGCTGAGTGGGATGGAGACTGGCCATGTGTTCCTGGCCAGTCTCATTTCCTCTGCCTGCTCACACAGGAAGTCCACATTTCCCAGCTAACCTTGTGGTTCCAAGGGGGCCATGTGACTAATGCTGGGCAACGGACAGTGGTGGAAGTGATGCCTGTCCCTGCAGGCCAGGCCACTCCTGAAAGATTCTCTGCTTCCTGTCCCCCTCCCACAAAGCTGGAGGTGATGCACTCCAGGGCAGAAGAGGTGCTTGATGGAAGGAGATGGATCTCTGGGAACCATTTAGGGGCTGGAGGCAGTGAAGAGGAAGAGGATGCCATCCAGGGAGCCTGTGAACTGTCTTGAACAAGATGTGCTGCTGGTGTGCCATGTCATTGAGATTGGGGCATGTTTGTTATAGCTCAGGGGAATTTCCCTGACCGATACAAGAGGAAAACTTCACCACATACTTTCATGTATTTTAAATTTTGTGCCATCTGCATACATTATATATTTTTTAAAAAACCAAATACAGCTGAAAGAAAATAACTTTCCACAGGCTCCTCATATGCTCATAATGAAATCCAAACTCCACCCTAAGCCATGTCCTAGCCACGTGGCCCCACATGCCCTCCTGCTGGTCTCCCAACACTGCAAGCTTGACCCCCACTCCCTCAGACCCCGTTCTCACTGTACTCTTGCCTGTGGTGTTCTGCATGTGATCTTAACCCAGGTGACTCCTTGCAATTCAGGTGCCAATGTCAAGGGTCTCTGGCCAGTGTCTGTAGCACACTGCCCTGTCTCCCTGTCCTGCTGGGCCTTTCTCCTGTCCTGATAATTTTCTTTTTTTTCTTCTTCTTCTTCCTCTTCCTCTTTCCTCTTCCTCTTCCTCTTCCTCTTCTTCTTCTTTCTCCCTTCTCCCTTCTTTCTTCTTTCTTCTTTTTTTTTAATGGCCTTTCTCTTCCAGTGCAGCAAGAACCTTATCTGTCTTGGTCACTCTGTAAGCCCAGCACTTAGAGTAGTGCCTGGACTCTAGGTATTCAGTGAAGCCTTGTGGATGAACAGATGGATTAATGGATGGACAGATGGATGGATACAGGATGGATGGATGGATGGATGGATGGATAAATGAATGGACAGATGGATGGATGGATGGATAGATGGATACATGGATGGATGGATGGAGGATGGATAGATGGATGGACAAATGGATGGATACATGAATGGATGAATGGATGGATGGATGGATGGATGGACAGATGGATGGATACGTAGATGGATGGATGGATGGATGGGTGGAAAGATGGATAGATACATGGATGGATGGATGGATGGATGGATGGATGGGTAGATGGATGGATTTCTAACAACCAAGTTTCAAAAGTCAAGCTGGCTTATGTTTGTCCCTGTGAGGTCAGCTGCCCAGCCCCTCCTTAGGAAAGACTCTTCCTGTTCCTGCTGCATGTGGCTGCCCTTGGAGTTACCATGTTCTTAAAAGGGTCTGTGCCTCTGGGCCCATCTGATTGAAGAGTGAGTCCCTTCCCTGGGATCTCTGAATTGAGATGAGATGGGTAGAAATCCACATAGACAGAGTCTCTGTGTGTGCTGAACCTGCGCCACTAGATCCTGAGCTGTGTCTGGCTGGTGAGGCTGAGCGTCCTCCTGCACAGGGCCAGGGGAGGAGCCAGGAACCAACGGAAGGGCCAGGCCTGCTGCCCAGGGCTGTGCTGCGTCCCGCCGGGGGGCATCTGGGAGCACCGTGATCTAATCACAAGACCCACTGGCAGGGGAGTTCTGGTCCTCACACCCAAGTGAGTCCTGAGCACCAAGGGCCAGCAGCAGGCCCTGGGGCTGGATTCCAGAGGACACTTTCCTGGAACCCTCACAGTGCCCACCTCTCAGCTGGCCCAGAGCCCTCCATTTCCGCTCCTGACGCCTTTCCTTCCTCATCCTCGCCCTGCCATGGTTAGAATGCTAAAGCCTGGGGTGGGGGATGTGATTTCTAGAAAACAGGCAGCCGCTGATTCCTTGTTTGGGTCCCATCAGAGCCTCGGGCCACTGTGGGAGGAAAGGCTGGGCCCAGACCTGCAGCAGAGGGGCAGCATGAGCACCCTGAGCCATGGGCACAGGGCAGTCCTGGCACCAGGGAGGCAGCCAGAGAAGCAACCTGGCTCAGGCCCTGCCCTGAACTCAGGACCCAAGTCCTTTCCTGCCCCTGCCCCTCCCTCCACAGAGTTGTCTACAGGTGTCCGTGGCAAACACCTGCTCCTCTCCTGGTGCAGGGGTACAGTATATGCTCTGCTGTCCACCCCTACCCTGTTGTTTATGACCTCCTGATGCATGCCCTAAATGTCCACTTGCTCTCTTAGGGCCTCTGTCACCTGTTCCCAAAGGTCCCAACCATCCGCTGGTTACCTCAGCCAGTAGCCAGGTGTCCAGCTGGTCCTCCCACTAGCCCACTGAACTCTGCTCTCCTCATCCTAAAACCCCAAGAAATAGGCTGTTCCTTCCCTTGTCCCTCCCACCACACAGACTGCTGGTCCCTCCCATGGCCCTGCCTAGACCCTGACAGAGTGGCCCAACACAACTCCCCTTTTCTCCTCCCCCTGTGGCCCAGAGACATCCCAGCTAATCCGCCAGTCATGAGTCTCTCAGCAGAGAATCAGCCCACACATGGGCTACGAGTCTCTGCTGTCCCTCGAAGTTCACCTGCAAGGCTGGCATCAGAGGAGTCCCCTGGAGCATCTTGGGCTATTCTGCAGGTGACAGAGGGGGCTCTGGAAAGGAGCCTTCAGAAGATCTCAGCAATGGGACACAAGTTAGGCCAGGTCTATGTAGGGCCCCAGGGAGAGTGTCCTGGGCCTGGGCACAATGGGGTGGGAAAGGCCAGGCCCACCCACCGGGCCCTGCCTGTATTCTGGGCCTATGTCTTCAGGAGGTCAGCTTAAATCACACGTACACGCCTGCACACATTTTCCTGGACATTAAGATTCAGTGCCTTTGTATGCTTACGTCTATGATCCAAGCAAGATCTAAATCACTGTTCTCAAAGAAAAATGTTCATCTTCATTTATAATTAAAGAAATGTAAATTTAAATCAACGAGATATTTTTCATCTGGTTCAGCGGTGTTCAGCCATGCCTGCCCCTTAGGATCTCCTGGGAAAAAAACATTTAAAGGCCAACGTCCAGCTCCCTCTTCCTCAGAGATACCCCCCCCCGCCACACACACACACACACACACACACACACACACACAGAGTCAGATTCTGCTTTGATCCATCCATCCGGCATATAGAGCAGGGCACAGGAACTGGCCGTTTTCCGAAAGCTCCCTGGGTAATTCTGATTGGGATCAAGATTGAGAACTAGCGGCCCCTCCATTTGGTAAAGTGTGAAAACTTCAATGGCATCTCATGCATTCCGGGTGAGAGTGCAAACCAGTTAGAAAGTTCTTTGGAGAGCAGTTGGCAATGCCTACTAAAGCTGAAAGTTCTGGCAACCTCTGACCAGCAATCCCACTCCTAAGAATTCAGTAGATCTTGCTCCAGTGCTTCATGCTCTGTACACGGGATACCCCTTGCCCCCTGCTCCTAATAAGCAAAGATTGGAAAGGGCCCAAATGCCGCCCAGTAGGGGATGGTTAAATCAAGCGTGGCACATCCACATAATAGAATACTCTGTAGCCAGCAAGAAGCCCCCCCCCCCCCCCCCCGCAGGCAGCTCCCTGTGGACTCCCGCAGTTTCCAACATCCCTGGGAAATGCTGGGAGCTGCGTGGGAGTGGGGTGTGGTTTTTGAACACAGACGTGCGCATCTATATTTGGATATGCACTCAGAATCTCTGAAAAGGTATGCCTTTCTAAAAGCACTTAATGGTTATTGCCTTTGGGGAGAAAACCAGCAAGTTGGGGAGGGGGGAAGGGGGGACTTGGTTTTCACCCAGTACCCTCTTTCACACTGCTTGACTTTTTGTCATGAATATGTACTATTTTTTCAAAAGAAAAAATTTAGAAGGTGAAGAAGAAGAGAAGGGAGGACAGAAGGGAAGGGGAGGCCTGGCAGCTTTGGCACAGGAACTAAGATGACAAGGACCAAGTGACAGAGCTCCAAAGGGGCCTCAGCCTAGGGGCAAGGGACACCGTAAGGGCCCCCTGTTCAAGTCAGGTCCCGGGGGTAGGAGAAGTGCAGTGACACTCCTGTGGAGCCAGAGGGGTGGGTCCTGAGGGCAAATCCCTTCCTCAGGTCACCTCCGTGGGACGCCATCGAAGTACATTTTAAATTGCAACCCCGAAAGTAGAAGTAGGAAAAATATCTGTGTCACGGCGCAAAAATGGAAGGCAAAGGACGTACATCCCGTCTTTGCTCTGGCGCTGCCCAAAGCACACCCTGCAAAATCTAGACCCCTGAGAGCAGCGGGAGGCGGCCGGGCGCTGAACGTCCTGCAAACACCGCCCTCTTGTGGTGCGGCCGGCGAACTGCGCACAGGTCCACAATCTTGCGGCTTATGCGTTCAGACCTGGAGAAGAAAAAAGTACCTTCTGACGGGAGAAGCACCCAGCAGCAAGGAAAGTACAGACTCCATTCAAAATGCACATCTTAAGAGTGGTTCATGGACTGACTTTCAACTAACTCTCCTACCAAAATAAAATAAAAGAACTTGTTTTTTTTTCTCCAAAAAATCTGTGTTCTTGTGGAAAAAATAATGCTGAAAGAGAAGAGACACCTGTGATCACCAGACTGTGAGCATTTTGGTGCACAGTCACCCAGACCCTCTATCAGTATGGATGCTCAGACATGCATGCGAATTTACAGCAACGGGCCGTGCAGTACACACTGCTTTTTAGAATACTTTTTTTCCCTGTCTCAATAATATACTGTGGACATCTGAACATTAAACACGTTATAGCCTCATTTTAATGTCTTAAATTGTAAAAGTTATATTTGTGTAAATATATGGAGAGATCAACTCCCACAGATGAGTGGCTTATAGTGTAGCCAGGTGGGAGAAAGAGCTAGGACAGACAGACAGAAACCCCTCCGAGGCCAGGGTTTCTGGATAATAGGGCTCAGAGACCACAGACACAAACCAGGCCTCATCAAAGTCAGGCCAGATCCTGTGTAAGCAGAAAAACTGATTGGACCAAAGGGCATATGAAGAGGTCAGAGACACCGAGTGCCTTACCCGGGGTTGAGTTGGAGGTTAACTTCCTAAACCCTGTAGATTCATATAAACCCGGAGACAGCACACACCCACTGGCAACCCTCCCAGGAAACCCCTCCTGCTTTGGGAGCTTGGCTGACTTGCTTTCTCTTACTCTAATAAATCCTGGTACTTTGGTCTCACCCTTGTGTCCGTGGATTTCATTCCAAGAATTTTTGAGATAGAACCCACCACCCATGCTCCCTGCACCATAGTAAATACATTCACTAAGCAACTACTGATCTAATGTGCTGGTGTGGAAATGTGTCTGATACATCACATGATAAAATAAAATTGTACCATGAAATTATGTGTGTTCAAGTATCCTGCTTTAGCTTACAAAGATTATTCAAATATTGTCTAGTATTATATTACATATAGAAAGAAAAATATGCCTGTATCCGAGGAGAAAGTGTTTCTTGAAGGATACTCCAGAAACTCTCTAAGGAAATAGGATGGAGAGCTGAGTACAAATTTCACTCACCTCTGAGTGATTTTAGGAAAAAATATTATCCTTTATATTATTTCGATGCTGGAGGCTCTGTTCTTCTAGCCCAACTGTCCCCTACCAAACTGCTGCTATGTGTGCCTACATCTCCCTGTCTGCTGTCACCCGAGTCTAGTTTCCCTGCAACAGCCCGTGGAAGCCTTCTACAACAGAACCTGCTCAGGGGCTTTATTCCACAACGCCAATCAACCCGAGGTCCAAGGTCCATGAAGCCAGGCACAATGTCTCCCAATGACTCTTCCAGCTTCATGTGTTCTTCCTCTTCCTGCCTTCACTCTGCTTGGGCCAGATACGGACCAGCTTGCTGTTCCTGGAACTCCAAGCATTCTCTAGCCACAGGGCCTTTGCACTTGCTCTTCCCTCTTCCCACAATGCCAGTCTCTTTAAAGAGTCACAGTCTCTTTCCCTTGCTGTGTCGCCATCCCAGCTCAAGTGCTTCTTCCCCTGAGAAGCTGTCCTGACCACTTGGCCATGAAGGGCACTCTCCCTTCCCAGACTAACCAGATTGCTTTCTCTTCACAGCCCTGAGATTACAGTCAACACCTCTGTGTTTACTGGTCTTTGAAGTTCCTCTCTAAGTTAGAAATGATCAACCTCCCAAGAGCAGGAGACAGTCTTGTGGTGCCAATGCACCCAGACAAGGCTGGTGCACACAGGCCCTCTGTAAGTGTATGGTACTGGAGCCACTGGGAAGCTGTCACCCCCTGGGTGGCCGTCGCTTGAAAAGCCTAAATCTGCCACTTTTCTCGACTGCCCCAGAATGAGGTCAGGCGTGTTGAAATCATCTCTTCCCTTTATCAGGAAGACCTGACAGAACCTTTTTAATGCAACAATTTGGGAGAAAATTTGCAAATAGGTTATTACAGGGGGAAAAAAAAAAAAAAAAAAAAAAAAAAAAAACACCTTTCCTCTAAACCCAAGCAGCACATCTACCCAACGCACTGACTTCTTTAGAGAGAAGCAGAAAGGTTAATATCGCCCCGTCAGAGTAAAGGAGCCAATTAGTGCAACTGTGATTCAGAAGAAGAATAGAGGTTAATTGCTTGGCGTCCACATGTCTCAAACGCCTAATGCTATCTCATTATTTTTTAGCTACATATTATTCACTTCATACACCTAAGTCTTCCGCCTTATTACTAATTAGTGATTCCTTATCCTCCAATCTTACCCAATTCAGGCTGTCATCATAGGGCCCTCCTCAGCCCTCATTCTCCCCAAGATGGAACAAAACTGTTGGGGAGACGTTGGCACCTCCTGTTCCCGGCTCCCACCTCCGGCTCCCACCAGCATCTCCTGGGTTCCCCTCTCCCCTCCCTGGGGTCCGCAGTTCCCCTGGCCGCCGAATGCCCGGATGTTCTGTCTCTGCACCCAGCCTCACTCTTGCCCTGGTTCTCAGCATCTGCCCGTGTCCAGGCGTGGTTCCAAGCTTATCTCTCAGGTAGACAAAAGATGCAAATTATTATTGTCTTTTTTCCCCCTCAGGTGACCTTGTTCTTTTGAAAAGACCCACAAACTTGTTGCCTTGGAAATGGTTAATTCAACGAATCAGTATCTCCTGGGAGTGTAATGATAACATTAGCAAGAAGCACCATGGCCAGACAGACCTTTGGAACCTCTTAGGTCCTGGCAGGGCACTAGGAACTCCACATGTGTGATGTGACCCATGCGGGCCGTGCGCATGCTCGGCAGATCTGTGCACCCACCCAAGGGTGGCAGCCTGGAGTCCAGCCCCAGATCTGCAACTGTGGGGCCTGACAGAGCCACGGGAAAGCTGCTCTCTTGTTCAGGTCCCACTTCTGTTATTTGAAGTCTGTGGCCTTTGCCAAACCTCACATCTTAAGAGGCTGCCGGGTGGGTAGGAGCTTTTCGGGGCACCTGTCCTCTTTTGGACTGGTCTCTCTCGGGGATTAACACCATGCTCTTCCTTCTCCTCATCAGAGAGACATGGGTAAGGAGAGGCAGGATGCAACCCCAGCCAGAATCCCAGTCCCACCTTGGCCTTGCTGGAAGGCGGCAATTCTGCCCTAGGAAATGGTGGATCTTCAAAGTTGTCTGTGGAACCAGAGTTGCAAATTGAGGAACCTGGGGTGGAGGCCCGAGCTGCCTCTCCTCTTCCTGGGGAAGGATGCTTCTGATAAAACGAGGGGGGCAGTGGTCCCTCCTTTTCTGGAATTAACAGTCGTAGATTGCAAATCAATGATGTTTACCCAGAGACAGGCTTAGATGTATGGGCAGGGAACAAAAAACTCTAAAGAGAGACCAAGTTGACTTGGGAAAGAACAAAGGTTTTCTAGCCCTGCAGGGTAGGAGGAGTACTGGCACACCTCCTGGGTAAGAGAATCAGTGACTGGGAGGTACATCCCAGCGGATTATCCATCGAAGAACAAGAACCAGACAGCGTGAGAGGAGGTGAAGAGACACAGTATAGATCAGGGCTCTAGGAGGAAAGTGGTGAAAGAAACAGAGGTGATGTGAGAGGAGAAAAGGGTGAGAACTTTCCGGAACTGACTAAAACTATCAATGTCTGAATTTAAAAAACCAATAAATGCCAACCAAGAAGAACAGAAAGATGGGCTGGGGATAGAGCTCAGTGGGTAGAGTGCTGGCCTCACGTGCACAAGGCCCTGGGTTCGATCCCCAGCACCACACACACACACACACACACACACACACAAGAACAGAAAGAAATCCATGCTTGACACATCACAGTAAGACTACTGAACACCAAAGACAGAGGGGAGATTCTAAATGCAATCAGAAGAAAAGCTAGCCACCAACAGAGGAGTAGCAGCCTGACAGCTGGCCCCTAACGGGCAAGAATGGGAGTCAGAAGAATGCTATGGAACATTCAGCGTGTAGTGCAGAGATAACCGCACCTGGAACTCTGTGCCCGTGAAACCATTTCAGAACAAGGCCAAATAGAGGCATTTTCAAAGCAATAAAAGAATCTGCTGCCATCCCACCACAGTAAAGGAAACGCTGAAGGATGGATTTCAGGCAGAAGGAAAGTGATCTCATTCTGAAGACTAAAATGTAAGAAGGAATAAAATGCACAGAATTTAAATAAGCATTAATTGCATAAAATAACAATGATTACTGTGGAATTAAAGAAATACAAAACAAAAATTTACAACACAACAATAGCCTGCAAATCAGAAGAGGGAGACTGAAACCAGAGTGTTCTGAGATCCTTGGACTGAGCAGAAGGAAGGCAGAGTGTTGATTATCCTCACATTTTGATAAGTTAATATGATGATTTCTAGGATAACCACTAAAATAACAGAGACACAATATATAGCTTTCAATCTACTAGAGGAGGAAAATAAAATGGGAAAGAATAATCCAAAAGATAATGAGAAAAGAATAGGAAGGAAAAAAATCATACAGCACAAAATGAGATGGCAGGTAAAAGTTTGAATATATTAATAATTACAATAAATGTAAAGGGACCAAATCCTCCTGGTAAAAGATAAAGATTATAAGTTTTTTTAATCTACATACTTTCCACTTATCAGAATCATAACAAAAACTTAAAGATATAAAAAGGTAGAAAGTAAAAGAGTGAGAAAACATATACAAGGAAAACAAACATAATACTAACAAAAATGATCATAGAGTGTACTTTAAGCCATTCCCAACAAATCTCAAAGGCTTGAACACACACAGGTCACATTCTCTGATCACAATTTGTGAGCCCAGAAATCTATATCCAAAAGATAATTATTTTAAAATTCATGTCTGAAATTGAGAAATACATTTTAAATAACAATTTTACCAAAGAAGAAATCATAAGTGAAATTAAGAAAAATATTTAGAATTAAGCAATAATGAAATAAATACTCTGTATCAAAACTTATGGCAAACAGAGCACAGAGTAAACTATAGCATTAACTGCTTGTATTTCATAAAAAAATAAAAGGAAGAAAAGGTGAAGAATTAATGAATTAAGTACCATCTTTGAACTTGGACAAAGAAAAGCAAATTCAAACGTTTTCAAAGGTCTGTGAGGGGAATTCAGTTCACCTTCACACCTGAAAATGGAGGATGGCCTCTCCCACCTGCAAGAGTCTTTTCCACTGGGAAGGGGGTGTTCCCCCCATCCCAGTAGGCTGTCTGCTGGCAGCACACAAGATGATTTTCAATGATACTTGGGCTCATGGTTATTTTAATAGATTTTTTTTGAATCAATTTTTCCTACTTAAGATGGGTTTTCCATTTATAACAGTGAAACAGCTTTCCTTTAAACATAGTTATTTGGGCTGGCGTTGTGGCTCAGAGGTAGAGTGCTTGTCTAGCAGGCGTGAGGTCCTGAGTTCCATCCTCAGCACCACATAAAAATAAATAAATAAAATAAAGGCATCCTGTCCAACTACAACTAAAAAAATATTTTTTAAAAAATATAGTTATTTACCAAGATGATGAAATTAAAAGGAACCTATTAAATAAATAACAATATAGTATTGTTTGGCAAAAAAAAAAAAAAAAAAAAAGCTCTTTTCTAAAGTGGAAGCAACAGTTCTTGTCTCATAGCATTGCTACTGGGATAAGTTATAGGATAAGTTTACAACATAAAACCAAACGTCACCAATTATTACTTGTACAGCAGTCGAACAGTCCCTGGTACTTAGTGAGAACTCAGTATTTTTAGCTGTTATCCTAATAATAACTTGAGTGATTAAAATTTGAGAAATGCTATTCCAACTAAGGCTCCAAAAATGAACTTTAGATCAGAAATGAAACCTGCAGAGCGAGAGGAGGAGGCTGGTCTGGTCTCCCGACACACACTCTCTCCCCTTCCCCTCCCCAGGGTGTGGGGCTGGCTGCCCCGGGGATCCGCCATCCTCCGACTGTCCTGGCCCCGGGCTGCTCCTGGCCGACCAGCTGTGTTCATACCACGGGGCCCAGTGCAGGACTGACGGGGCCTAGAATGTTGCCCCTTCTAAAGAGCCTCACTTCAGAGGGCAAGAGCAATCCCCAGTTGGGGCTCTGAACAGCTGAGCCGCAGGGCAGAGATCTGGGGGCAAGGTGTCCGGTCCTGGGACATCTCCTAGAGCCGAGATCCTCAGTCCAGCCTGCCCTCTGCTTGGAGGCAAACCGTGTCCTGGGAGCAGCCCGGTGCTGAGGGCAACTGGCCCGTATACTTTGGCAAGAGTGATTTCTTGAGATGGTTGCAGCCCTTTTCGCACCAGGAAAACTTCCAAACTTCCCTTTTGCGGGGAGGGGGTGCTACTGCGGATGGAAGGGGTGGGGCTCTTTTCCATTGACCTACATCTTCATCCCATTTCACATCTTATTTTGAGACAGGATCTCGCTAAATTGCTTGGGGCCTCGCTAATTGCTAAAGGTGACCTCAGCCTCCGGAGTCTCCGGGATTAGAGGTGCACTCTGGCTCTCAGGCCAATCTTTCGTTTTCCAATACGCTCTATATGATTTTTCCGCATCGTTCCAAGATGATTAGCAGAGACAGTCCGTGGGTCCTTCCTTTGCAACATTTCCCCTTTCCCTTAATTATTGTTCCTGCCCTTGGCGGCGTTCTTGAGGTCCTCCCGGGAAACCCCACTGAGCGAAACTCACCACCCTGGAATGCGCTTCCCATCCCAGCAGCTGGCTGGGAGCACCGACTCTCTGCAGCCGCCAGGGGGAGCTATAGCTTTCTCTTTGGAGCCCCTGAACTCAGCAGCCTTAGTTTCTTGTCATTTTGCTAAGCAGAGAGGTTCCTGGGACACCAAGAGACTCACGAGGGGACACGTCTTTATGAACCCGATCTACTCCGGGGGCGGAGGCACAGAGCAGGCAGTTTCGCTAAGGGCTGCTTCCTCATTGGGGAGACTTAGATTGTGGGCCAGGGTCCTTGATCCCACAGGACCCAGCGACCAGGAGTCAGACACTAATGATTTTCAAATGCCTGTCATGAATAGGTATTCTGCTCGCCCAGGGAGCCTAAGGGAACGACAGTCGTGAACATGTCACTTGTAATTAAAAGCACAGGGAGAACACACACCACACCCTGGAGCCACCAAGGAGGAAAATACATCGGCTCCCTCTAAAGACTGGGCCTGGGGACCAGAGGGCACAGCAGGCTTTACCAGAAGCCCAGACAGAAGGACATCCCAGCAGAGGGTAATTTGGGCAAAGACACAGCAGTGGAAATTATGCAGTTTCCATTTGGGGGAAATAGGGGCTTTGGAGGGATGGTAGAGGCCAGGACTCGACATGCAGGACCTTCCAGGCCAGGCTGGAGGGACTGGCTCCGTTGCTGCAGTGACCATGTGGGCTTTTGGAAGGGGAGGGACATGATCAGGTTACTCGCTGGCAGTGTGGATGACAGGGGACAGGATGGGAGGCAGGGGGAGAGGCAGGAAGCTCCTATAATCTTCTAGAAGCCCTCTGAGATTATGTGGCCACCAAGGTGACCAGCTGTTCTGACTTCCCTGGGATGAAGGGGGACTTCCAGGATGCAGCTTTAAAATCTGGAAAGTGCTGGGCAAACTGGGGCACGTTGGTCCCCTGGCTAGCCACTGTCAAAGCTGTGCCCCTCACTCAGCAATGGTGGAGGGAGTTTAGTAGCACGGCACCATCTTTAGACACAGTCTTACTAAGAAACAACACAGAAAACACAAAAGTGCAGCCACTTGGGCTGAAGAGGAGGATGGAACAGGATGGGAGAAGATGGACCTGCCATCCCGGGGCCCCAGCTCACCTCTGCAAACCCCCAGTGAGTGTGACAGTCACTGACCTAGACAGCAGAGGGTTCCACCTGCTTCATGCCTACAACCATTTGTTGAACTGAAAACCCAGTTGATTCAAACCGATGTTCTGGTCCAATAGCAGGCCAAGGAGTAAAATTTAAACCCACTCCAATATTTGGCCCACCTCTTTGAACTGGAACTAAATCCATATTGCGTCTCCGATTATTGTCTGGGACTTAGCTCCAATCCCCCTGTGAACTGACCTTGAACCAAATGATCAGTTCCTCTGCTTGAGTTGCTGACAGCACACGGCCCAGCCAGCTCCATCCATGAGCATTGTCTTCAACCTGGGCCATGGTCAGAGAGGGCAGAGAAGGACCAATGATGAGACGCTCCTGGTGTCCCTGACACTCATTGAGCCTTATGCCACCCCTAGGGGCCCACTCCTACAGCCTGGTCAGTTTGCCAGGTTCAGAGGCATCTTCTGCCCCTGGACATGGAATCAATTTTCTTTGCCCTGACCCTCAGCCACAAGCAAGGGGCCATCTCTGAACCCTGACCTGTCCTTTCCCCCCACCCCCAGCCATGTGCACAGTTCTTAGCACAGTCTCCGCACAGAGCTTCCTGTGCTCACTTCCAACCTGTTCAGGGCTGTTCCCTGAAAACAGGGGCTTCTGTGGCTTCATCCACTGGACAGCATCTTGGGGCCCAGCTTGTGAATCAAACAGCACGTCTGGAGGCAGGAGAGATGCGGGCAGTTCTAGCTTCCCACATACTGCTGGGTGACACACCCACAGACACACTGGGGTTATTCTTCTGTTCTTACAAGGACTGACCCAGTGGAAATGGACTGGAAGATCCTAATAGAAACCTCGTAGCTTTAGGAGATCTCAGAACATGCTGTGCGGTCTCCTGAGAGGTCCCTGCTGAGCCCACACCCACACGGGATCACTGCCTGTCTCCTCGAACTGCAAGCTCACTATGGGTTGGGCATGGCAGCCTCCTGGTGCCCCACATGGAACTGGTGCTTAGCACCTGCCTGGTGAACAACTCACTTCCCTTCATGCAGAATCACATGTGGGAACTTACAGGCCAGGCCCTGCACCCGGGGCCAAAAATACAGCCGTGGAGAGAGCAGGAAACCCCCTCCTCAGTGGTGCTTAGAATTCAGCCAGCAAATGAACAAGTGGGCAGGTGAAGGATATTTGATGCTGTGGTTTGGTTTTTTCCAGGAAAATCCATTAGGAAAACCCACTTCCTCTTACAGGAATTCCATCTCACCCGCCTAATACCCAAAATGGAAAAGGATGAAATAGAAACCCTCTTCTCCCAGAGAATGAAAGCCAAGAAAGCTGACACCCGGGAGCCTGATCCTCGCTCGCAGAGAGTTCCCGGTGAAAGCCATGGCTTCAGTGAGAGCAAGTGCGTCCCTTCAGTGACAAGACGGCCCGGTCTTGTAGGGAAACAAACGCTTTCTTGGTGGCCTCAGCCTTGCCACCCACTCATCCCAGCTCCCAGAGCTGATGACCTCCGACCCCAAACCTTCCCTATCACAGGACAGCTTGGTGTGTCACCATGTCCCGGGCCACCTTATGAGTGGGTTAGCCTGCATGGGTTCTCAAGTCCAATTCAGCTCCTAGATCCCACTGTGTCCCGAGGGCAGGGGTTGCAGCTCTGTATGAAACCCTGTCACTCCCTTGTGGGTACAGAGGCTGGTGCATGGGCGAGCAGGAGCCCCCAGCTGCCCAGCACTGCCTGGCTTTGCAATCACCATGCTAAACCCAGGGGCGCCTGCAGTGCCTCACAGCCTGTCTCTTGTCATCTGAGTGCCAGCTGACCACAAGAAGCCCAAAGGGGCCTTGGACTTTGTCTCCCAGGGGGAAGGAAGTGGGGTAACTTAGAGGGTGCACCTTGCCTTGCTGTCCAGGGCAGGCTGGGCTCTGAGGCACTGTCCTTACAGGTCTCGAGGCGACACCAACACTTTCTACATTCAGACGAAGCCCCTCATCAACAGCCTTTCTGAATCAAACAGCAAAACAGTCATCCAAAGACGCAGCCGTGAGCAATTCTCATTTCACCCTTAATGTACCACAACTGCAGTGGGGGCAGGGCAGAGGCCAGGTGGCAGCGCACATGTGCACAAAAATCTCATTTCTTGGCCCAGGACACTGCTTGCCTGCAATTTGCTCTGACTCTCTGATGCAGAAGGATATGAATCACAGTTAAATTCTGCCCAATAAACAAGCTACGTTTTAAAGTTCTGTAAAACCTACAATTTTAGAAAAGCTCGATGGAGTTGACCCTAAATTGAATCCAACATGTCCTATTTCTGGTCTAATGCCGGGTTCCTTTCATCAAGAACAAACATACCCACAATGGCTTGATTCTGCGAATGGACTCTGTATAAATATGCAGAAAGCGCACGCACTCACGTTAGTCCCCTGCCCCTCGCCGTTTTTTTTTTTTTTTTTTTAATAATAATAATAAAAAAAAGATGGTGTGCTTTGCTTCTCAGAGGTTATTTCCCACCAAGTTTCCCTGGCATGCCCATCTGAGGTTTTCAGGTGTCACCGTCAATCACGCTGCAAACTGGAAGCCCACTTTGGGATTTTCATTTTAGTGCTTGCTAAGGTCAGAAGGTGTCCTGAGTGTCAAGAGACCCTGTCCTGAAGGTGACTGAGGGAACATTGGAGAAAGTGAATTCTTGGTACCTGGGCACCATACTGAAAAACTGGACAGCCTGCTTTGTCCTGGATCTAAATTCAAGCAAGAACTCGGAGGAAGGGCGTGGCAAACAAAAATACATAAGGGGGGGGGGCGGGGCGGAGTTATTTCTTATGAATATACCTAACATGTTTTAAGTTTTAAAAGCTTTGTGGCAAATTTATAGATGTGATAAAATCTTATAGAACTATTCACCAAAAGGGAAAAAAAAGAGTGCTTATAAAACTGATGAAAAACAATTGAGGCGTAATTCATAGTATGGTAGCAAAGTCAATTTCCTGGTCCGGGTCACTGAGCTGAGGTCATGTGAGAGGCTGTCTTTGGAGGGTGCTGGGTGAAGAGTACACTGATTAGGCTAATTTTTCTGTATAAAAGAGTACAACCATGGGTTGTTCCATGCTTGTGGCCTCTAAAATTATTTCAAAAATTATTTCAAAATGAAAAAAAAAAAAAAAAAAAAAAGAAATCATATGGGCTGGGTAGAGAGAGAGAGGCATGCTCACTCACCACGCTGGCTGTGGGCACAAACCAGCACAGTCTTTCAGGAGAACAATCAGACAATATCCATCTAAAGGTAAAATATACTAATCTGGCCATCCCACTTCTAGGAATCCAGCGTTATCAAACTACGTGTACGCGTGCATGTGAAATATTCTTCGCAGCATTGTTATCACACGGCAAAAGATGGAAGCCAACTCAATCTCGAGGAGTAGGGAAAGACAAGCGTGGAACACCAAGGAAACAGGCACCCAGAGAGCCCAGGGAGCTCCGCGGGAAGATACCTCTGATTCACTACCATCCACACAATGTGGTCACAAAGCCCGCATAGCTGTGGGTGTTGCCCCCATCTCCATGGAGCCTTAGATATGTGATGCACTGATGTAGTTCTGCGAGCATGGAAACATCTGGAAGGCACACCCTCGACAGGCCAGAGCGATTGCTTCTGGGATAAGATGTTCTTCACAGCTATGATAAAGGTCACTTTGACTTTGTTTGAAATATATGACAGTGAGAATGTGTTACTTTCAAAATTAGACAACAGAACAGAGAAATAAGAAAGATAATGGCGGCGTGGTGGGAGACCATGAAAAGTGTGCAGAGACTTGACCTGAGAACCCAGGCAAGGCTGACCCACCAGGCCACAAGAAGGAGATGGTGTAGCCCAAGTGGCTGCGCACCAGAGGCAGGCTGAGCCCATCCTGGCTCACTTGCCCTTGTCCCTGTGCAAAGCGAGAAGCTACAGATGTCCCCATCTATGGCCATGAGAGATGCAGAGGCCTTCTCAAGGGAGGAATCTCCTTCCCTGCCCTGCTGTTAGGTTTGCATGCATGACTGGCTTCTGCCAGTGGGATGTGAGCAATGGAGAAGTGTCGAGTCTGAGCAGAAGTTTTAAGAGCTATTGCTTGGGTCCACCAGCTCTGGGCCTCTTGTCCCTTTGCATGTCCCTGAAGGGAGATGCCCCTTTGGTCTGGGCCCTACAAGGAAGGAGACTCAAGTTGCAGACTGACAGGCAGCTGCCAATGGCCATGTAATGAAGGCAAGAAATAAAGCACAGTTGCCACAAGCCACTGAGGGGGGGATGTCTGTTCTTGGATGCACTGGCATGGAGCTTCTGGGGTGCATGGGGAGAGAGGGATGGTGGGACTGGAGAGAGACACCCTGAGGAGGAGGAAGAGCCCACGTCCCAGGCCCAGCACCCTTTGTGTGTCTGTATCTGACACCACAGGCACTGGCCAGGCTGAATGAGGGCACTAATAAGACATAAAAGCAATCAGACAGGTTAACCCTCTGCCCTTCAAATCAAAGCTCCCGGGGGGGAATGCTCAGCACTGGAGATTCTGGGTGGGCCCTATGTTCCAGGGAAATGGACTGACTACGCAAGAGCCCTCTGGGTGATTATGTTCTGTCTTGGAAACGACCAGAGTGTGACTTGTTTCCAGAAACCAGCTGTTTCTCCTTAGGACAAGGTGCACCTTTCTACGGAAGCCATTCTCTTACAGGAGACAGAGGGAGGGGAGCCCCACAGAGGGTGTGAACTCCAAGTGTCCCCTCGTCTCCCTTCACTGTGTTATCATGGTTCATTCATAATCTGTTTCCGACCAACGGGCTACTTGTAACGCTGTCCTCCAAACCTGGACATTTCTGCTTAGACTTTCCCCACTCCTGCTCCTTTCCAGTAATGTCACAGGTAGGCCACTAGCAGGTTCCTCTGTAAAGAACCGTCCAGTGAATACACAGAGCAAAACCTGAGCCTCCCCACCCAGCCTCCTTCCCCGCCCCACTCCCCACTCTCTCGGCCTCCTTCCTGAATGTCTCCTTTGTGGGGAGGTGAGAGGTACCTTTGCAGCCCGTTTCCCCTTCCTTCCCGTGTTTCCTCTTCCTCTCAGAAGTGCACACTTTTCTTTCACACCGTTTGTTCCTGATTCTCTTCCTGGACGTGTCTAGGGCTGATTCCTGAAGCTCTGAGTGTCTGTTTGCTCGTGAGCAGTTTGGGCGGCTGTCAGCTACTACACTCACAAAACACCCAGATGCACTCGGTTCTGCAGGGAGATGCCAAAGGAAAGGAGAACAGAAGCTGGGTTTGCCATGAAGTTATCCAGGTCACCTTCAGGCAGAGGTGGCACCAAACTTCCTTGGCATCCTGCTATGTCTGAGGGGTTGGGCCTTAGAAAGCAAAAAATCGGGGCGACCTCTGAGTCTCAAGCTCCAGAAGGGGCTGAAGAGTCTTCGCCCTGGGCCGGCTGTGCCCTCCCTGAGTCCCTAGTTCCCAGCTGAGTGGGCCGCAGTCTGACCTCTCACCTTCCCAGCCCTGCCCAGGCCACCGCAGGACCACTCAGCAGAGGTTTGTGAGAAGAAATGTTCCCGTGTGTTCCTATGCAACAAAATCGAGGGTATGTGTAGGGTTCTGTTTTTACAAACTCTCCTCCTTGGTTGTTATAAGATTAAAACAATTTTCTCCCTCAGTAAATGCTTCCCTTCAAAACCACTGGAAGCACATAATTCGCCAGCCCATTTGCAGCTCCTATTTTCTTGGGGCTGGGAGGAGATCGCAATTGTGGGGCCCGTTTCCTCAGAAGAGGCCAGGTTGGAGCGAGTGACGGACATGAAGAAGTAATGTTTCCATGACAGCTCTGATCAATGTTTCATTTATTTCTGAAGTTCAAAAAAGATAGGTGAGCATCTCAGGGCCTGTGGGAAGGCACGGAGAGTGGATTTGGAGGTAAATTACTCTTTTATCCTCACTAAATTTAATGGACACTTTCATTAAAACTGCAGGGAATTTTAAGGTAGTTCAGTGCCTATTTTAAAACTACAGTTGAGGATTTTTCTCCTTTTTTTTTTTTTCTTTTTCCCTTTAAACTCCTGGATCGTTTCTGCTGCTGAGAAATCTAAACATTTTAGCCACGCAGCCCATTTTATTTTCTTTCACAATGGTGAGAGATTCACACATACCGGAGGACATGGAAACACTATTTAAAACCACAACAGATTTCAAGGGAAAAATGTATACAAAGGAGAAAATGGAAAAGCTGGCCCGGCTGATGTGGGGTGGGGGAGACACCAACTTATGTTTGTCCTTGAAAAAAAAAAAATACATTCACCTGTCACCGTGCAGCTGAAAGTATGCCTGCCGACTGCAAACGGCTCCGTTGTGTGACTGTTTACATAATTACACGGCAAAACATTGCAATCTTTCTGATTTAATACGTGTTTTAACAAGCCCTTCAACTCTGGTGTAGGCTTCTATAATCAAATCAAGTCTTTTCAATTAAAACACAATTAGAAAAGGTGTCATGGTGTCACTGCTACACTTGGTTGCATGAAAGGATTCAAGAATCACTTGGCTGGAAATCTGAGCTAACCGGGTTGCCTGCGCTGGAACACTGCTTTGGACCACCTGGGAGGGCACCCAGGCTGGGATGTCAGTCCCCGGGGAGATGCGGAATGTCATCTTTGGTCTCTGTGTGATCAACCAAAGGCAGCAGATGAAAACCCACGTGGCCCTAGAGGGCCTGAAGATGTCTATGACTCGGAACTTGAGCTCCGGGTGCCAGCAGTGTGTCTGGTGGGTACCAAGCCACCAGAGAGATAACCCACCTCGCCCTGGCACGGGTAAACCGCCCAGTGGGGTTGTAGGGGAGTAAGCTATTTTAGACATCCTTGATCTCACCGCTTCATTTTAAAGATTGTCAAATAAGCCTCATAGACGACACCTGATTTGCCAAAGGCCGTCATGCGAATGATTTTGAGAAGCAAAGGAAAATGTGCAACCCCTCTGCGCCCCCCCCCAATTGAAGGATCATCATTTAAAGCAGACATGCAATAGAGCTCTCGCCCCAGCCCAGTTCTCAGAGGCCTTCAGGTGACAGATGGCCCCTCCATCTCCACACCTCAGTAACCAAGGTCGGATGCGGAAGTTCGGTGCAGCGGTGGGAACAGTGGTTTCCAACATGGATGTGCTTATGTCAAACCCTTGAACCTGGGAATGTCATGGTGTGGGGAGAAAGGACCTTTGGAGAGGTGATTAAATTGAGGACCTTGAGACGAGGAGATCAGCCTGGACTACCTGGTCATGAATCCAACGAAGCGTCTTTAGAAGAGACGGACACACAGACCCAGAGGAGAAGGTAACGTGAAGATGGAGGTGGAGATCCGAGAAACACACAGGAAACCAGAAGAGGCAGATTCTCCCCTGGAGCCTTCAGAGGGATCGTGACTCTGTCAACACCCCGATCTTGAACTTTTGGTCACCAGACTGTGAGAGAATAGATTCCTGTTGCTTTAAGCCACCAGCAGTGGTTATTTGTTATGAGAATCACAGGAAACTAATAGGGTGGGCAGCACCCAGTGACCCCATGCCCGCTCTGCCCTCCATCCAGGGAAGCTGACTTGAAGAGTCACTCGGTGGGCCCACCTAGCTTCCGGCTGGGCTCCTAGAGATGTGAAATGTGTCTCCTCAGGGAAGTGAGCCGCGACGGCCTTCAGCCCAAGGGTCCTAGCTCCCCTCAGCGCAGCTGTCTCAAGGGATTCCCAGCTCCTGGACCACTGGACTGGCCCCTTC
Source organism: Callospermophilus lateralis (assembly GCF_048772815.1). Taxonomy (NCBI): domain Eukaryota; kingdom Metazoa; phylum Chordata; class Mammalia; order Rodentia; family Sciuridae; genus Callospermophilus; species Callospermophilus lateralis. Next base: position 81,085,457 of record NC_135319.1, read on the forward strand.
CTCTCACCTTCCAGCTTATCAGCTCTGCTGCTCATCCGGGTCTTACCTGCTGTTCTGCCCATTCCTTTCTGAACAGTCCCTTTATCAGAACATCCTCAAGTTAATTGAGTTGAGTTCTTCACGAGCATCCTGCCAAGAGCCTGGTTCATATGGTTTACTGAAGTAGCAGTACTTCTTATTTTATGGTGCATTTTATCTGTTTATGCCATATTTTATCTATTTTATGGCACGTGTGATTTATTGTACAGTACACCTACTTCTGGATGTTTCACTCAGCACAGGTCAGTAGATCATTCAGTCTGTTTCTCTGTGAAATAGGGGTGGTGGGTGCCTCAGTGAGGATCACAGAGGTGAAGTGTCTCCGCGACTGTTGTGCTGCAGGTGTGGAGCAAAGCAGGTCACAATGCAGCCGCAACCCCCATTGCCAGGGTCTTTCCCAGACTAGGTTGTAGTCCAGGAATGGCGGCACATCCCGGGTCTGCTGCCTGCTAGATCCTCACATCACTACCAGGGCAACATCGCTAATCAATCATGACATTTGCTCAGACTGAGACCAGGCTTGTCATTCTGTAGCGCTCTGGGAGGCCAGATAATAGATCAACATTGCTACACAAGGATGCCCTCTCTGCTCCTATCCAGTGGGCTTCCCTAAATGCCCTCTGGATCCCCCACAGATGTCTACAGGGTAGGATTTCCCAAGGACACTAGTTTTCTAGGTTCCAAGGCAATGCCATCTTTTTCTTTGGAGAGAGCTGTGGGTATATGGATTATCTGAGGGCCACCAGGCTTGAGGGGCATCAAAGGGCACTCAGAAGACTGGCTAAGGAGCCTTCTGGGGCTGGAGAGGACCATCGGCCGAGGGGCTCACAAGGTAGAGAAAGGAGCTTGGCTAGTGGTCGCTCTGAGATGGAAAAGAAATGCCTGCAGCCACTTGGGAGGGAGCTTTGGGGGAGCATCTGGAGAGCCCAAAAAAGGGAATTTTAGGAAGTTTAGAAGCAAGCAGGATGATGTGACTACCTCCTCCTTTGGTTACCCCTAGAAACCTTTGGTAAGAAACCACCTTACTGTGATTCCTTTGCCATCTGATATGTGTGCTCATGGATGTGCCATGGTACGAGGTGGACTTCCAGGCTGAGCTCTACAATAACCCGTGAGCACATCAAGGGCTCCGTGAGTCCTGCGGTCAAGGGCCTGCGAGGCTTCAACACAGCATTTCCCTGCACCAGCATATTTCCAGAACCTACTTTTTTGTCATTCAATGGATTCATGTCCAGTGTGCATCCTATTCCACTGAACAGCCTGATGTGATTATGACAGGATCCACAATGCTGCTGCCTTCTTTCTTTATTTGAATTATGATTTAAGAGTTCTTTGGAGGACAAATGACTTTCAAATCCAGGTGGCCCTTGACTTTTGCAGCTCATACTCTTGTACAGTGTTTATTTATGGATATCCCTGCGCTGCCTGCCCTGTGTCCTGGTCAGACCTGACCAAGGTAGGGCTAGGGCATGGTGGCGCCAGCACCAGGCAATGATTCAGTGTCAGTCCCCCAGCCTGGTGCGGAGGGGGAGAGAGGCCAGGAGGAGCTTCCTTCCCTAGTTTTCCTCCTCCTTTAATGATTGCCATCCCCAACTCCATTGCCCCCAGCTCCAGAAGAAACCAGTCTTGGCTCCTGCTTCCCAGGATGCTTGCCCATCTCTGGAGAAAGGGAAGACCTGTGATCATCAAATATCCCCTGCAGCTCTGCTCATTTAAAAGACTAGAAAACTGAGACCCATGGTAATGTGGTCTAGCTCATTTGTTTATTCACCCAAGTATGCAACACCATGCTAGGGATTAGAAATCTATGCATGAAAAAGACAGATGTCAATGTGGCCCTGTCCCCATGGAATTCAAAACAAACAAACAACAAAAAACAGCAAAAAAACAAAACACTAAACAAAGAAGATCACCACAGGGTGTGATTAGCGCCAGCAGGGAAATAAGCACAGGGATAAATCTGAGATGAACTGAGAAAGAGCTTCCTGGGACCAGGTGGTCAGGGATGCCTTCCTGGAGGAAGCGGCACTTCCACTGGAGCTCCTTTACAGGAGGCAGAGGCCAGAGCTTAGGCAAAGGCCTTGGAAAAGGCTTGGCCTCTTCCAGAAAAGGAAAACGCCACTGGGACTTGGTGAGCAAGGAAGGGACAGACAGACAGACAGACATGGAGGAGGAGGTCATCTAGGGCCTCTGGGCCACACACTCAGTTCCCAACAGAGCCACACTAGGAGCCTTGGCCCTCAGGTCACCTCCTCAGGACCCTGCTACCTGCCCTCAGACTCCACCTGTTGGAAGGGCCTTGGGTCCAAAACACCAGTCTATCTCACCTGGAGGAAAGGCAGCCGGTCAAGCTCTGGACAGTTCTCCTGTTCTCCCTCCGTGGGTCTGACTGGGATTTCTCTCTTTTGGATATTCAAAGAAGTGATCAGCTTCGTCCTTCCCACCATCTCTTAATGCAGGCTGGACATCTCCATGTCCATCACAAGATGGTGTGACAGTGTGGTGAAGAAAGTGAGTCCCACAATCAAACTGCCTGTGCCTCAGTTTCCCCAAGTGTAAAATGGACTTACTGGTACTAACCCTCGTGCTGTCACTCTATTGTGATGTTTAAATGTCCTGATGGGATCCAGTAGGCATCCGGTGGGGGTTGGTCACTACTGAAGTGCTCAAAGGCTGCTTCCCATTCACCGCACCCCACTGTTGGGCACCATGGATCAGCAGTCACTCCCAGGTGGCGAGGCCAGGCCAGAATATGTTGGGACTATTCCTGCTCCCTCTGGCCATGTGCATTCTGGAATAAAACCAGAGTCTGACTGAGAGAGAAAGAAGGGTTGCCACTATATTCCTTCAGGGAAATGACCCCTTTTCCAGAGGCTGTGACATAAACACATTTTGTATATATTTGCTCCTTGTTCTGATGAAAGAGCTGGACCCCCACAGCACTCGGGGAAACTGGCTTTGTCCTCTGTGTGAGATGGAGTGGCTCGCAGCAGACCTTCACCGTGATTCACACCAGCAAGCAAAGCTGAGGTCAAATCCAGGAATCTTTGCACAATGCAACTGGAGAATGCAGCAGCAACCTGGGCTTACGGGGACAAAAAGTCTCAGAGGAGGGGCGAATGGCTGGTGAGATGAGCTGACACTCTGCTGCTGTTTTCTACTGCAGGGAATTTGCTAATCCTGGGTATGAAGCAAGACGCTGAGGAGCTGGCAGTGTCATGGGAATGAGACCCCCAAATTAGGGATGTGTGGGGTTCAGATTTCTCCGAAAAGGCAGGGCAGATAAGTTATCCCTACTTGCTCCCCCTTTCCCTGTGAGATGTTTGCCAAGTTCTAAAACTAGCGCAGGTGGGAGACGGCTAAGATGCTAAGCGGGACATTTTTGAAAAGCCAGAGAGGAGTTTCCACCTGTCTTGGGATGCTAAAATGATAAGGACCTGTTAGAGAAGAGGGGCCCTGTGAGCACTCTAGGCTCAGTTGTAGCACCTGTAAGTATGACCATCCAACAACAGCAAGCTAAACACAGAAAGAGCTAAGACCTTGACAGGGTTATAGTCCCCAGCTGCCACTTCATCTGCCACAAAGGACAGAGGCCCCTTCAGAGTTCTTCACATTTTTATACACAATGTATAAAAATTCATATTAAAAAAAAAAAAATCTAAAAACATCTAGTAGCAGACTAGACAAGCACTCAAACAGAACAGAATCATCAAAATCAGCCAGGGGAAAAGACAATAGAAACTCACAGGCAATCCAGACGCTGGCATTAGCATACATAGGTTTTAAAGTAGCTCTGATGAGAATGTTCAAGAAAACCGAAAAACAGATGGAGGAAATAGATGGAGAATTTCAGCAGAGTGTTAATACAAGTGTTTAAAAAAGAGCTAAAGGGAAATTCAAAACATGAAAATATAATAAGTAAAATTAAGAAGTCAAAAGATGGTTTTAAGGGCAGATTAGACCCAATAGGAGAGAAGATCAGTGAATGTGAAGATGTGAGAAGAAAATATTCGGGGAAAAAAGGCGCACAAGGAAAAAATAGGAAGAGCCAGAGAAGATTATAAGAGACTTATGAAAACTTGTGAAAAGGTGTAAAATGTAAGTGAGGTTACCAAGACAGAGGACCAGCTGCCAATGGGTGTCCTTACAGAGACCCTTCTTTTTGCCTCCTAGCCATTCCCTTATCTTGCTCACCTGTGACATATCTCAGCAAGTAAAAAGCCACATTTGTTATCTACACCATAGGTGTATGTTTTGCAACCATAGGTGAATGTTTTTCCCATTTGACTTGGTTCCAAATTCCAGTCAAAGGTGGGCTTCAAAATTTTTGCTAAATTGGAAAAATTGGAAATTCTCTGCTAGAAACACATCCCTCTTTTAGCTGTGTCCTAATGAAAGGGCCACGCCAGACTACTTAATGCCAAAAGGGGAAGGACATTTCTGGGACCACTGAGCCACCTCTAGGTAGGGACAAGGGAATAAATGCCACAAAACAGCGAAAAACTGGTATCATACCTCATTAGACTCCCACCTTCCTGTTACAACCTAGTAACGCTCCTGTCCTCTACAGAAATGATGATTGGTGGTAATTCTTTTTTTCAGAATAGAGCCTGTGCTACAGAGGGGAAAGGAAGTCCCAGAGCTATAATTTAATTTCCTAAAATCCATCAGATGAGGAAGAAACCTTTCAGATGGCCCCCTCATTGTGTAGCTATGCAGTGGCTTTATGCTGTTGGCTTTGGAACCCAAACACGGAACTCTAAATTTATCCAAACCCAAAATGTTTTTTGTTTTACTAGCATCATCAACTCTTTTCAATCAGCCAGCCATCCTCTCCCAACTCTGAGTCACACAAATCTGGCTAAAGTAGTGGATTCCATTTGCCTCCGGTCCAACATACAAAAATAAAATAAAACAAACAAACAAAAATCCTGGAAAGGAGCTAGGAGATTGTTGCCATTTCACAAAATTGTGCGGATTACCCAGGATAATGCAGGCAGAGCCAGGGAACCGCCATTTTCCTTTGGACCTGCTCACCTCCACCCCCACCCTGAAGCTGCCAGTCACAACTTCTCCCTGTGTTCTGCCAGCTGCTCAACTCCTGCTGTTGACAAGGCTCAAAAACAGAAAGATGCAGCTGGGGTTGAGGCTCAGGGGTGGAGCGCTTCCCTAGCACGCCTGAGGCACTGGGTCCAATTCTCAGCACCACATATAAGTAAATAAAATAAAGGTCCACTGACAACTAAAAACAAACAAACAGAACGATGGTGGGTGGTTGGAATTGTTGCACTCCTCTCAGACACAATATGCATCTACCAAGGATTCGTGTTTCTGCTCTGGATCTCAGCTTCCTCCTCAGCCTTGGGCTCTTATTATAGGAACAAATGTTATTTGAGCATTTATTTAGTGTGGCCAGGTGCTATGCCAAGCTCCACAGTCTTTGTCAGGCCTCCTACACACTCTCTCAGGTGAGGACATTATTTCCCCATTTTAGGAAGGAGGAAACCAAGGCCTGAGAAGTCAAGGAAGAAACAAATGCTGGGGAGGGTGTGGAGAAAAAGGATCCCTTATGCACTGTTGATGGGAATGTAAATTAGTTCAGCCGCTTGGAAATTGGCAGAAAACTAAAAATAGTACTACCATCTGGTCCAGCTCTCCGGTTCTTGGGTGTGTACTTGAAGGAAAAGAAGTCCGCATGCAAGAGACACCTGCATGCCCATGTTTATTGCAGCACTATTCACAACACCCGAGACATGGAATTAGCATGGGTACCTGTCAACAGATGAATGAGTTAAAAATTAAAAACCAAACAAAATCCTTAAAGTCGAAAAGAAGGTAAACGCAATCAAAGCACGGATATTAGCACGGATGGAGATGCCCAATGAAACCCATTACCTTGTACGATTAATACATGATAATAAACATTCAAAAAGAAAAAGTCAAGGCAAGTGCAGGCGCGTGGCAGTTAGTGCGCGCACCTCCCATCCTGGGTCCTCCCCATCTGAGTCACCGCCCTGAAGCCTGAAGCCACCGGTGTACCCTTTCTGCACCACCTCTGCAGCCCCTTCCAGCTCCAGATCATCTATTCTTTCTGCAACATTTGTATCCCCCGGCCCCCGACAGAGGAGCGACTGCAGACATCCCAGAAACCATTGTTCTCCAGCTCGGCTGCCACCTCCAGAGGCAGAGGACGCCGGCGGGTCTCCGCACCGGCACCCGGAGCACAGAATGTTGGCCAGGTGCCAGGCTGACGAGGCTCCAAATTAGAGTTTGATCAATGCACTCACGACCTCTTCCCCAGGCCCCGGAGTTCTCAATAGCGCCCACCCCCGACTCCGCGGCGCCCAGATCCTTGCTCTGAAGGAGCGCGGAGGAGGCGCTTGACGGCTCCGCAGACTTCCCCACCCGGGCTGGCTGACACGCTGGCAGCGACGGGAGGCACGAAAGGTGCCACCTGGCTCCAGAGAAGCAGCGCCCAAGTGGAACTCAAGGCCTGAGCCGCCCATTCCCCAGAAATGTGTTGCTGCAAAAAAAAAAAAAAAAAAAAAAAAAAAAAAAAAAAAAGCCTTAAATCAGGGGTCTCCTTCTTTTCAGGGAGATGTCATCTTTCTCCTGAGAGACCTCACAAGGTCTAAAATGAATCCTCAACAGTTGCGGGGATTATAGCCTAAGAGGCTCCTTTTCCTGCTGTGGGTTACAAAATGCTTCCAACGACACATTTGCTTAGCCATTGTATCGTGATGGCGTTGATTTTTCTGATGGGGAAATTCACTGTTGGGGTGTGTGAGAATAATTCCAATGAGGTGGGGCGGGGGGGATAACCAGTCACCCAAAGAAAACAGAGACACAATTTCAACAACTGAAGTCATGACATCCATGATTAGTATCGTCCTTCGTTTAGACGTATCAACTGTACTGTGGAATATTGAAAAAGGAAACCTGCAGTTTGCCAGAATCATCTGGATTGTTAATTTTAAACTGTATTCTTTAGTCAGATGGGAATAGTATTTATTGCAGCCTATACCCCTTCCCTCTGATCAGACTTAGTTCATATTTTTATCATTATTATTATTTTACAATTAACAAAAGGAGAAGCCCAATATGCTATTGGGGGGGTGGTCTGGGTATCGAATTGAAACTTCTGCTAGTGGCTTATGATTTTCTCTGGCTCTTTTGAAGCCTCTGAGATCAGTTTTTTTGTGTGGGTTTGTTTTTTTGTTTGTTTGGTTGGTTTTTTTTGTCTTTTTTTTTTCCCCAAACAGAGGCTTTGTCTGTAGTGAATGAACCCTGGCCACAGAGTCAGCTTTCTTAAAACAATGGTGTTCTGGAGACAACCTGAAACAAGGTGCTGCTTAATGTGCTGGGCACTAGCCTCATGCAGCCATCTCAGCCCAACTGATGATGCAAGTTCAGGAATGGGCTCTTCTTCCCTGGGCTCCTCTACAGCTTTGGCAGAGGAAGTCCAATGCAGCATTCTCATTTCTACGCATAACGAGTCTCTGTTCAATATTTCTTTGTGCTCCATCACCCTAGCAACTTATCACTGATGGTTCTTGGGATTGTATTTTAAAAGGGATGTGAAATGAACAACCCAAAAATGAAAATAAGAAAACAATTACATGCTGGGTACGTGGTGTGCACCTGTAATCCCAGTGACTCTGGAGGCTAAGATAAGAGTATCACAAGTTTGAGGCCAGCCTCAGCAATTTAGAGAGGCCCTAAGCAACTAAGGGAGACCCTGTTTCAAAATAAAAAATAAAAAGGACTGGTTATGTAGCTCAGTGGTAAAGTGCCCCTCGATTCAATCTGCAGTACCATAAAAAAAAGAAAAAAATACAATTCATTTAATAATATCAACAAGAAAAAAATATATTAGGAATAAATTTAACAAAAATGCAGAACTCTGAAAACTACAAAACACTGTTGAAAAAGAACTAAGGAAAAAGAAGGATATTTCATATTCATGGATCAGAAGATTTTTTTTTTTTTTTAAAGAGAGAGTGAGAGAGAGAGAATTTTTTTATATTTATTTTTTTTTTAGTCTTGGCGTACACAACATCTTTGTTTGTATGTGGTGCTGAGGATCGAACCCGGGCCGCACGCATGCCAAGCGAGCGTGCTACCACTTGAGCCACATCCCCAGCCCCAGAAGATTTTTTAATATGATTAAAATATCAATATTCTCCAAATTGACCTATGGTTTCAACACAATCCCTAAATTTATAAGGAAATGTAAGGGATCAAGAATAGTGACAACAATCTTTAAAAATCAGAAGAGAGTTGGAAACTTACTTTCTGATTTCAAAACCTACTACAGAGTTTCAATCATCAAGATAGTGTTGTACCTGCATAAGGCTGGAAAATAGATCAAGGCAACAGAATGGAGAGTCCAGAAATAAAGCTTCCCTGTTATAGCCAGTTGAATTGTGTCTCTGTGTGTGTGAGTGTGTGCGCGCGCACACACACAGGTGCATGTATACTGGGGATTGAACACAGGGCCACTTTACCAGAGCTGCATCTCCAGTCTTTTTTCTTTTTTTTTTAATCTATTTAAGGTAACGTCTCTCTAAGTTGCCAAGCCTGGCCTCAAACTTGCCATTCTCCTGCCTCAGCCTCCCAGGAGTTGAAATTTCAGGCATGTGCCTTAGTGCCTGGCATAGAGTCAATTGATTTTTGACAAAAGAATGTTAAGATAATTTAATAGGTGAGAGAATAGTATTTTAAATAAATGGTACATGGACAACCAGATAGCACATCTACTTGCTGGAACAAAACTGTATGAAGAAAAAGTGGAACTGGACTCCTACATCACACCATACGCAGACATCACCTGAACCTATTGTGCTTCCATTTATTGTGCTTCGCTGATTTTTCAGTTTTTACGAATTAAAAGAGTGTGGCAACCCTTTGCCAAGTAAGTTTATCAATGCCATTTTTCCAACAGCTCAGATCATTGTTAGTATTTTTTAGCAATAGTTTTAACTCAGACATATTTTTAAAATGATGTTATTGCACACTTAACAACAGACTGCAGAGTAGTGTAAACAGACTTTTATATATACAGAGAAACCAAAATTTCACATTACTAGATATATTGAGATATTCACTCTGTTGTGGAGATCTGAAATTGAATGGCAATATTTCCAAGGTGTGCCTGTATAAAAAAGAACTCAAAATGGGTGAAAAAGGCTGAATGTAAGAATGTGAAGTCACAAAACTCTCATTAGAAGAAAGGGAAAAGACATAGATAAAATTTTGTGACCCTATTATTATACAATGGTTTCTTAGAACATGATACCAAAAGCACCAGCCACAACCAGGAAAAGATGGATACTCTGGATTTAACTGAAACTGAAAGCTTTTGTGTTTTTAAAAAACATCATCAAGAAAGTGAAAAGACAACCCACAGAATAGGAAAAAATTACAAATAATATATATTACAAGGAAATTGTATTTAGTATATATAAAGAACTCTTACAAATCAATAGTGGAAAGACATAACCCAATTTAACATTCGACAAAGGATTTGAATAGGTATTCCTCCAAAGAAGAAATACAAATGTCTACTAAGTACATGATGAGATGCCAATATCATAAAGTATCAGTGAAATGCAAATCAATGAGCTATCACTTTGCATCCATGAGGATGATAATAACCAAAACCACAGATAACATAAAATATTGGCAAGGACATGGAGACGTCAGGACCCTCAGACACTGCTGGTGGGAATATAAAATGGTGCAGACACTAAGGAAAATGGTCTGGCAGTTTCTCAAAAGGTTGAACGTAGAATTACTATATGACCCAGCAATTCCACTCCTATGGATAGACCCATGAGAAGTGAAAAGATATGTCCACATAAAAACTTATACATGAATGTTCACATCAGCGTTCTTCATAATAGTTTTTAAATGGAAACAACTCAAATGTCCATCAACTGATAACAAAATATGATATACACATCCATCCATATATATATGAAAACAAGATATATATATAATTTTATATACATGCATATATATATATATATATATATATATATATATATATATATAAAAAATATCTCCAAACATACAACGGAATACCATTCAGTAATAAAAAGAAGTTCTGATATATACTATAATATGAAAAAACTTTAAAACATTATGCTGATTGGAAGAAATACAGCCTATAGTTTAATTCCATTTATATGAAATGTCAAGAATAAACAGATCTATTGCAGTAGGAAGCAGCAATTAGTGGCTTCCCAGGGCTAGCGTTTTGAGGGGAAATGAAGGAAGAGTGACTGTTAATGGGTGTGGGGCTTCTTGCGGGAGGATGAAATGTTCTAGAGCTGCCTGTGGTGATGGCTGCCCGACTGTGGCCTGCTCAAACTCCCTGAGTGGTACCTTTGAAGCAGTGGACTGTGCAGTCTGTGCATGAAGCTCACTGAAGTCAGAATTCTTAAAAAGGGAGGGGGTGTGAACACATGGGGTCTCAGAAGGTTGGAATCCCGTTCCAGGAAGAAAAGCTGAGGAGGCTGTAAGGGAAATGGAAAGCCTCCGGGGAAGAGGCCACCTTCAGGGAGCTGCAGCTCCATCATGTGGGAAGGGAAGTGGATCTCTGTGGCCGGGAGGCAGCCTCTGCTTCCCCGTCTACACTGATTGCCACCCCACACACCCAAGAGCCCTGAGGCACCAGTCACGTCTCGGCCTGGCTGTCACCTCCCGGAAAGCCTCCCTTTGCGCCCTTGGCCCTCAGTTTTGCTGCACGTTGCCCATGCTCCTCACCTTCAGAGCGCTTCCCCCTTGTGATGACAAATTCACAGAATTATTAGATGACAGCCTGAGAACCCCATTAAATAACCAGCCCCTTCAAGGGACCCTGGTGTTCCCATGTCATTCATCTCCCCAAAACTTATCCCCATGCCTGGCATGTAGGAGGTACTCAAGCGTTTGTAACTGAGTGGATGAATGAAGCCTAGATGTCGTAAACAGCCTCCTGAGAGCCAGCGCTGCCCACAGGTGCGATGCACTGTCCCATACAGCTGCACCTCCCTGCCCTGGAGCCACTTGAGCACACAGGGCCAGAGGTGTCACCTACCGAGCTGAGGAAAGCACCAAAGAGATGATCAGATGGGATCAGATGATCAGATGGGTAGCATGGGACGGCCTGGCTTTCATCTATGCAACAGCATCCCATTATACACATGACCAATACTTCAGTTAACTGGGGATTATGTCACTGGTTGCTTAGTTTGTGCCAGGCACTGTGTTCCACACTCCAAGTGCACTCGATTCTCCTAAAACCCTCATATTATCCATATTTCATATTACAGACAGGGAAACTGGGGATTGGAGAAATGTGCTCAAGATCATAGACTAGTGAGTGGCAGAACTGGACTTTGACCCCAGCCATCACTCACTCATGAATGAATGTGCACTCAATTGCCCCATCAGGGCTTCTCTTAGTCCCTTATTAAAGCTCTGAATTTCATGTCACTCGTATCTTCTGGGTCACAGTATCCTGAGGCTAACAACGGATAATTCTGATAGTACCAAGAGCTTTTCTTTGGCTCCTGCTCCCCAGTTACTGGAGAAGTCTTCCTTGAGAGGAACCTCAAATATCTCCTGGAGTAAGACTCTCCATGCCTCCCACTGTCCAGACCACTGGCACCCACAGAGCCATTCACAGGCCTCCTCTGCTGGTAAAGGCCATGTTTGGCCACTTCTGGCCACTCCCCACCCTCCACTTCTTGCTGCTGCTACGTTGCTGTGTCCACTTCAAAGATGCTGGGGCCACCTTTCCTGCTGGTACAGGTGCTGTTAGTGCTGGTGCCACCGCCACCGCCAGTGCTGGTGCCACTGCCGCCACGCAAGTGCCACCAACACTGCCAGCGCCGGGCTCACCGCTGCTGCTGCTAGGTGGCGTAGAGGAGCGAGGAGCTTTTGTGTGCTGTTTGCTCAAGTTTGCAGGCAGATGGGGGCAGACTGAGTGACAGGACACCATGAAGCACAGTCATCCCTCGTTATCCAGGTGGGACTGGTTCTAGGACCAATGCAGTTACCAAAATCTACAGGAGCTCAAGTTCCTTTACAGAATGTCCCAGTGTTTTTATGTGACCTGTAATCCCCTCCTTCATATTTGAAATCCCTTGAGATGACTTACAATACTTAATACAGTGTAGGTAACTGCTATGCCAGATTTAGAGGAAATGACAAGAACAAAAGGAGTATAGGTGTCGAAGGACGATGCACATTTTCCCACAAAATATTTTCCATCCATGCTTCAGTTGATCAAATCCATGGATACGGACTAGAGGATGCTAGGGACCCGCTGTACTCAAATAAAGCTTCACTGGGGACTCTCTTGGGATTTTCAAGAGACAGATTACTTAGTCCCCCAGGCAAACAGATTCCTAGAATGCCCAACTCACTTCCAAGACATCTGTACAGGTGGGGGAGACAGTGAGGGCCAAGTTGAGACCTGCTTCCTGCCCCTCCACTCCCCCACCCCCACCCCCACCCCCCTCCCAGGTGCAGCCCATCAGGTGTCTCTTTGTTATGCTGTTAGGAAGCTGAGGACACATTGGTGGCCCACCTTTTAAGAGTCAACAGGACCTCATGGCAGTCAAGCTTACCCTTGACTTTGCCCAGTTCTCCTGTCAGTCCTGTTTCTCAACAGTATCTGTATCATTTTATTGTAGTGTATGTCTAGAAAGTCCCTTGTGGAATAATACAGAAGGCTACATAAGCAAAAGAAAATTAAAAACAAAGAGCTGGAGTAAGAATGTATGTTACACATTTTAAAAAGAAAAGCCCATTTCTAAATTTGTTGTGTTTCATTAGGGATTTTTTTTTTTTTTTTTTTTTTTCCTGTAGGCTTCAAATAAGCTGAAAATCTTGGCCAACTGACTTGGTATTTCCAGATAGAACACAGAGCTCTGGGACGCTTACTGCACCAGAATTACAGGTGACCGTTCACCTCTACGCCCTTGATGGAGAGTCATCAAGACCACCGCTGGGCCTGGCTGGCACAGCCCCACTTTCCACCTCTTCCACCCAGACTCCTTTCCTCAAGTCCTGCAGCCCAGGTGGGCTGGAATAACTAATTCACGGTTAGGTTTTAAAGCTGCAATTCCACACCTTGCCGGCAGACAGGTGGCACAATCCCCAAAGGGGGGGTCACATAATTCATAGAACTCAATGTAAAATGAAAATGCAGGACCCCTCATTCGAGGGGCTGCAGGTGTACCTAAGTGGTAGGGACATGTCTAGAGTGTACAAGGCCCTGGATTTCATTCCCAGAGTCACAAAACAAATACATCAAATTCAAGATGACAACAATAGACCATTAGACCTCCAAAGGGCCTTGTGTGACCACACAGGCAGGTGTCCAGACAGCCTTGCATATATACCATACATAAAGGTGGACTTCAGGAAGTTATTTTTATATAAAACCACAAGTTCTGATCTTCATGGAAGAATGTTGAATATTTGCAAGTATTTAAAAAAATTGAACAGAAAACCTTGCAGTCATGCCATTCCTACAGAGGTACCAGTTGGCTCAGCACTGCCATCTGGATTCTTTGGGTGCCAAAGCATGAGGAACTCCATCATACCTCTTACCATGTTTTCATCCAAGCCTCCATACCCTTCCAGAGTGCTGCAGGGAGGGCAGGGGTGAGGCCCCTGTTCCCGCCAGAGACCATCAACAGAGGTGAAGGAGAGGGTGCTGTCCTGGAACTCTACCCGACTCTCCAGATCTCATGTGAGTGTCATATACACATACATACACATATGCAGTAATTAATTTCAACTTTCTAAAATTTGACCAACATTGACTTGTTTTGTACTCAGGCTGTCCTCGGTACTTGGTCATTAGTCAGCCTGGCCATTACAGTGGGTGTTTGTGGCAGACACTGTGGGTGTTTGTGGCAGACAATGGCACCCGTGCCCACCATCATTAACAAGGGCAGGCTCCGGGAACTAAACGATGGGAGGAAATGCTTGAACAAAGGAGGACTTGTCACTACCTGTGACAGTGCAGGGAGAAACCTCTAGATTACTGTCCCACCTGGGCCTCCTCTTCCTCTGCTGAGCTTTGTGACCCACACATATCATGATGCACTTGGGCAGAGCTTGGGCCAGGGTCACACTGCATCATCCCAGCTACCAGGCAGCCAGAGGAAAGCAGGATGCAAAGTCAAAGAGATCAGGTAACACAGGTAAATTCCAAAAGGCTGCAACTGCTTTTGTCTCCCCACCTCTCTTGCTCTCTTTATAGATACAAATACATGAGCATGTTAATTTATATATATAGCTATATGTGTAAATTTTGGTACATGTATCTCTATGTGTTTGGTATATATGTTATATATGTGTATATTAAATATTAAATATGCATCTATGTGCATATATAATAAATGCATACATAAGGCAAGAAAACAGGAATATATATGTATGCATATATGTGTAGATATAAAATATGCATATGTGTATATATGTGTATAGAAATACATAATAAACATGAATATGTTATATTATGCATATATGCACATCTATGTGTATATATAAAGAGCATGGGAGGCTGAGGGAGAATGTGAGTATGATATACACATACATACACATATACAGTACAATTAATTTCAATTTTCTAAAATTTGACCAACATTAAGAGTCTCTGCCATGTCTAGGCCTTATCCTGGGCACAAGAACACAAACTTCAATGAGTGTCACCCACCTCAAGGAGCTCACCATCCAGAGAGGAGACAGACTAAAACCCCTAATACCTAATCTATCAGCATGGTGGCATTTAAGGCAGCATAACTTGGTGGATCTGTGTTGAGGGTGGTTGATGACAAGGACTTCAATCAGCCACGCTGGCTGGTCCAGCTCCTGGCCCACCACTTTGAACCAGTGCAACATCAAACATGCAGCTTGAGCTGCAGGATCTTCATCATCAACATAAAGATCCATAATAGTGCCTTTGTCACACCGGCTTCAATGGCATACCAGTGGAAAGCCCTGATGCTTCCTGGCATCCAGAGGCCCTCAATAAAAAGAAGCTGTCATGATTACTATGATTATTGTTACAATGATTAAGGACATAAGGTTGTGTAGGGGCACCAAAGAGAGAAAGGTCAATCTCACTTGGGAGGGATCGGGAGCAGCTTCATGGCAGAGGTGAGATGGAGGTGAATCTTCCCTAGGAACAGGTGCTTGTCAGGAGAACAAAAGGGAAAAGGGCTCATTCTGAGGATAAGGAAGAGCTTGTTCAAGGGCTCTGAGGCATGAAACATCCCAGCATGTCCAGAGAACTGCAGGCAGATCAGGACCAGAGTAAGAGTTCACAGACAAAGAGAGGCTAGAGCCAGCTCTGGAAGGGCCACCCCAAACCCCTTCACAATGGAATAACAACTCAGATGTGCCTGTCAGAAGGTTTAGGAGATAGTCACCAGAATGTGATTTCACTTTAGGAAGGCAGGCTCCCCCCTGGGATCAGGTATCCTGAATACCCCAGGAGGACATTATGCCTTAAGGCAGAGGACTGTTCATCTGCTCCATCCTCCTCTGCTCACAAATCTTCAAAAGCTTTTTGTTTTAGTTTTTGTAACTAATTAGCTTATTTTTCCATGCTCATCTGGATGCTGTTGAGGGCTTTCATTACAACTAATCCTTTCCAGAATGATTTTTAAATACTCATCTTCCCAACCACAAGGAGAGTCGTAAGTGGCCACTTTTTAGCTCTTATGAGAGCCACCCAAATCGTTTGCCCTCGGAGAACAAGCAGCAGTTGCAGTTCTGCAGGTCAGGACTCAGAGACAGAGGTGGGTGTGGGGGGCAGAGCCAAGACAGGAGTGAGAACGGGTTCCTAGGAGCAAACAATGCCCCAGACAAAACCAGCATGAGAAAACAACAGTCCATGCACAGGAGCAGCCGAGAGACCAGGAGGTCACCCAGAAAGAGGAACAAGAACCTGTGCTGTGGACGGGAAAGGGGCGGACCCAACAGGACAGGGCAAATGGGCAAAGTAGATCTTTACAGGGAAGTTGGTGACAAAGGAGGTCCCTGGTGGTGGGGACTTTGAGACAGTCAATGAAACCGTTGGACCCTGTCTCCATCAATCTGTTCACTCATCATTCATGAGGTCAGCCGATTAGTCAATTCTATTTATTTCTCTTTGTTCAAACGTGTCCCAGACTCTGAAGCTGCGGAGCCCAATCAGCCTCTGGTCTGTGTCCTGGAGCTCCCCCGCTGGCAGATGGAAAAGGTAACTCCACACCACAGGACTTGGGGGCGACCACGAGGGTCTGTGAGGGCGGGGAGGGGGTCACCTGGCGTGTCCCAGGTGTCGTCCTAGGTGTGCTTACCTCATTTCATCTTCTTCACTCTCCTTTGTCAAAAATAGACAATCTACTTTTCCTGGCCCCAATTTACACTGTGTCATATTGGAGAACAGAGAAGCAGTAAGTGGGAAAGGGGTGCTCAGACAAGGAAAGGAAGAAGAGAGCCCAGAGCTCCCGAATGCCTTCATGTTAGACCTCCCCTCCTTCCCAGGACTGCCTCTGGATTTGGGCTTAGATTTTCATAAAACAAACATTGACTTTTCCATTTCATGCTTTCCTTCAATTTTAATGCAGCATCCCTCCCCAGATGCCCTTGTGTGAATCCTGTCATTGTGTGACAGGCCCTGTGTGAATTCAGTGGTTCACAGACCCACTGAATGTACTCGTGAATTTGCTCAGACCCAGCAAAGGAGAGCCATCATCCCTGCAGGACCCGCCGAAGCATGGAGTCCGAGAGCTGGCACAGGTGTCCCATCACCGTCATGGGACCATCTCCTTGTGTTGTAGTTGCTGCAGCCTGGGGGTGACATTATGCTTGTTTTGTGATATTATCAAAACAAAACAGAAAGCAAGAGCATATCAGCCCATAATGTGGGACTCCACCTCTGCAGGTACTTTATGGTCAAGTAAGAAATTCAAAGAGCACTTTACAATATTTATTAGAAGTTACCAGGAGAACCTCATCTCTAACAATCATCATTTGTCTCTCAGGCATCATTTTTCTCCTGAAAAATCAAATCAAACAAGAAACTATTTAGTGAGCACCTACTATGAGACAGGTACTGTCCAATCCAGCAAACCTTCTAGGATGTTTTTTTCATTATCATCTTTTCTTTCTTCAGATATTTAAGGTAGAGATCAGAATACTTCAGTTTTCCCTTTAAGCAGTTTTATTATTTGCAATGTCTTCAGAAGTTTAACACTTTAATGGGTACCAAGAGCTTTCTGTGGAGATTTTTGTTTTGTTTTTTCTTCCTGCTGTTGTTTATTACCCAAAGCATTCCTTTTCTTTTCCTGCTCTCTGATTTTTAGGGAGAAAAAAAAATCTAGCATCTGGGGTCTGAGACCACTTGAAACAGTCTGGGCTGGGACTGCTAATGACCTCCCAGAGATAACCCAAATTGCTGATTTAGCAAAGCCCATTCTTGACCTTGACACAAGACAAGACAGGCAAAGGGGAAGGACTTGGGAGGGGGTCGTGAAAGAAAAAGGATCATAGAAGCGCTCAGATCTCGCCAAGCCCCCTCCCCCATTCAGCAAACACCTGGCTGAGTTGGAAAACATGACCGGTCCAACCTTCCTATTGGCACCAATTGAAGCTGTCAGCTCTCGCTTGTCACCAGTTGCACTGGGAGGCCCCGGGCAGCCACAAGAGCCCTAATTAGGCAGAAATGACACTTCTACAACTGACCTGCCAGGACCTTTGGCAAACCATTTAACATCATTAGTTAACATTTTTTAAAAGTGTGAATGTAAATGAACAGCCAGTGGCTTTCAATGGAGTTTGTCGGTGGCATCTCCCCCCTCCTTACTCTTTCTCTTTTTACATGAATAGTCCACTTGTTTTCTCCAGAATTGGAGGGAGGCACCGAGGAAGAAGGAGGAAGAGGACTGGTCCTCTGAGCTCAGAGACATGTTAGAGCATAAACAAGCTCAGAACAGCAGAGAGACCACCTCTTCCTGCCTTTATAAGGGCTTGAACAGAGACAATCTCCCAGGGCCACCTGAGCAGAGCAGGGAGACGGCATGACACTCCCCCACCCCACCCCCGAGGCCAGGCTGCAGCCAGGTGCCCTCCAGTACTTGAGTGTGGCCAGCTACAGCCCCAAGAGTCATCTCCTGGCTCAAGGGTAACTCTGAAATACCCTCTTCCAAACCCCTTCTGACTCGTTGGCATTCTGAACAGCAGACTATGTGGCCGTGACTTAGCAAATGTCTTGCGTGTGACAGTTCTTATGTACCTAGTCCCTCTGGAAAGGTGCACAGTTCTGGGGGTGGTTTTCTCAGACACCAGTTGGATACTTACACAAATAAGCTCATTTCCTACCTGCAGCCGTTATTTCCCACCTCGAATCACACTTCATTTTGTTCTTTGCTTTACACCCACAGAATCCGTACACGCCAACACTCTCCATCTGTGGGAGGGGAAAAGAGTTTCACTGTGAACAGGTCGTTTTGTCGGTTTCCCCCATGGCTCAAAAGTCGCCCACTCCTGCTGGCTGACAGTAGGGAGAGGTAGAGAAGAGTGAAGTTGAGGGGGACCGCAGAGGAGGTGGGCTTCTGGGGGCCTTTGCACTTACCACCCACTTGTTGTTGTGTGGCCTTGGGCAAAGTGTTTGGCCCTGAGTCTCAGATGTTTTCATCTGTAAGACAGAGATAATGCCTCACTGTGTCAAGTGAGAAGAGAATAGATGAGTACCACAAGAACCGGAAAGCACAGTGTACCCATAAGGACTCAGTCGATGGATAAGAGCTGCTAAAACCAAGGAACCGCACCAGGCTCTTGTCACTCTCTTATCCTGGAGAGGTGGCATGGAGAAAGTGTCCCCTTGCTTCCCCAGGCACACTCCTCCAAGTCACCAGCACATCCATCCCAGGCCCCCACCTGTCCTGTCCTCCCCCCTACTCTACTTATTCTCAAAAGGGCTATAAATACACCGAGACAAGCGCAGCTGGGTAAAACAAATGCCTCAACACCAGGGACCCCTTAGTTATCACAGGGCGGAGGCAGAAGCCCTGCACACAGCGGCGGGCCCATTCAGACGCACAGTGGATGTTTAACCAAGTTCAAATGCAAGAACGCAGCTGCCAGATGTGGCTCTGCAAGGGCGGCCCAGGTCCTAAATTGGGAGTTGGACTTGTCCCTGAACTGAAGATGAGTAAAACCAAGCAGGCAGTGTGTGCTGAATGCCTGTGACTAGCCGTGAGAGCCAAGCCAAAGAAAACAATCTGAGTTTGGGGCAGAAAGAGGGAAAATACTGAAAAACGTCCTTAATAACAGCAAATGGAGAGGGGGAAACTGCTCATCACGATGGAGCGTTTAGTGCTTTTAAGCTAAATACCTCAGCATATTAAGCAAATAGAGAAAAGCCAGCCAGAAGATGTCATCAAATTGAACCGCGCAGTGCTCAGAAAGCCTCTAGGAGGTGTCTGCTTTGACCCCTTTTCCCGTCACATGCCTGGTCCCAGCCTGCTTGTTTAGTATTGCCGCTCCCCTCCAGCTGCGGGGCTTATTGAAAAGCTCTCACTCCCTGCCTGGTTTTGGCACATTTTCCGCAGGTGCCTCCTACTGCGGCCACAATGGGCTGCTCGGGAGGTTTAGACCTGTCAACAGCTACGGGGGAGGCGGGCAGGAGTGGAGGGGGCACAGTCATTGTCTTAAAGGGCCAGTGACATTGTGTGCCGCCACCGCAGAGCCTGCAGCACTGGCACCTGCTAATGAGATGAATCCTTTCTCCCGCTCCGTCTTTCTCTCTTTAATGATTTAACTTGATCGCTTTGGTTCCTTTCTGGAAGGGGAATTGCTCCATTGATCATATAAAGTAATTGCCTGTAAAACACTGCTCTGCAGCAACTACGACTACTTCCCTGGCTGAAAATGTCACAGCAATTGAAAAGCTCTTAGCCCAGTTCAAGAATGAGGTTGCTGAAGAGAACAGTCTGCATTCAGCCCCCAAGTATTCGTGTGTTCGGAGAGTTACAAGTTTTGGGGTGTGACGGATTTTTTTTTTTTTTTTTTTTTTTGAAGACAGAGGATTTACCTCTGGTGGTAGGGTGTGATTTTTGCACGAGATTGTGGGAAACTTACCAGACACATCAAAACCAAAAGCGAAAACTAACAACACTAAAAATCAGATATTTTCATTCAGGAAAAGAAATTGTTTTCTTAATTTCCCATGGGTTCAGAAAGACACCCCATGACCCAGGGCGGGTTAGGAGGAGAGAGAAGAAAACAAGACCCTTGCCCAGGAGGGGGCGGGGCCTTGGTTTTGGAAGCAGGGAATGATGCTCTAGTTGTCTAGGGTTGATGCTTCTGACCTGTCACTTGGCGGCAGCAGCGACACACTGTGGGAACGGGGACCACACACTTGAGGAGTTCTCATAAATAGCTTTATTAAATAGTCGTTGCCACACCAATGTGAGGGAGTAATTCACCTGGGGGAAAAATCACTTTGTGATGGGAGGAAACTGCCAGGGAAATAAACATGAAGCCTATTAGTGATGGTGTCATTTTCCTCTGACAGGTGAAAGCCTCAGTTTGTATCTGCATAAGAGAGACTTTTTCAAGGTAATTGGTGGGAAGCACCACTTGCTGCATGTCAGGCTGCCAGTGACCAATTTAGGAACAAAGCTTCAGGTGAATCACCTTTCATCTGCACGAGCCAAGGATTTTTTTTATTTTTGGTAGCTGATGAACTAAGGCAGTAGATGTGCTTATTACTGTACTTTCTTAAAAAGGCAAAAACATCCACCTGCTTATTGACAAAGAGAACTGAGCTATAAAAAGACTGTCTACAATTATGAATCTGAAAAACCTGTAGGACTTTTTACATTGAAACTTTGTGAAAGGTCATGGTACAAGTTCCATAATTGTACATAGATTTTTACATTTTATTTTCTTGGAATTTAGGGACTTGGGATCTTACATTTTAAAGTCTTTTAATATTGTAAGATTATATAGGATACTCAGGGCAATTGCACGTACAATACCAAAATATACAACATACACTAAAATGTATTTTTTTTTCTCATATAGTGAGAATTCAAAAGGAGGGCGAGGTATCTTTAAATTTAAGTCCATTAAGTAAACTAATTCCTGGATATGTAAAATTAGGTTGAAACCAAAAGCTTAAATTTTAACTGTTATTGGAAGATCTTTTATTTTTGTCTGTAAAATGAAATAATAAGATATATAATTAGACAATTACTATAGAACTAGATAAAATATAGAACTAAATGACTTCAAAAGTTCTGCCTGGCTTTGAGTCCCTTATCTAAAAAACAGTTTAGATAGCCTCTTATCGAAAAAAATATATTATGGGAAATAGATGAGTGGTAAATACGATCACAAGATTATTCTTAGCAACTTTGCCTATTAGGAAATCAGGAGAGGAAAGTGGGTTGAGGTTAGCTCAAGAACAGGGGATCCTGGAAGATCCTGGGGTAAAACCAAAGCCCCACTGGCTTGAGAACAGCTCAGGCAGCTGGAATGCACAGGGGAGGCCCGGGAAGATGGCTCTCTGGCTGGGAAGGAGCCCAGGGTGGCCTGCCTGCTGCTGGTCCTTGGGCTGGGGCTGCATCCTCTGCAGGACTCTGGGAGAGAGAGTGCGTGTAAAGAGGAGAAAATCAAGCCACACAAGCTCCACATCAGAGGAATGACTGTCAAATCTGACGGATGGGCTCCACTTCTGCATCATCTTCTGCTTTATTTGTGCATTAAAAGGTCTGACTGGCATCCAAAGTTCCGCAACATGAGATCCTGCTTTACAGCCTGCTCTTCACGGGACCTCTGCAGCACATTTTAGACCACCTGACTCCACAAGGCTGAAATTAACCTTTAGCTATGGAGGTTTTAACTTCATACTAAACAGGGCTTGTAAAGATAAAAGAATGCATTTTCAAATGTTACGTTATTCCTGTGCCCATGTACACCTAACTGATTAAATGTACCCAGAGTGATGAGAATTCTATCCCAGGCTAATATGGGATTGGCCTGAGTGGTAACTGCTAACTCTTCCTAACTCAGACCTGTAAGTTTGCTCTGTAGTAAGAGTCACAGACACTTCACCCTGAACACTTTATTTACTTGGTATATCCATGTGTTAACATTTATTACAGACAAGGATCTCATCCACCAAAAGTTAACACATAGAAATGCTAAGATCCTTTATATAAGAAATAAAAAGCTAACTTCAGGCCGATGGGTAAGGGTACCTATCCAGACATTTGTATCCAGTATAGAAGGTACATGTGTTTTCCAGTTAGAGATGATGTCAGTCTGAGCTTTGCTTTGTAGCTCCTGAATGAACACAGAACCACCAGCTCAGGGGAGAAAAAGACTGTACAGTGTTATGCCTCTGCAGAATGCATGGGATTGTTCTAGATGAAGATTTCAACACGATGTGTGTGCTGCAGGCAGACATCACTGAGGTTGTGGGAGCTCAGGCCACTCCCTCCTTCAGGAGCAGGCTTGCTCCACGTTTCTGTTCCCTACTTTTTTTTTTTTTTTTTTTTTTTTTTTAGTATTCCATCAGCAAAGCTTCCATTCTTTCAAAAGTCAGAGAGCACTGAGTAACCCAAGGAATTTCCATACTCCTGGTTTTCTCAGCTTGAAGCAGATCACAGCTTCCTCCTCCAATCAGATCCTTCCAGAGTTACAGCTTACTTAAAAATATCCACTTAAAATGGATGCACTTTACGAGTAACACAAATGTGGCTGATTCCCAGGACCAGTTACAGATGCCTCCTCTAAACAAAGCCTAAAATCTTATTTACATGTTTTGTCAAAAACAGATGAGACAGCAGGATGTAATGAGCTACGTAATCCCCAAGCCCAAATTTAAAGAGCCAGGTAAATCTGTCATAAACGAAAGAATCATAATATGGATCAATCTGGATGTGACTGCTAAGCCTTAACCCCAGAGGACACGGGCAAGTGTATGACATATCTGACCACCAGCCAGGGTCTAGTTTGTGCCAAGGATAGTGCTTTTTTTTTCTTTTTTCCCTTGGCATTAAGGCTTGAAAAAGAATGTGAAAAGTTCAAGGCAGGCCCTTAGTGAATCTGAGTCAAACACACACACACACACACACACACACACTCTCTTTTTGTTCTTATACAACAAATAATATTCAGGGATAAAGTCTATTGTACACATAAATCAAAAAAGTTCATATAATTCAGAATTCTTTGTTTTGATTCCATCTCTGGCTTTTGCAGATTTATAATTATCTCTCCCCAAAAGGCAACTAATTTTCCGTGTGTCTGAAGCACAGAAAAATATTAATTGAACGAATAATATTTTCTTTGCAAACATCTTCCTTAAGATTTTTAGGGCTGGGATGTAGCTCAGTGGCAAAGCGTCTGCCTTGCATTCGCAAAGCCCTGGGTTCACCCCTCAGTTCCAAAAAAAAAAAAGAGACAAAAAAAAAAAAAGATTTTTAAATGGCTGTATTTGTGGTAAAACAATAAATAATGATACACAGAACACAGATGATACTTTAGAACACTATTTATTCTAAAGCTTATAAAGTGATAAACATAGTTTATTTATTTTAATATTCTTTAAAATGAAAAAAAGTAACAATTGTAACTTTGTTCTTATCTTAAAAATTATGGCCTTTGATTCTGACTTTTTAAAATTAGTACAGGAACTCTATTTTCCTGACAGTTTGGCTATAAAGAAAAACATTTAAGATCAGGCAAGAAGTTCAGATTAGATCCACAAATTAAGTCCCAGAAATTGTTGGCATGAAATAATTCTATACCAAAAAAGAAATGTTAGTAGTTACCTCAAACAGGAATTCTGCTTTAAAAATTCTAAAGGTAGAAAATTCCCGTAGGAGGAACAGAGATCTGAGCTTAACTGAGATGGCTCTTCTCTACAAAATGCCCTGCTTTGGGAGTTTGTTTCAAATCTTGTCTATTTTCAAACTCTCGTCAAGGTTAAAAGATTAGAGTGCAAATATCTGGATGTTAACTCTGAGAAGGACGATCACCTAGGAGAGCTTGGTGATACTATAGATCGGACTGTTCTTCTGTCTGACAAGGGAGGCGGCTGCTGGAGTTCAGAGGGAGAATGTAGACCTGGGTTGCTTCCCCAGCTCACCTTGGCCCCATTTACAGGCACAACAGAAGAAATGGGATCAAGGCAGGCACCCAGAAATTTCTACTGCAAACCTCAGCTGTGTCTCAATATTTATTTCAAGTCAAAGTACCTTCTCATAAAAACCTCCTCCCACCATCGACTCAGTTTTCCACCCTGAGCACCACTGCATTAAACCCCTTGGACTTTCCTATCTGCAAACTGCAGCAGTTGAAAGAGCAATGCAATGACAGTCCAGGCCAAACGTGAGCATTGTTAGTGGCGTGTTAAAAGCACTTCCACTTGAGCAACATCTCAGTCTTTCATCTCAACAAACTTTTCTCCTTCAAGTATTAATGGAAATACCATTTTTTGAAAAAGCGATTCTGATCACACTACTATTTCTATAATATCCACTTAAGGTTTTGAATGCACGATCACAAAATATAACTATTTTGCCACTGAATCATACATTATCAGGATCAATCACATTCTCCTTTGCTAGAATATAACATAATTAGGTGCATTTTCAAAATTTCATTATGGAAATTTAACCAAATGCATTCAAGATTCATTTACATGTCACCTTAAATGGGTCCAATGATGATAATTTATATGACAGTCATATATGAAAAAGATGCAGTTAAATCAGAATTGAGAAATTTGCTTAAAATGATCTTATTTGCTACAAGTCCTGGGAATGTACTCCCCCAAATCATAATTCTTCAAGAAACATAATTCTCATTCTGCATTGTGGCCGGTCTTAAAAAAAAAAAAATACTGAAAGAACTAGAATTCTCAGATTGCTTAAACAGAACAAAATAGGTGTCATTTCCAAAGGGCAAATCAAAGCAGAAAAAAAGAGAAAACAACAATCATGACACAAAACAACCACCATCCTATAGTTGGCTAATAATTAATGTTAAAAGTCTTGTCTCAATTTTTTGACAACTGATTTTTTTAAATGCATAATAATTTGGGGGGAGCTTTAATACCGCCATGAGATTCATGGCCAGGCCTGTAGAAATCATCAGATATAAAGGCAGAGACAGTCTTTTGATTTTGCTAAGAAGAAACAGATAATTCCTCTTAAGCAGATTAACTTAAAGTACATTTTCAGGGAAGTTAAAATCCCCTTCAATCAGGTTCTTAAGTTTAATTACGAAAGTCAAACAATTTGTTAACTCTCATTCAAGCACAACAAGACAGAGAGGCGCGCAGCTCCCAGGGGCTGGGACACCAACCCAATCGATATTCGCAACAGTAACAGTGGAAACACTTTCAGCCACAACTTGATGAAACGTCTAACTGGTCCTCTTCATTCAAATTCTTTCTCTTCTCTGCTGCCCCTATGTAGAAAATATGTCTAACATTTTCTTCACCCACAATAAGTTAATAGCCATCTTTATTTTGCTACTTGTATATGAAGAAAAGAAGTACAGACAAAAAAACTTGGGCTTTACAGGACATTTCATGAGCAATTCTTTTCTTTGTCCAGCACTTACGCCATGAAAACACCAGTAAGTTGTACCTACTTCTATGAGGTTAAAAAATCATCTACTTAAAAATGGCCAAATAGCTTGCTTAAAGAATGTCTTTGCCTGATCTCTTCCTCTTCTCTCTACTGTCTGAATTCACTGGATAATTGCCCTACTTCCAGTTTCACTCTGCCCATACAGAAATCGTGTGTCTGTTCCCTGAAAAATACCAATTAAACTGCCAGCGTAGCATCTCCAGCAGTATCTTTGGGTCTTCAGTGTCAAAGGCCTTTGAACAAATGACCGGAAGGCTGAATCTAAAACAGCCTTTGATGGGATGCCAGCTCAAACACTCACTTCATGATGATGGGCTCCAGCTCTCTGCTTTACTTGGGAAGCCAAGACAGAAATAACACATCAACTTCATAATTCTGCATGAATGTAAAAGGTTAAAATAAAAGTGTTAGATTGCCAGCAAATTTAATCCCACCTGAAAGGTCACAAATGTTGTTTTTAAAAGGAGGCCCTCTTTATTCAATTAAATCTGGATTCCTGTACAAAACTAAATAAAGGTTTTAAAAAATACTATAAAATGAATAAAAATGTCACATCTCCTTTTCCTTTATTTTTTGTTATTATTTTCAATAATAACATTGTTTACTCTGTGTAAGGCACAATAGGAAGAAGGAAGCCTGCATGGATTTTTATTTAATCTCATAATGATTCTATGAAATGGAAATAATTCAACGAAAGTCATCTAGGAATTGGGTTCAGAGAGGTTAAGTAATTTGGTCACACAGCTGGAAACTCAAAAGAACCAGGATTTGAACCCATGACATATGATTCCAAGATTCAACACTTCTAGGCTTTCTTGGCTGCATCCATTAGCAAATCATTCCCAGGTGAAGGCTTGGTCCATCTTTTAGAAGAGTGGTTCTCAACCTTGGCTGCATGTTAATAGTAATACAAACACCACACAAATATGTGTGGGCCCCATCCTTTAGAGATTCTGATTTAACAGGCCTAGAAAAGGCCCAGGCATTGGTATTTTGCAACATGATAGCGGTGAATAAAATCAATGTGTGTCTTTATGGTGCTAAACTTCTAGTGGTGCTTTGATTCCAGTAAAATCTAGAATAGAATCCCTAGGTAATCTAATGTGCAGACTGGGAACGGTGATGGAGAGAGTTAACACCACTTACTCAGAGTCCTTTCTCTAAG
Source organism: Callospermophilus lateralis (assembly GCF_048772815.1). Lineage (NCBI taxonomy): Eukaryota > Metazoa > Chordata > Mammalia > Rodentia > Sciuridae > Callospermophilus > Callospermophilus lateralis. Next base: position 81,112,328 of record NC_135319.1, read on the forward strand.
ACCTCAAGGTGACCAACTTTGGTTCCTCCAGACAAGGGCACAAGAGTCTAGAAACAGCAGAACCTAAGAGAATTCTAGCTTGCAGAACCTGTGGAGCAGGATGGGAAGGCAACCCACAGGCATCGGTGCTGGAATCAGCTAGACCTGGGTTCAAGTTCTACCTCTGCTATTTATTAATAGTGTTAGCTTGGCCCGTGACTTACCTTTGGCAGTGGCTCTACAGATTCAGAGGGACGGTGGAAGTAAAGTTCCAGGCTTATGAAAAAGCTCAAAAGCAGCTGCTGTGTGTGTTTGTGTTTTTGTATATAGTATTACTACCACAGGGGTATTGACTACTGTCAGGAGATATCAGCAATTAAACAACAAAGGTTTAAAAAAAACTACTTTTTTAAAAATTGTTCAAACCATCCTAATACTTTTACTTAGCACCATTTGTTTTACAGGGACCCCTGGTTGGCGATCCTGTTTCCCATTCTACTGGGCGGGGAAGGTTAGCACATCATCACTTCCATCTTCTGGATGAGCAAAGGCAGAATTTTCTGTCTGTTCTGTCTCCAATTTCTATGATTCTGTGATTAAAGGCACCTGCAATCATGCTCATTGGTTCCCTATGAAAATGATATTCAACACAGACGTCAAATGCAGGGAAGAAGAATTAATAAGCACTTGATGACAACCCCAAAATAACATCCAAATAATCACTTCTGAACATTAAAGTTGTGGCAAACAAGTTCCAATTTAAATGAAGGTATTGGGTAGGAATAAGGGAAAATGAATAAATATATCTCCCTTTATCCTTGTTCATTTAGGAAATGTCTGATAGAGTTAGCAATTATTTTTGAATAAAGAATGATTAATTTCCTCTAAGAAGGGTCTTCCAGTAGCAAGTTGGAATAGACTAATATATCCTGATATTTTATCATGGATCAGAGCTACAAAGGAGAAGAGATCCAAGATGGAAAGACCCAATTCAGTGGTTCTCAACCAAAGTCACAGAGAATATCCTGGACTCTGAGGAAGGGGCCCCCAATTCCATACATTTACCAAACAACAACCCCCAACACTGAGTAAGGGCTTATTGGTACATGTGTTCTTTTTCATGTGTATAGAGTTTCCTTAAATGAAATACAAAGGCGTCTAGAAGTACTACTGAATTTATGGTCATTGTATGAAACTCCTGTGAAATGTTGGGAGTGGTGGATGCTTCATTTTTGTTGTTAAAAAGGAGACTTCATATCTGAAAAGTTACAAAACCTGATCAGTCCAAACATCCTCCCTCTTTACTGAGAAGTCAAGATCTTTGAGATGACTGGGATCCCATTCCAGGGTTTCTCATTCCCAAATTGTCCCTGCCTCACATCATGCACGCCTTCCTGAGCAGGCACCAACTCACAGGATGGCAACAGTTGGGCCTCTATCCTCTCCCCACTTTCTCTTTCTGAATGAGGATAGCTCAGTCCCACCCTCTCTACTTGGATAAGTTCTAGGAACTTTCTAGATCTACCAAGCCTCTCCAGACTGATTCTTTATTTTCCTTTCTTCCCATCCCCAACTCCCAGGTTGATAATTTAAGGCTTAGCAACACCCTCAACCCCTTTCATGCTTTGGAACTGTTCCAGGACATTGAGTATCGGTGTGAAATGGAAATTTGATCAGCAAGATGGTAAAACAAGGAATATGTGATGTTAAAAAAAAAAAAAAAAAAGCACAGGTACAAGCAAAACTGCTGGTGCTTCTAATAACTATGGAAAATAAGAAAATGAGAATACTCAAGAATCATCATTTTATTGACTCTGGATCTGTCAACACTAACAGGCTGCTAATAAGTCCATGCAAACAAACTTCCAAAAGGCTTTCACTCTATTATTTCAGTTTATTGCATAATGTGCGTGCTACTAGACCACCAGAACTTGTAGTGTCACTAAGTCTCTAAGTGTCATTGCTCTTTTATCAGTGCCTAGGACAGTGCCTGGCACATGGCAGGCATTTAATGAGTATTTGTTAATTGAACGATGAAAGAAGAACAGGATGGCAGCTCACCATTATCACTGTTTATCTTCAAATAGTCTCTTCTCAGTCTTCAATCCTCCTATAAAATTTGACTTAACATCCTTCCCTCAATGTTTTTTAATAACTTCTTTTGGTACTGGAGATTGAAACTCAGGGATGCTCTACCATTGAGCTACATTTCCAGCCCTTTTCATTTTGAGACAGGATTTCAATAAGTTGCCCAGGCTCCCTCAAATATTTTTAATGGAATTTTTTAAAGTTACACGAGAAACTCATTCATTTTAGGAAAACTAGATATGACCCATATATAAAAAGAAACTAAAAGTTCCCTACGATCCTATCCCCCAAGGGCCACAAAATTAACTTGCTCAGATCCAGCCTTTCAGACTTTGTTCTACGCATATGCACCCACACAAACACCCACTCAACATGTTCCCAAAAGTCTTTGCCCTGGACTTTGAGATTTAGAGTTTTTCCATTCTCCTTCTGTCTTTTTTTGTTCATTTCCCAGTAAGGCTCCTTGTCCTTCTCCTACAACCTAAATCTACTCCTTCTCTAATATTTATATCCTTACTTCAAGAGGATTCTTCCCCCCTCCCATTACCCTCCAGAGCATTCATCTGTCCTTATTCCAACTTGAAACCCATTAGGATGACTTTGATCAGCAACTTGGGTCCTCCCATTGCACTGCGATGCCAGTGCTCCTCAAGTCCCACCTATCTTTAACCCAGTGCAGCATGTTCCATGGAGACAACTCATTTAACCCATTTCGGACAAATGCAGAGAACTAAACCCTACCTCAGGAGTCTTTGGTTTCCCATCCCCATCCAATCACACAGAGCCTTTTACATCCTTCCTTCCTGTTCTGGCTCATCCATCTATTCTCATTCCTACCATTATCATTTAGACCCTTATACCTATATTATTTTCTACCTGGGTCTCCTACTTTCTGTACAACCAAACTCCCATCAATCCTACCTATCACCGCCAGTTAACTGCTTCTATCTTGTCCATCCAGTATTCAGATATTTGTGCTTCTCTCTCCTACTGAATGGGACTTTAATTCCTACATAATCTCCCCAGACAATTTTATCATCCTAATTTTCATTATTCCTCAAAACAAACCCTTTGCTCCAAACCAGGTTGGTGTATCATCCAACTCCAAAACACTTGTGAGTTAAGCATTTATTAACCAATTATAGGTAAAACTCATTAATTCATCCATCAAATATTTACTGAGCACCTGTTCTGTCAAGTGATGTACCGATGCTGTAGACACAATGGTGAAAGAGACTCACCAGGTCTCTGTCATCAAAAAACTTAGAGGTCAATGGGTTATGAGGGCAGCCCCTGAGACTTGATGGTCCTAGCCCAGGACACTTTCCACTCTTCCATTAAAATGTCAAATAAGTCAATATATCCGTGAAGACTGAAATTTGTGATTTAGGCTGAAATTGGGGAAAGAGTTCAGAAGAAAGGAAGGGCTGGCCAGAGGGAGAGTTGTGGCTTGCAGCTTCTTTAAAGATGTGGGATTCAACCTAGATCTTCAAAGATGGGTGTAGGAGAGTTCTGGGTATCGTCCATCTGGGGACAGAGGAAAGGCTCAAAGGTGGAATGGAAACAAGGGCAACAATATTGGCTCCATTGGTATAAAAAGTTCCCTGGGCCCCTAGTCAGCAGATCACAGACTCTTTCTTGGCAGGGCCCCAGGCTCTGCAGTGGAGGAGCAGATGACTCAGCATCAGCTCCTAGCATCAAGGGATTTCCATCCAGCAAGGAGGATGAGGCAGGTCGGTGATGCTCTCACACCACAGAGAGGGAGACATTTCATGAGAGATTCAGAGAAAATACAGAGGGAGCATATCTGTGGGTAGGTGCATAACTGTGTTTGTATACAATATTTATAGTCGCTTAGTTTTATTCATCTACCTTCCAGGTGCTTTCTAAGTTGATTCCTCATTTTATGCTAAGTGACTTATGAAGCAGGCAGAGTAGGTAAGATAATATTTTCCAGACTAACAAGAGCAATGTAGATGTTTTAAGTGAACTGCGTAAGTTGGGAAAGTAAACAGGCAAAAGTAGAACAAGTACACCCTGTCCATCTCAGCCCGTTTTTGCAGCAGTGGAAATATCTAGAGCAGAAGGCGCACTTTAGGAAGGCCTGCAACCTCATGAATGATACCTGTGTAAGGTACTCAGTGAGGTGTAAGGAAGCCAGGCTGGTAGTTTGGACTTAAAAAGGAAGGAAGTAGGCAGCCTCCCAGAAAGAGAACATGACCCAAGGCCCTTCTTCCATTCCCCTTCATCTTCCAAAGTCCTGCCTGCATTACCCCACTCCTAGGCCTATCCTAACCATAACCATCATTTAAGGTCCATTGCCCCCCAACCATTTTTCAGCTCACACTGTGCTTTCCTCGCATTGCTTTCACTCCCACTAACCTCCCCGGGGAGAGTGCATAACCGTTTCTCTCCTGGGCATCACAGTATGTGCAGCCAGCACATTGCTCGGCTCAGAGCAGGTTGTTTACAAATATCAGCTGATTGAACGAATTTTTGGGACCGCCACAGTTGCGTACCGACAGCCTGGGTTCTCATGTCCCTGCTCCCAGGGGACCAGGCCTGCCTGGCGCGGGCCGCCCTCGAAACCAGAGGAGCTCGCTGGCCTCGAGGAGGCGAATGGCAAAGGCTGCACCGCCGAGTCCCAGGGCCACTGGGAAGCCGACGCGCCATCCGGGGTTCGTGCCCGAAGTGGAAGGGGGTCAACGCTCCCCTGCTCCTGCAAAACGCCCTTCAGGGAATGGTTAAATGTTTCCCCCATCTGGAAAATCGTCGGGGAGAAGTGGTGAAAACGAAGCTGGGAGAGTCTCAGAGCCCAACCCCTGAATCAACCCCTCAGGAGAGGGAGGGAGCGGGGCGCCAGGGGGTCGGGAAGGAGTGAAAGGTCCCAGCTGCAGGTGGAACCTACGGCTGGAAACCTCGCGAGATCTGGGGTCGGGATCTCGTTGCGTTGCCTAGCGACGAAAGGACGCTCGCGGGCCCCCAGGCTAAACCCCGCTGTAGCCTTAAATCTCCTACCATGGGGGAAGAACGCGGCGGCGGCAGCTGTGGGATCACTAGGGAGCTGCAGAAGCTGAAGCAGCAGGCGATGGAGTACTACCGGGAGAACGACGTCCCGCGCAAGCTGGAAGAGCTGCTCAACTCCACCTTCTACCTCCAGCCTGCCGACGTCTACGGACACCTGGTAGGGACCTGGGACGCGCACCCTCCTCCCTCCAGCCCCTCTCCCCCCGCCCCACGCTGCGGCAACGCGCTGCGCTTGCGCCAAGAGCCGCGCATGCGCGGCGGCGCCGGGGCTGGTGGTAGGGGTTCAGAGACGTTGGAGGCGGCGAGAGAACGTGGCTACGACCTCTGGGGCGAAGGGCTCTCCACAGGGAAAGTGCTGGAAAGGAGGCCGCCAGAGCACAAAGGACTGTATACAGATTTGTAGCTCCGGCGACAGCTCAGAGCCTGGCTGCCCCTGTGCCTTCCTGCCCCGTGGTCTTTTACATGCGGACTTGAGTGGCTCCTTCTCAGTCATCAACCTTCAATGGCCCCATTTCGACCATGGGACCAACGTCCTGGCATTTGCTAGGATTTGGCCTCAACCCATCCAGGGCCTCATCCAGCTGGCTCCCCTTGCTTCCAAGTGTCACTCGAATTTCAGGCCTATGCTCTTTGGCTTGTGCCAACTCCTCTATCAGGGCCAGCTACTCCTTAAACTTCACCTTTCGCGCAGAAGCCTTGTCCACATTTTCCTGCACCAGGAGTCTTTGGGTGGATCTATCGCATTTCCTATGTGTACTGTATTCCTTTGCATCAGCTCTAGAGAACTGAGCACAGGGACCTTTTCTTACCATGTCCCACAGTCCTCTGCCCAACCCTGAAATCTGGCACATGCCTTAGCCTTCCTTAAGTGGTGAGCAGTTGAAAGGAAGGCATGTGTTTACAGATCCCTAACTACTAGGCAACACAGCATCTGGAAGGCAGTGTGGTTGGGCTGGTGGAAGTTTGGAAGGAGGTGGCAGAAGGACAAGCAAAGTGTGCAAGTGCTGCGATGGAGCATGATGTGCTGTGAGCGTACAAACCTATGTCTGAGCAGTTGGCAGAACACCGTGAATGTTCCTTCCCTCCATGGTGTATACATCAAAGGTTTTTGGAGGGTCCAGGTGCCTTATGTTTACTGAGACCCTGTGCTTTGTGCTGAATGTTATCTCACTAATCCTTAGAACCACAGTGAGGTAAAAATGATTCTCCTTTTCCAAACAAAGAGCCTGTGATCCTTGAATTTAAATTATTTTCTCAGTGATGAGGGGAAAAAAATCAAGCCAGCTCTGCGTCCTTTTATCTAGCAGAGTACAGGTATCTGGCAGCTTATAAACTGTTTAGGGACACTAGTCACTGATATAATAAATGGAGTAAAAGCTATGGTGATAAAGGATTGTGTGCTAGATTGAGGAATAGCTCACTTTGTCTATTAAAGGAATTCTGGGATGGGGAAGATCCCTGTAGTCTATTGGCCAAGAGAGCTTTGAAAGATGTTCAGGAATTGCAATGGCAAAAACACAGCCTCCTTTCATTTTCTTAGTCATTCCCTAGTTTGGGCCATCCCTATTTCATCTAGTCTTTCAAGTCCATTCTTCACAGTGCTGCCTGAGTTCCTCACACTCTCTCACCCTAATTCTCTTGCTCAGAAACCTCCAGAGAGTTCCCTTTCCTTGCTAAATAAGATCACACACTGTGGTACATGGTGTTTAGCCGCTCCCTCCAATAACAGGCTTATCTTCTACTCCCCAATCCCTGCTCCTCTACACTGGACTGCTGTCCCCTACTGCCTGAAGTTTCACCTGCTTCCTCTTGCTCATCTGCCTGAAGTATCTATCCTCCACTTTCCTGCATGTCTGCCTGTTGAAATACTATCCATCATCTAAGTGTTCACCTCAATTATCATTTCTCCTGTTTCTCAGGCTTCATAGGAATTCAGGGATGGAGAAGATCCCTGCAGGCAACAGCAATATAGTGTGTTTCCTCATCATAAAACTCATGAATGAAGGAGCCTTGGTTGGAAATCAGGCAGATCTGGGTTTGATCCTTAGCTCCAGCACTTACTAGCTGTGGGGGATTATTACATTTCTGGGCCCCCAATGGACACATCTCCAGTGTGAACCCTCTGATGGAAGTCCCTTCCACATTGACTCTAGGCTCAGCCATGTGACTGGCTTTGATCAATAGGACCTTGGCAGGCATGTCCAGAGGCTTGGTAAGTGCTGGCATATTTAGACTTGTCTTCTTGGAAGCTAGTCCTCATGCTGTGAGGAAGTCCAATTATCCTGCTGGAGAGAGAGATCATACAAAGAGGCCTTGGCAGATGTCAGGCAGCCAGGGTCCCTGTGAGAAAGACGGCTGCCCAGCCAGCCCCTGGCTATTCTGGCCCTTGTCAAGCTTCCAGGTGATTTCATCTGCATAGGAGAACCCAGACACAACCAGTGAAAGAATGCCCCAGTTGAGTGCAACTCAGCAGAATTCTGAGCCAATAAATGGTTTCTGCCACTAAGTTCCAAGGAGGACTGTTTAAAGCTTTAGATCATTAAAACATGGGAATGCGATCTTGGACATTTTCTCTGGAGCTCAATTTGCTCCTCTGTGGAATGGAGATGATACCACCTACCTTAACCAGATTGGGAATCTGGTAATAAAATATACACAGAGTGCCCAGGGATGGGTCTGATAATCATTAATTTAAATAATAATTCTATTTAAGCCAAGCACTATGGTGTGTGATACCATAGTAAAAGGAAGACATAGTCACTTTGAGGTCCATAAGAATGCTTGCCAGAGCTGGTGGAAGCAGAGGAGGTGGAAAGGCCTGGCAGTGAGCATGGCCATATAGTGGGTCAATGAAAAGTATTAAGCACTTGGAAATGTTAGTTCCCTTCCTGTCCAAACGCAATATGATACATTGAAGGTCCTAGGCACTTGGTACTTGTTGAACACAAATTATATAAGCTTAGTAACATTTTTCATCTCTTAAGTATATCCACATTCATTTAGGCACTTACTTTGTAGCACACAAACCACCATCCTTAAATGCTCAGATGGCTGGAAATTGCTTCTGCTTCAGGTCTGCAAGGCCCCACCTGTGAGCTGGCTTGTTGCTGTGGGTGTTAGAATACCGGTTGTCTAGGCTGAAGCCACTGACTCTTGAAATGAATGATCAGAGACCTAATCTGCTAAATGGAAATAAAGAGAGTGAGGATGGTGCAGCTTCGCTTTCCTTGCTTCTATCCTCTCCTCACCCCAGTTCCTCTGCAGTAAACCACCACCTGGAGATTTTTCACTCAGGGTCCTGGAGAGGGCTTTCCACCTTAGCTTCCTTCTCTTTCCTCACCCTCTTCCTTGGATCACTTCCAGTTGGCTTCTGCTTTTCCATCTCAATCACATGACTAGTTCTAAGTTCCCTATGAGCTTTTTTGCCCACGTGGGACTACGCATGAGCTAGTGAGATGCAGTGACCGCAACAGTCTTCATCCTTTAAAGATCAGGTGCCTTGCTAGGAGGGATAAAATTCAGTCCTCCTCAGGGTTATTAAATTTGAACGTGTCACAGAGTTCTAGAGATATATTAGGGAATTGAGTTGACTATCAGAAGGCTTTCAGGAATGACATGAGACCTAAAAGTTTAAATTAAGAAAAGTATCATGGTTTCCATTGAGATTTCGAATGACAACACATTGCCCCATGTGCCAGGGACTTATCGTCGGGTAGAATCCAAATCTCGATGATGGGAGAGCAGGGCTGTTCCCGTGGAGCTGTAGCCCTACCCTGGTGCCAGGAAGGACATTAATGGAGAGGTTTTGTTAAACTAGTGTAAATGTGAACAATCTTTTGAAGATAAATTAGATGTGCTATTCTGATTTTTGTTTTTGTGTGTCTGTGTGTGTTGAAGGCAAACTATTTTTCTAAACTTGCAAAGCCTCCCACCCTATGCAAAATAGTGGGGAAAAATGTACTGGATGGATTGGGGCTTCCAACCCTACAAGTGGAAATATTCTGCACCATTCAAAATCTTCCCAAGGTATGAGCCAGTTTAAAATGTGTTCTTTAACACATCTTGAATCCACTGCATTTATTAGCAACTTTTGTCTAAACTGTAGAAAATTAATGCTTTGAAATTCTGTGTTTGTAAAAAATATAGTTCATAGCTAGTCGTGTAAATGTGAGTCAACCAACCATGATTTATATTTTTGTTATGTTTAAGTGTAATTTTGATACAAATGTGACATGCTAACCTGAGGAATATCCAAGGTGAACAACAAAAATGAGGTAAAAATAGTTTTAAAACTCTGAATTACTAATGTGATGAGTTTAATAAATCAACATACAGGTTTATAGGTCTGTATATTTATATATAGATTTATAGATATGTAGATTGATTTAAATGACTCATTTAAATAATTTCAGAAATTCATTTTAATTCACCTTAATTGCACCATATTTGTTAGAAATTAATTTTGCTACAAACTTGAGGAGAATAATTATGATTAAACATGTTTATATCCTTATAGCTATTTATTGAAGAGGTAGTGATAAAAAATAAAGTTCAGTGTAGGGTTTACTACATTTTAAGAAGTAGTAATTTTAAATGTTTCATGAAGTCAGGTTTTACAGTTTCAACAACTATAAAAATATCTCAAAGAAAATTATACATATTCTCATTTCCTTTGGAATTGGTGATAAAGACCATGCACGTTAAAAGATGGATTAATCCAATTTTCTATTTTCTGTGAGAGATAGGGAAACCATAGATCACATTCATGTTATTTTCAGAACATCTGCTCCGTCATGATCCCCACTCACTTTGAGGTCCACGAGAATGCTTTGTCAGAGGTGGTGGAGGCAGAGGAGGTGGAAAGGGGCCTGGCAGTGAGCACAGCCATACAATGGGTCAATGAGACCATCACCGAGGAGTTGCGGGGCCTGGTGCCCTCCAACCAGGCCCAGGTGGATCACATGCTCAGGTACAGCCTCCATTGAAGTAGAAACCATCAAGAATATATAGAGTCTATTGTCTACATTTCTCCTGCCAATAAGTCAGAAATTTACAGAGTTGGGAAGTCAATTTAAAAAGCATATATTAAGGCAGCAAAATTTAACATAAAATATTGTCTTTCTGCTGAAAATACTGCTATTAAAATCTTACTATGTAAGGTTACATAGGGCCTTTTTGTCTTTTTTCAGGCGTAGAGCATCCCTAGGATTCAGCACAAGTTTTCTCAGGGAAGGATCAAGTTACAAATCCAGATAATGTTCTCCCTCTTCTCACCCCTTCAGGGGCCACCTTTTGAGCTGCTCATGTCCCTCCATGTAGTCACAATGGCTATTGCTTATCCCTGTCCTCCAACAACCAAGTCTTTCATGCTTAGCTCATGGGTTGACTCTAAAATTCAAAAACCAAGGAAGCATTTTTCAGAAAGGGCTGGGTAAGTATGGCTCGGTACTGCACCAAGTAACGGGTTAATCACTTTTCCTGTTGTGCAGTCCTAAGGCCTCAACCCCCTTGGCCAAGCAAAGGCCAACTGGATTCTCTTTCCTTAAGCTTTATCGCTTTTTAAATTGTGTATAATGTTTTAGTTTGCCTCAGAGTCTTAAAAGACTTGGTAAAGTAGTTTTTGGTTCTCTTGGAGGTTTTGAATGCCATTCCACATATTATTTGGGGGAGGGGGGCTTGCTCCTGGACTGGTTCCTCTCTGGGTCTACCACAGAGATATCATAAAGATTTATGTTCTCCTATTTCTGGATTCCATATTTTCCTTTTTTGACTTGATGGAGTCTATTCTTGGAAAGTACAGGTGAGAGAGGGTATATGCGAAGTAAGGTTGTTGAGTTCTGATATATGTGGAAATGTTAGTACTTTGTTTTCATGATTGATAGTTTGGCTGAGTATAGAATTCTATGCCCAAATCAATTTCTCTCGGTCCATTAAAGGCACTGCCTCACTAGCATCTAGATTATTCACAAATATAATGTAAATCCGATTCCCATGTCTTTTTTATTTGCTTGCTTTTTGTCTATGGAAATTTTTAGTCTCTTTTTTAAAAAATTTATTTATTTTGGGGGAGTGAAATTGTTGCATAGTTGTACTTAAGTAGCATTCCCCAAACTTTTTTAAAGTATTCCCTTTAAAGACCCCCAGTTTCCTCTTCCAAAAATAAGACATTAGCCACATATTGCTCTTTGTGTATTCCATTGTGTATTCTTGAAGGATTTGTCTTCTGAATGTCATTTATACAAAAATAATTGAGTAGCCCTTCATCAAATTAGGTCTTTAAATTTTTTTATATTTATTTTTTAGTTTTAGGTGGACATAATATTTTTAATTTTATTTTTACGTGATGCTGAGGGTCGAACCCAGTGCCTCACGCATGCCAAGTGAGTGTGCTACCACTTGAGCCACATCCCAGCCCCAGGTCTTTAAATTTTACTTTGAAATTGCAAACAGAGGGCTGGGGTTGTGGTTCAGCGGTAGAGCCCTTGCCTAGCATATGTGACGCCCTGGGTTCAATTCTCAGCACCATGTATAAATAAATGAATAAAATAAAGGTCCATTGACAACTAAAATGTGTGTGTGTGTGTGTGTGTGTGTGTGTGTGTGTAATTTTTAAAAATGCAAACAGAACTCAAGTAATTTAAAAAATGAGCCCCTGAAAATCATTAAACATTTCTTTCTAGGCCAAAATGAATCTCAGTTCTTGAACACAGTTTTATTACAGTGGCATTCTTTTTAGGTCTTGGAAATTAAAGCTGATTTGTCCTTAAGTTGCCACAGAGCATATTATTGAAGCACACTGGGGTCAGGTCAACTCTAAAACTCAACCAAAAGCACAGAGTGGTATTCCTAAATGTCACTGTAAAGCTGTGTTTTCTCGCCATTAAGGTTATTCTTCGTGAATAAAGTACAAGAAGACAAGGAGAGGAAAGAACTAGAGAAGAGCCTGGAAGAGTCAATAGTGCCAGTACCTCCACCTGTAATGCCACCACCACCTCCTCCACCTCCTGCCAAAAAGAAAGGGCAGAAGCCAGGTTGGTGGCCAGACATCTTCAGAACCTTTAGTGACAAACATGAGGAAGAAAGGCTGGCTGGCTCCCAGCCAAGTGCCACCCACCCTCCATGCCATGTCCCTGCTTGAAGCTGCTGTGCTAAGTCGGACCCACATTACCCTCCATTTTTATTTTTGAGAAAAAATGATTAGTTTTTCACTTAGAAGTGAGCACTTGGTAAATAAAGTGCATTGAGGACTGTGGGTGAAGGTCAGTGTAGAGGTTTGATCCCCAGCACTACAAAAAATAAAGAAAGAAAGAAGTTAAAGTACATTGAACAGTGGCAATGAGTGGTAGGGTGGGGATGGGATGACACTGGGGAACTTTCACCTCCTCAGTAAATTGCCATTAAGTAATCAAAGGGCCACTCCATATTTTAGAATACTGAATCCTTTGATATAATGTAAATCCGACACTTTCCGAAACCAACACTTTCTCGGGCTTATGTCACACATAAATAAACATTTTCTTTAAGCAACTTTAGTATTTTAAAGCAAATTATACAGGGTATAGCCCTTTGCTTCCTGTCTTCCAATAGGTAGCTAACATTAGCCCCTCCGGTGTGTTAGTGCTGGAACTTCTGGTGTAATTGTGCTTTTATGTCTCCTAAACTGAGGGTTCCCTGCAGGGATGAGTGACTCCTGCCTCATTCAGCTTGCCATTGCTAAAATCTAGCATGATGCCAGGCACAGCCAACCACCCAGTAAATGTGGGTACCGATGAATAAGAGAGCACCAGACCAAAAAGTGACCAAAGAGACCATGGAGACAGGTCCTTTATTTCATTAATAGCAGCTGCTGAGGTCCAGCAAAGGGAAGAGAATTGACCAAGGCAAAATGTTCCTGGGACCCAGGCCAGAGGCCTCCCGGGGTCCCGACTGACTAGATTCAATCACCCACCCAAATCTGAAATGAGAGAAAATGATACAAAAAGAAAAATGAATTTAATCATAATTTGGCCCAAACTGGAAAGACAGCTAATCTGCCTTCTGAATATTATGATTTATAGGAACAAAGCCAGGAAATATACATATGTAGATTCAGCCAGGCTGTGCTAGCTGAAAGATTATGTTATGATTCTGATTTTCCAAATTGTGCTGGTGCCAGGGATTTGGGGGCAGGGGTAGTTTAGCTTCCATTCTCAGTGTGAGACTATCACCTATAAGAAGCTGTGACGGAGAAAATAGCTTAATGAATAGGTTAAGGGGAAATGGCTGAGGCTAAGAAGGAAAAAACAATTTGGGGCTTTTAATTTTAAATGGGCCCCATTACGAACAGAATCATGCTAGACCTGTCTTCTGTCCCAAAAGTGAGATGGTCACTATTGAGTTACAATACAGGCCACCAATGGATGTTCATTTGGCAGCTGCTTTTGACTGAAAGAACTTAGACTTTATGAGAGGAGAAAATGTAGGAGGGGACAGTAACTTGCTAGGCACTAGATATCTAGGTATCTGGATATCTGCTGGCTGCTTAGGCATCTCATCTCCACTGGGGACCTGAGCCAGGGTCAGTAGCTGTCGTGGGGAGGACAAGAGAACATTACAGGTTGATGATGAATTCTGTGGTACCTGATCAGATAGCATGGCTGAGAACCTGTGAAAGATGGCAAAGATTCTGGGTAGACTATTGGGCCTAAGGCATTTCTAGAGATGGTACACGGAAGCAAACATGAGTTTAGGATTGGTGAAGAAGGTGGCAAGTTAGGTATACACATTGACTAGATGCTTAACAGAAGGTGGGGTATGCAGCAGCTCAAAGAAATTCAGAGAAGCAAAGGAGTTAGAATTCAAAAGACCATCCAAATCCTTTCTTCATTCACTTTTTGTAACATATTGCACAAGTTTTTTCATCTCTTGAAGCCCCAGCTCACGTAGGATGCTGGATAACAAACATCTACCTCATTTGACAACTGAAGGAGTTGATATTGCATTGGCCTCAAATTGCTTAGACAAAATTCACAGTTCAGAATTTTGGGGGGATCAGTAAGTGAAATCAAACAGAAAACTTCTGGGCACTTGAAGTGGAGAACAGGTTCTTCCTAGCCTGTTTTCAACCTTCATTTTTGCTGGGCATTCCCAGCTGTCAGTGAAGCATTTAAGATACAGTCTTGTGACAGTCCAACTTCCTAGAATCTTTTCTCCTGTCTTTTTCCTCCAGGAAGGAAGGACACCATCACAGAGAAACCTATTCCACCTGCAGAACCTGCTGAACCCGTGCTCTGCGGCAGTATGGCCATAGGAGCTGTGTCACTAGCTATTGCCAAAACCAGCGCCATACTGGGCAGTATTCCTCTGTACTTGAACATTGCATTGCTAAAGCACAATCAGGTTAGGATCTGTTTTATTCCACCATGAGAAGCCCTGAGGGGCTCAATGTGAACATGAACCACATTTCTCATTTTCCCCTTCTTTTGTCTCATTTTAGGAACAGCCAACAACACTAACTATGCCTTTGCTGATGGTATCTCTCGCCAGCTGTGGGAAGTCATCACCTGGAAAATTAAATTTAATGAAAGAAGTGATTTGCATTCCCCATCCTGGATTGACAACCAAACAAGTATCTTATATTACTCCCAGACTACATTTTCTTAAAAAAATTTTTTTAAAAGTAAAGAAAAAACCAAATACTCCATCATTGATGATTTTTTTTTTTTTTTAGCATAGCTCCCTTATGACACCAAAGGGAAAGAGAATTAAAAACAAACAAGAAAATATATTTTAGGGAAATCAGGGAAGTGGGAAGAAAGTAAGACCCCCAAAGGGAGCAGACCCCATTGATGTCTGGTTTGACACAGCACTGGCTCATGCCTCTGAATCACAGAGAAGCCAGGAGAGAGTGACTCTGGAGACCTCTGTGGTGAGGGATGGTTGTTACCTGGGGGAGTTGGGAAGTCTGTGCCCTTCATTTTTTTTTTTATTGGCAGTAGCTAGTGGAAGCTGGCACTTTCCTGGCAGCCCACTCTGTGAAGAATTCTGGGCCTAGCAGATTGCCTGGCACATAAGGGATGTTTAGTGCATATATATGGAAGGAAGAAAGGAATCCTAAATTTCATCCTCATTTCTCAGAGGTGGGCTAGTGTTGTCTACGTTGCTCTTAGGTGGCCTGAAAGAGCCATTATGCCTCTTTAGATCTCCACGAATTGTTCTGCCAGTCAGGAGAGCTAAAGGTGTATGTTCTGCAGTCTACACGCTCAGAAAAAGTTCAGGAAGCTTCCTCCCACACCTCCCAGAATAAAGACTGTTATTTTTCTAAGTTAGTGGAACTAGGTTTAAAAATAAACCCTCAGGATGCTTTCTTTATGAGAATTCTTTCTTCAGCAAAATCATTATTACCTTACAATTGATTAGTCACAGAAGACAGATTGCTGTCTGGCTCACCATCTGCCAGGTCAGATTTGGATCTCCTCACCAGGATCTTTCCTTTGGATAGTACTTGTGCTGCTTGGTACCAGAGGCCTCAGCATGCCTTCTTTACACAGATGTCATCATCCTCAGAGCACACTCTTTAATTTTTAAGTGAAAGTGGATTTAAACTGATTTGGCCACTCTTATCCAGACTACATTGTTGACCTGTGACACGTACTGCAATAATGTTGACTAGGTTGGCTTAAAGACCATGAAAGAGTCTGAAATTAACTTGGTCCAATCACAGGGCCAGTCAATTCTGAGCAATGAGGAGGCTGAGACAGGCTTTTGCTCATGCTCAGTCAAATGCAAGCTGGGGGCTGGAGATTAACATTTAATCTTCCAATTCTGCAGCTCACTTGTCCACCAACTGGGGGCCATTTTCAGGGACTCTACAAATATTCTGAGTTAAGAACAAACAGGTGGTATAAGTGTTTGCATTTAATATTTGTAGACAACAGTTTTGTAAGATGATGGTTACTCTACTTACAGGGTGTGGAGATGCTTCTGGAAATTCGGAAACAAATTAACAAAGTAATGGAACCGGTAAGTAACAATTCATGGTGTCTAGTTATTGACCTTTGCCTTCTAGCATCCAACTCCTATTTCATTTTGGCATTAAGTCAATATTGGTATTACTGCTATGGAAAATACATTTATTTTTGGTTTCTTATGCAAACCAAGTGCATGCATTCCTCATTTGCTATGAATCCATCTTCTAAATGTATTAAACAATCTCAGTTTGAAGATTTATTTTTTCTTTTTTTGAGACAGGGTTCACTAAGTTGCCCAGGCTAGCCTCGAACTTGTGATCCTCCTGCCTCAGCCTCCTGAGAAGCTGGGAGGACAGACTCTCATTTTGATTTCTGAGGTAGCTGGCTCTGTGCTAACATCATCCTTAAGGAATTTGTAAAGGATCTAAGGACCATTGGCTATTTCCAAAACCCAAATCCACTCTGTAAGTGTGTTTGTGTGTGTGTATCACACATACACATATATATACACACATACCCTGAGAATATTAGAAACAATATGTTGGGCCTATAGAAGCAAATCCAGTGGTAGAAGGTAATAATACTCCTTAAGACCAAGAGGGGATTTTGCATCCTCTGGCAAAAGAGAGCAGGAGTTCCACTTGGTGTGCAAATACTTCATTCCCAAGAGTAGAAACCCAAATCTATGGGTATGCACACCCCTGTGTGTGACTGGGGGCAGAAGGTAAGGGTGAACTAAAGGAAATAATGTGCCTGGATTTACAGAATGGGACTTAAAATAGGGAGTAGCTGGACTTATCCTCCTTGTGTGTATGTGTGTGGGTGTCTGTGTCTGAGATTTGCAGTGTGGTTGCCCAGTCCCCATAAGTGGATAGTTAGAAGATCTTAACTCTTCTTGCTGCCACAGCTACGTCTCAAAATCCCAAGTGGTTATGTTTTTACCTTCTATTCCACAGCCCCCTCCTCCAAAAGTGGAGACCAAAAAAGGACATAATGGAAGCAAAAGAGGTCAAGTGCGTATACGAAGGCATTCACCACACTTCTGTAGGGTGCTTTACGTAACCTGCTTCGTTTTCTCTCCCATAGTTACTTTGCTTCAAGACAAATGGAAAACACAGGGTGATGTTGCTTTAAGGGCACCAACCCAGAGCCGGAACATCAGTCGGCCACTGCCTTTCCAGCAACAGGCTATCTGGCCATGGCTGCCAGTAGCTGTCAGCCTGCCAAAGTCTCAGAGGACTCGGGAGCATTTATGAGGAACAGGATTATATCTGACCCTACAGTGAAGGGCTTAGGAAGTTGAATGTCCCCATAACTAGCTGAAAGGCTTTTAGATGTTTTAGATTTTAATTCTGCCACTACCAATGATAGAATGAAAAAGGCACAAAAAAATAGCCATTCCTTCTCTCTGGTTCTGAAAAGCACTACGGGAGAGGAGCCATTGTGGGAACTCAAGAGTTTGCCAGTAGAGTTCAGGCAAACCATCCTTGTGAAAAGTGGCCACTTGGCCTCCAGGGCCTTGGGAGGTCAGCTAACTCCATTGGTCAGTCACTTTGGTGATTGTGGATGCTCTGATACATGTACCTATTATATATGTCTAACTTTCCAAAGTATCTTCAGTGAGAACCCTGGAGGTGATGCAGGCGGGTGGAGGCCTCTCAGGTCTACAGTGTCTCTGGGTAAGGCAGCAGTCCCAGCACACAGTCAGGGACTTCAGAGTCTGTTGAAGTCAACAAAGAGGGGGCAGCTCAGAAAGAAACTTAAGAAAATGTGAATAAATTCATCAGCAAGTAAAATCCTTGGCAGTTATATGTTGGAATGAGCACAACACTCTAATTAGGCCTTGTAAGAGAGGTGGGGATGGAGAAGCGTTGACCAATTAACATTGTCCTCTTCATTCCAGCAGGTTGTCTTGCATGTACTGAGAGGCTGAGGCCAAGATCTGCCCTGTGATCAGCTTCCCTTTAAAAAAATTTGTTTTTTTCCCTGCTAGAAACAGGTTAGATAATAGGTTCTGGAGAAGCTACCACACCAGAGTTAAGGGTGGATTCTGCCAGCATTAAAATCTGTCCCAGATCACGTCATCTTGGTAAAATGGAGATAATGGCAGTCCTGCTTCATGGTGTTAGCATAAGGAACAGCTGCATTTGCTTCATGAAATTCAGCTGTAGCTTTACTAAACTCAATCAATAGGCAAAAATTTCCCAGTTGTTTCTTTGCTTGCTCAATAGAAGCTTCCTATTATTGACATTAAAAATGTTGGATGTTCTTATAATTAGTGCCATTACTAATATTTATACCTAGGTTCACATCTACTCTTAAGCCCTCGGAACCACAGGTACTGCTTCACCTTGCAATCATAATGTAGCAATATAGGTGAGGGCATGTCAAGGCTGACCTTGCAGTAGAAACAGCTGCTTTTTCCTGGGGTCATTTGGGTCCCCAGATCTTCCTTACTAAAATCTATCCCCAGTAATGCATCTTTTTAACCAAAGTCTTCAATCCTTCTGAAAATAAAACTTATGCTGAAGGAGGATTACATTTTTAAGTTTTAGCAGTTATGTTCATTTACAGGAAAACAGAACATAAGAAAGGGCAAGTTTTGAGGAAGAGGACTGGTGAGTTGGAGACTGGTGGACATTTACAGGGACAGCCTGGAGATTTACTGACCTGGTGGTGGTGGCTTAGGCTAGCTAGCCCCATGCACAGTGACAGAGCTGATAAAACAATAATATAGGCAGATAGTGCAGGTAAATCATATGCCCAAAGTCCTGGAAGTGGGACCTGGAAGTAGGATTAATCAAGAATGGAAGGACTTGGTCTTGGAGAGCTGTGTCCCGTTATAAGCTAGGACTATCTCAGGACCTTAATGTGCTGGGCTGACACTCATCATTTTCTTCTGACCGTGTAGCCACCCATCACTAGCAAGATGTCCCATCTTGGTTGTTTGATCATTACCTGCGACACCGTAGAACAGCTGCTACTTCTAATACAGGGAATCTGTGCCAACTTGGGGCTGGAACTGGGAACCAATCTGCATCTAGCCATCAACTGTGCCGGCCATGAGCTGATAGACTATGTAAGTTTCTACTTGAGAAGATTCACTTCTTGTTAAGGTCCATGATTTTTAAATGAAAACTCAAAAGAAGGGCTTATTGGAATATTTTCCAACAGATGCCTTTTTTTTTTTTTTTTTTGGTTTTAATATTGTGTGAGGGATCTAATCTAAATGGAGTTGAGAAAGCCAAATTAGCTAATCACCAATGAATAACAACTATATAATTTTTAAAAATAATAAGATAAAATGCCATGTTCATATATAGGAATTCTATAATAAATGAATAAAATAGGTAACTTAATTTGCAATCATGAACGCTACTGAAAAATAACCAACTGTTATATTTTACTGAGTGTAGTCACTTGGTAAATGCTGAATTTGTCAAGTATGAAAAGTGGATCAGTTGTAGCAAGGACTTGATAGGCAAGTGGTTCTTAAGAATTTATGCTGTGACTCACTTCTTATTTTTGCAATTCTGGGGATCAAACCAGGGCCTCACACTCGCTAGGCAAGTACTCTACCACTGAGATGCAACCCCAGCCCTCACTTTTTATAGAAAAATATTTCTAGGTGATTTAAGTTTTTATCCAACTAGATACATTAAAGTATCATTCCCAGCCTTGGTTGGGGAAACAGACCCTCAGTGATGACATACTATCTGCTGATCAGGCCACTAGAGAGATCTTTTAAAGAGGAAGAAAATGGAAAACAGGTTCTGTCCTTACTTCCTCAGATTCATACAACTAAGTACCTTTACACTGGGAAATCTGTATTCTAGGAACTCTGGAAGCTTTCTGTCTCACACACATATATACTTCCCATTTCCAAATATACAAATACTGAGTCTCAGTTTTATAAAATGGCAGCATATTGACAGGCATTTATGGTGAGTTGGTAATTAATGTCAAATTCAGGGGACATGACAAAATACGTTTTTTTCTTTAACTGTGATCCTAACTTTGACTACAAAGGAAGTTTTGAATGGTATATAAGAGCCCTAAGTTTGGGCTGATTTCTAAAGTTCTTTTACTTTTCTAAAGAAACTAAGCACATAAAGGAATGTTTAATTCCCTATTCTTCACATAATGATTGGTTCCTAGGCATACCATTAAGAAAAATAATTGCATGTTTTCATCAGCAATGTATACCCAGAACTATGAAGATACTGATTGCTACAGCTGACTGGATGGGTATTTATTGCTTATATTCAGTAAAATGTATTAGCTTTATATCATATAATTCTTATAATCATATTAGTTCAAAGTCATTAGCATTTCCTCCCTGACAAGATAGGAGTTTAAAGTTATGCATCACAGAAGCTAAAAGTTCTTAATGCTTTATAAGGGAAGGAAAAAGTCCTATAAAATCTCTTCAATTATGGACTTCTTAGGAATCTTCTTAATTCCACGGTTTGTCAGCAGCAGTGGCTGGAAGCCATCAGCAAGCAAAACAGCCATCTCTCTGTCCTATTTCCCTCCCAGAGCCTGGATACCCCAGGCACTATCCCTGCACATAGCTTTGAACATCGGGAACTTTGGCAAAAAGACAACTCTGAATCTTCCAGCCCTGTTTATTTCCATACTTAATAATTCAGCTAAGTGGGGTTGCCCTAGAATCCCACTTCAGGACAGTATGGTTCCCTCTGGAAGTTTCATATTCCCTGAAAACAAAGTGCCTTTGTTCACATTCCATATTGGTTGTTAGTACTCCAAAGCCTAGCCCTGTTTTCAAAGTTTAGAATATTTACAGTAAAGAAAACAAATCATTTGATCACAGTGAGTTGCAAGACGGTGGGTTCTAGAGAGTGGGCAGGTTTGCACTGCTATTCTGTTCACTGTTTTACGAATTCATGCTATTGTCCACCTACCCAGGCAGCTGGGCACCTGGCACCATATCAGAAGTCTAAATAAAAAACAAGTCCCCTCCCACTCTGTACCTGTTGGGTTTTTGTGCAGAAGGCTCCATCCCATGTCTGTGGGAAGAACTCCAAAGGCATCAAGAGGAACAGTGACTTGGCTTCCCAGGATAATCTTTTAAAGATATTTGAAGCCAAATGCATAAATTTCTTAGAGGAATGTGACTTGAATCTGCTGACAGTATTTCATATGAAATGAACAGAAAGGAATTTGAATTGCATCTTTAACATCTGAAGAGTCCATTGCTTATTCTTTGTTTTACCGTTTTCCTTACACACATCAGAGCAAAGGAAAGTACGAAGTGATGGCGGGTGTCTACAAGAGCGCCGCCGAGATGGTTGACCTGTATGTGGATTTGATCAACAAGTACCCTTACATTATAGCCTTAATTGATCCTTTCAGGAAGGAGGTAAGCAGGGCCCACCTATTATACTTTATAACATATATTTTATACGCTATAAAGTAAGCAGGCTTACCTTTTGCATTTTACAACAAAACAGAATAAAACCTCATTCTTTTGGATCTCTGTCATTTGGAATGTGTTATAATTTGGACTGGGGTTAACTTGCTTTATTTTGGCATTTATGAGAAAGGCACTTACTAAGCAAATGAATAGCAGAAACACAATTACCTGGGAGCATGCCTGTCTGTGGAATGAAACAAGCCATTCGCCAGCCCTTCAGGAGTACCTGTGTATTTACAAGCAACCTAGCTGATGGAAGCCACCCCCGCTGCGCTCGCTGGTGCTTCAGTGGGTTAATCATATGTCATTTTCATGTGCTCATGGAAACAGGACTTCTGCGAGGCCAAATATTTTTTAACCTAAATCCAGTTACTATATATGCATAAAAGTAACAAAAAGCCATCTTTTTAAAAAGGGTTTGAGATACTGAGATTTTTGTCCTCTGTTTAAACAAATGCACCCGACAAGCATTGTCTATAGATCATAGAAGGTCATCTCTCCCCCACTTCAAACAAACTCCAAAATTAGAATTCTTGATTTAATGAATTTGAGAGTCCATAGTATATTGAAAAGACAGACAAACATCCTTTCTTATTGAGATCTGGGGACAGTTCCTTCCATCCTTTCTTGGCCTCCACTACTTATCAGTACTCTCAGAAGACACCCACTGAACTCATGCCAGACTCCCCTTGTGAGGACAGTTCTGAGGCTCTGACCACAGCTTTTTTTTTTTTTAATATTTATTTTTCAGAAGTAGTCGAACACAATAACTTTATTTTATTTATTTTTATGTGGTGTTGAGAATCGAACCCAGGGCCCTGCATATGCTAGACCAGCGCTCTACCGCTGAGCCACCCAGCCCCCAGCCTCAGCTTTTTTTTCCTGTGATAGGGGGCACCTGTGTGGTCAGTTCTAATGGGTTAGGTTGAAATTAGCCTAGTGGATGACCTTGTGTGTAGATTTGTGCATATTCAAATATATACAGACACACACACCATTTATTAAATAAGCATTTCATTTCATATGACACCCTCACCAATAAAAACAGGGAAGGGCCTTCAGAAAGATGGTGGAGAGCCCTGGCAAGGTCCTATCTTTTCAGTTTTATGTTTATCAGAAATAACAGAAAAATCTTCTATCCAATGAGTTGTGAACAGCATTAGGGGTGGTACAGTGGATGAGAACAGCCTGGGTTTGCAGAACACCACAGTCAATGTGGGAATGGCATTTAGCACATTAACATTTTATTCACAAGATCTTTAAATTCAAATTAAATCACTTGAAGTTTATCTTCCATGAAGCTTGCTAATTTGTGTGGCTAAGGTACAGGAATCACTCAGGCATGGATGTGAAAGAAAATGTTTTGTGTCTCAGGAAAAGTGTATGACTTTGACTATGTTCTATATGACTCCTGTAGCTTGTGATTGTGTACTGTACATTAGAATGATCAATTCTTAAATATTTACCCAGGACGCTGAACAGTGGGACAGCATCTATAATGCTCTCAGTTCCAGGTGCTACATAATTGCAGGAACTGCATCCAAAAGCATTTCTAAACTTCTAGAGCAAGGAGGCATCGGCAGCCCCAGATCCCATGGACTGATCATAAAACATACAAACCAAACTACTATGTCTGACTTGGTGGAAATAACCAACATTATTGACAGTGAGTAAAATATAGATCTGAAAGACTCATAATGATTTGGTTATACAAGAAGCCAAAAATATGAAGTGTGCCAAAGTTACTAAAAAGCAAGGAATAAATCTCCAAAGAAAAGAAAACCCAGCCATTTTATGGGAGATTCAGTGCTGGAAAACAAACCATAACTTGGTGATTCACAAGGTTCCAGAAACAGCCCTAATCTACCAGGTCATCCCCCATACTGAGGGCCACCACACAGGTGTGGTCAAGGCTACCCCATCAGCTTCACAGTAGGAAGGGCTTTTCAGCCCCTAACAGGAGGAGCAAGGCCTGAGTACAGAGTAAGGATGTAACGTTACTTGATTGAAATCAATTTAGCCACTTGAACTTGCCTTGCCTTAGGGAAGTCTGGTGGAGGGATCAGAGTTTGAACTGGATCACTTGCAGCAGGGAATGGGTCTACTTCCCGAGTTAAGAAAACAGGCAGCAAGAGGACCCCCATCAGCACATCAGGCAGTTTTCTGTTGAGTACAGTGACCAGGGGCAGAGGCAGGTTCACCTACAGCAATGGGAAGCTGCTGGGCAGGGGGGCAATTGGGTAGCATCAAGGAAGCATCTGGAAGCAGGTCCTTAGCCCAGCTCTGGGGACAGCTGAAAAGTTTTTTGTTTTTTTTTTTTTTTTTGATGGGCCTAGGATGGCAGAGAAGAGCATCTTTGTGTAGTACATAAGGCGTTTAGCTTTGGATTTAATGCTCACAGCAGCCCTGTGAAGTGCACAGCACACACTGTCCCTCCATTTACCTAAGAGAAATGAGCCATGGCGGGGTTAAATAGCTTCCCCACAACACTGTGCTCATCCCACTGCCCATGCTTACTTTTTAAATTCTGCAACTTTCAAACTCTTTCCTACCTCTCAGCCTGCACATGCTTTTCCTTTGCTCTAGAATGCCTTTCTCTGGGACATCTACCTGGCTAACTACTCATCCTTCAGGTCCTAAGTGAAATGCCCGTGAATGCATAGGCCTCCTCAGACCTCCCCCACCCTGATTCTGCTCTGAACCTCCCTTGTACTATGGTATATTTTCTTTTTGCAGTGCTGACCACAATGTCTGATTATTTAATGGCTGATATCTCCCACTGGACTGTGAACTCCAGTGAGTTCATGGGCATTGTGGGTCCTTATGTACTGTGCCAGACACATGAATACCATGAACAGGCTTTGGAAACTAGACACGGGGCAGTCTCAGACCCAGAGCAGGACTAAGAGCCTGACTGGCAGCCAGGGGTCAGGGCAGGTGCCAGAGGACGGAATGGCAGGCAGGGCAGTCATCTGAGTCAGATGACCTTTCCCCTCAGGCCCACCCCGCAGTAGACATTGTGTCATCACTGCAGATGGCAAACTGTGGCCACAGTAAGGACTCTGGCCTGTGCCCTTCATAGGCTTTGGCAAACTTTAAGGGTCCCAAGGCCTTCAAATGATTAAATACTACCCATATTGCTCTTCTAAATATTCATAAAGACAGATGCCTTTGAATAAAATTCTATATGAAGTGAGAAAGTCATAATACAGGCTATCAACTCCAGAGTTGCTGCCCATGTACTTATCACAGTTCACTGACTTGAAGATGCGTATTTTCTTATGTGGAACAGCAACAATATGAATCATGTCTTGGAGCTGAGGTCCTAGAAACATGTCGATCCGAAGTGAACATTTCTTCCTTTCTAGTGGTGATAAAATGGCAGTGCATCTCATAAGTAACAAATCTTAAATGTGATGAAATGTGGTATATAGTACCCACAGCATCTAAGCTACTAGAAAGAAGACTAAACAGATAAACCCAGTGCAATGTTCAGATGAGAAAATGCAAGTGTCTACCTTAGAATTCTTAGGTGGTCAAATAATTGACTCTGCTCTCTGTTCTTAAAATTAAAAGTTTTAAATTCTTAAAGTTTAAGTTTTAAATCTCTGGCCAATTTCTAATTTGGACCCCATGGCTGTTATGTGTGAACTGCTTCTGCCACCACACAAAACTGACAGGAATTGCTCTCCCAGGTAAGAAGCACCTCACCATCCTTGGAAGTACAGAAGGAGAGTCTCCTGATGACAGCCTTGTCGATTTGGTAAGTGCTGAACACTGGTCAATTGCAGAATTGCCAAAACACTGCTTTTATCACGAACTGGTATTTCAGAGAAATGCTGTCTTTGGTGGAGAAAGTCATGTAACCTTTTATGAAATAGACTTGCTTCCTCCCAGACTGCTACCTTTTGTAAAGAGCTAATCTTTGAACTTTTAAAAAAGAAGCAAAATTGAAGTCCAAGGAAAATGACAAGCGCACTTAAATGACTGGGGTGTGTCCCTGCAATCTTCCCTCCTAAAATGAAGTGAGAAAGGCCAGCCTATTCTTAGATAAAATCAGCATGCTTACACGACTAGTAAAGCGCCCGATGGACAGTCAGTCACACCATCTGCCTGCCTTTCAAACTCTCGGCTTGTGAGCAGGTCACTTTACTTCCATAAAGATACAATATGAAGATACAAGGGGGAAACCCCAGCACAACACCGAGACAGCTCTTCTCCTCAAATCATTGTTGTAGCTCAGCAAAACATGACCCTCCCATCCAAAATGTTTCCTCTTCAGGCCGTTGGACTCGGGGTCCGGTTTATCAAGTTGGGGGGCCTTTCTCGTGGTGAATGGGTGACTAAATACAACCGCCTTCTGACTATAGAGGAGGAACTGGTCCACGAGGGAACGCTGGGTACGTGCTGCCTTCTTACTTTGTTTTCACTTCGCCATGAATAAGAGAACAAAGATTGGACCAGGGGGAATAGAAGTCCCTCGGTAGGAGGGCAGGGGAATCCAAAGACTATAAATAAGTGCTGACAAAACTAAGATGGCACTTGCCACAATGCACATTGTTGCCTTAATGGATTATCTGTTTACCTGAGTGTTAAAATCTGGCCTGATGCTTTTCAGTAGAATTAATTGATTGGAATCTCCAAGCCTACCTTTTGTCATGGTCCAAATTATCCTTAAGGTTTCTTTGCACAGTCTGAAAGTTAAAGGCAGATGTTTTTCTGATGGTTCTTGGAGGCAACTTAGTTTACTTAAAACCAGGAGGCAGTGTGCTAATTCTACTGTATACTGGGAAGGCTAAGATCTCAAGAGAAATCAACTGATCGTTTAAGAAATGCTACCTTTATAAATCTGCATATGAGGAAGCACCTTGTGTAGTGGTTGGAGAGAAACATCCTAAACATGCATTTTTATTTTTTATATTACTATTGTGATACCTGAAAGGAGACCATGGCATGCAGGGACATTTAAAGAGACCAGTAAAAATTGTGATTTTAAAAAATTTTGTCATGTTTATATATACACAGATCCACAGAAAATGAAAGTATAATTGAGAGACCAATTTTGAGTCATATAAAGGCATCAACAGTAAATTTGGTTGTTTAAAAGTGTGTATCACAAAAGCTCATTTTTTTTCAAATGTGTTAAATTATATTGTTCTACATGTTGTCTGTCATCTTGACTAGAAGAGGCCACAGCTTCCTCAAATGGCCTCTCACATTTCCAGCCACTTCACAAGGAACACAGCTGCTTCAGAGCATCACAAACCTAGGAACCAGAGGGACACGCCCTCCTCAGGTGTTAGTGCAGCCATCTGGGGGTTCCAAAATGGATTAAGGGATTAGTTGAGAATTTCTCAGACACTGGTCACTACATGCTAAGAGGACCCAAAACAGGCAAAACCAGTCTCTTCACTACCACCTTTGATTAGAGGATATTGGCAAAATCTCAACCACTAAAACTACCACTGTGGGCCTGATTGGAATAGTCCAAGTCTGCCCCTGGTCCTCTTGGAGCAGGTGGTCTGCATTCAAGCAGTGTGGGCCTGTCCTCTAGTTTTTCCTGGTACCCTTTTCTGCTAAGCTCTGTCACAACACATCAAACACTGTAGAATGCCCTGTTAGGTGTGTATGGTATAGCACAGTTAATGCCTAACCAAAGACCGGCCTGGTTTAAGTGGTTCTGGGTACTTTTCTATAGTGATGGGACTCCTATAGATAGTTTTGACGATGATGTCATTCAAATCATGTGATATATAATATCAGCACGGCTACATTAGACAGTAAACTTATTTCTGTTGTTTTTAATAGGTTTCAAAGAAGAACACACTTTTTTTGACTTTAATGAGGATGCTGAGAAGGCCCTTGAGGCGGGTGCTGGTGAGCTGCTTGAGCCTCCAGAGCCCATCTTCCCCACGGAGGTTGTAGAGGAGTTGGCCAAAATGTGAGCCTCTTCCAGAGAGGGGCAGTAGTGCAAGGCAGGCGTGCAGTGAGTGTCGGGCTGGCAGCTGTGAAGTACATCCCTGCACGGAGTCTGCTCTTAAGCACCACTAACTCAGGCGCTCTTTTTTTTTCTTTTAATTTAGCAGTTTGGTAATATATGGTGTGTTTGCCTGAAATTCTATCTGTGAACATTTTTTTTAAGCCATCATATTTCCATGGGGACACGGGATCTTTTGTCCACTTTTCAAGATCATGTTCTGCTGTTATCAGAGGCTAATACTTGTACTGTTGAAACAAAATAATTAGTTTAGCTCTGGTTTCATTCATTTAGTTACAATTGCAGTCACACTTTTGGGGCACCCTCTTCTGTGTGACATGTTGGCAATTAGTCAAACACCTCATCCTTTACCGAGCAGAACATCTCAAAAGCAAAAACCTAATTCAGCAAGAAGCTCTTGGTGCCGGAAGTAGGTGCCATCTCCTGGGCTCACCTGCTCCCCAACCCTACCTGGCCTTTCTGTGGCCAACCTCTTAGGAGCACAGAGCATCGCCTTGTTTTCAACCACCAAACAGCTTTATCTCACTTTCTACAAGCAATTTTCTTTCCTCTCCTTCCTGCTTCCTCTTAAATTTTCGTTTTCCTTATATATTATCTTGGTAAATCTCCTTAGATCTGTTTTAGAACAAGAATGGGTATAGATTAATAAGTACATCAGTGAATAATACTAATCCTGTGGTTCTTAAATATCCAGTTGTTTATACAGCACCATTTAAAAAGTGATCAGCGAGTGTTTAGAAGTGAGATGCTGCTGACCTGGCTCTCTGAAAGCTAGTGTTACAGCAGAGGAGATAGTAAATAAACTCAAACACACATCTATAGATATGATCATGTCCCACTGCTTTATATGGCTGGGTTCTCTGTTAAAAGGGCTACCATTTCCTTTAGTTAAAATTTACATAAATTGCCATGAACTGACCTGTAGGAGAGTTGGCTGAACTTGGACTTCAGACACAGTCTCTACATTTTTTACCAAGCACACAGAGGGCCTCTCCTTTTGAAAAGTATGAACAAGGAGACTTAATGACTTTTTGGCAGAGCCGAAGTTACCATCTAAAGTTGGCTCCGTGGCAGACTCAGAGAAGTTCAAGTTGGACTTGGACTGGGACAGAGAACTGGTTGGTATCACTCTAAGCTGGGAGAACTGTGTCCCAGTTTGTGGCTGCCACCACCTCTCCTGAGGCTTAGCAACCAACATTAGGCAGGACAAACTGGAAGGAAAGTTCATTTTAAAGGGAGGACGAATATCCTCAGATGCACACACATACATAAATCCTAAGTGTGCCCCCAAACTGTGACATGAATTATAATGAAATCAATGAAACCAGAGCAAAAACTAATTAAATTCAATTAACCAAAGAGGTGACTTATCACCTTCACCAGATCAGCACTTTAATTTCAACACAAAGCACAGTCCACTCACACTAACCTCACTTGAAATCTGGGCTCACCTATGGACAGCAAGCATTTAAATTTAGACTTAGGGCCCCAAGAATACTTTCTATTTATAGTCTCTCTGTTATGTAATATAAAACATATATAATAATAATACCACTATCTGCAAAATAGATGAAAGAAACTAGGCATATCCCAGTTTAAAAATGAGAGGGATGGGGAAACGCGAGTGCCTGGAAGAAACTTCCAGCCATTCTGACCCTGTCGTGAGGACTGCCTGCCCTTCTGAGGTCAGTGGTGATGGCGGGCGGTTACACACCACCCATAGCTGTTGGCACAGAAGCTGAGGTTATCACATGGTGAAGTGATTACACACACGTAGTGTGCATTTAGGAAAATAACCCAGGCTCTGTTTTTAAGATTCCCTGACACAGACTTATCATTTACCTGACACTCAACCTAAGAATGGTCTGGAAAAAGAATCAACAGTAATTTGTACTTGTACTACTCCATTTCCAACAAACCTTTTACTGTTAACAAAGGTAAGGAAGGAGGAATTATTGATGAACAGTCGGAGCCAAAATATCCATCTTCTTTTTACTCAGACCAAACAAGGCTGGGTGCTAATGGCCCTGGTGACCCCGATAATCAGAACTTCCATGGGGCTGATCAATTGCTAAAATGACTGTGGGTGAGGAGTTTGAGACTAGCTCAGACACAAAAGGTGCAAGAATTTTAATTCAATTCTTCTTATTCTTCCAGAGAAGAGAAAGACATTTTTTCTTTTTTTAAGAAGCAACAGCATAAAGGACCTCTATTCCTCTGTCTCACTGTGGTTATGAAAGTATATCAACGTTAGTTAAGAAAACTAGCAGAGATTTAATCTATTATCCCCCGGACAGAAGGAAAAACAAATGCCCCTTTAGAGAAAACAAAACATGCGGTTCCTCTCAGTTTTAAAGTGGTATACGTTTTGGGTTTAAATAGCCAAGAACATACCTTAAAGACAGAAACACTCGTCTCCCCATTTCTTACTATCTGGGACCAGCTGCTTTGTTGACAGTTACCCCCAGCAGGGGCAAACCTGAAAACTGAGGTGAAAAGGGAAAAACTGTAGGAAAAAGGTGAGTAAACGATCTTCATCAAATATCTTTATGTCACAGTAACTTAAGGTATTTTGTGGTCACGGGGGGAGTACAGTAGGCAGCTTGGAAAGAGAACATGGAAAGTACCAGGTGCAGACTGCAGCCTGGCCCAGGTGGTACGTCTCACCAAACAGGAAGTACTTTTGCTGGACACAAAGGTGTTTTTATAACCATGTTATCCTGCTGGTGTGCGTGGTGTTCATATTCCTAACCGAAAACAACGCACATACCAGCAGGCCATGGCAGAAACAGAGGAGAGCTGCTCAGTGGAAACCATTCTGTGTGTCATCAAAAATTACTTAACTCATCAACTTATACAAATAACTTATTAAAGAATGTCAAGGTTGGCTGAGTTTTGGGGTTGGGGATGTAGCTTCGAGGTAGCATATGCAAAGCTCTGGCGTTCAGACCCCAGCACCACCAAAACCAAAACCAAAACAACAAGTCAATAACCACAATTGACCCTTAATGGAAACTGTTGGTGCTTTTTTTTTTTTTTTTTCTCTTTTAATACTTTCTGGTGAGAAGAGTTCAAATCACAGCATAACAGAACTCATCTAAGCGAATTCATCAGTTTGTAGTTAAATACCATATAGCAGTATTATTCAGTTAGGGAAATACACAGTTGAAAATCATTACATTTTAATTTCCCACAAGTAAACTGATAGGAAACTGGAAAATCATCACTGGAAGAACATGGAAGGAGTTGAGCATAAGGAACCTACAGGAAGATAATTGTCTCCACTTGGAGGAAGTATGTTCACTGCCTCCCACCTCTCCAATGTCAAGCACACGTGCAAAAATACAATACGACTACTGCAATTATTACTATCATTTTCTCCTGCCCTTAGGTGAGAAACACCTGACAGCTACATGCTGAGTCATGCTAACAAAACTAAACCTTTCACTTTCTTTAATAGTAAAATTACCATTACTGAATCGTTGTCATAAAAAAGTGCATTCAAGTACATTACCACTTATTTTAAATAAACACCAATTTTGAAACAATCAACTTTGAAAAGCTGCATAAGTTTTTTTAAAAAAATCCCTGATTACATTTCTATTTATTCACTGTGGTAGCCTGAAACATTGTATTTTTAGAGACTAACTACCACTTAATTTCTTTAAGGGAAAAAAATAAATAAACCTGTGTAATGTAGAACAGCAGTGAAGCAAGAAAAATGTGTGCTTGTCACTTATCTTCACTGTACATAAGAACTGTGATAAAATATGATACTTGTGCCACATTCGTATTTGGGAAAACACAATTAACTCATAGGACAGAAAACATGGTTTACCAAGATATTACTGTGAAATTCGAGGTTTGGACCTGCCCCTCCACTCTCTATTCAGGCAACCAGAACATTCCCACTGAAGTCCCTGGGAGGCACTGGGCAACAGTTAACATCCCACAGTTAACAACAGTTAACACAGACCCAAGGGACTACTAGTTTGATGCCAGCTCCTGAGTTTGAAGTTTATCTGCATCTACCCTTGAATACAATTTGTATGCCACAGCACCCAACCATTCCCAAGCTGCTGCAGTTTGTCCATCAAGAGAGGACCAGACCCTAAACACAAGCTTCTTGGGGGGGCTTTTTAAATCATGTGGAGTTGGTCAGTTCTGTTTACCCAATTATCTACAAACACCTTGAACTTTCAGCCTTACTAAAATTGATGAGTGGTATGCACATTTCCTAAAAAGATATCAACATCTGAGTCTTTTGTAACCTTCTAAAAGAAGTCATACTTAATACATATAGTAACTAGGAAATACCTTATCCCTATAAAGATCAAAAACCAAAAACTACTTAGAATGTGTATTTTGCTAAATAGCTCACTTATGCTTATAGTTGCTACTTACAAAAGTGACACCAGGAAAGACCTATTGAGTACAGTGACCAGAGAAAAGTGTCTATAGCCCTTGACAATACACCAAGATGAGTCATGTGCTTATTGAAAAGGACTTCCCAACAGCCAGCCTTCTGGTTTGCAGATCAGCAGCTGGAGCTGTCCGTCTCTCTCGTTGTTTCAACGCTGTCTTCTTTGAATTCTGGTTCAGTTTTGCCTTCCTCCTCCTTGCACTGAGTTGGATCTTTTTCAACAACCTGGTCTTTGGTTTGGGGTTCGTGTGAGGAAACAGGATCTAAAACTATAACTGGTTCATCTTGTTTTTCACTGCCAATGTATTTTCTCCTGTATCCAATGTTACTGGGAGGCCTGTGGATGAAGAGTTAAAAAGAAACATAAAAAGCAGAGAGAGAAAATATTTGTCTTTTATATTTCTGAATTCAGACCAACAACAACAACAAACTATAACGTTCCAAGTTTAATCAACATGCACATAGCAGTCTTTGAGAAGACAGCCATTAAAGAAAAAATAATAACGAAGCTATCAGATTACATATTAGGAGCACAAGGCCAGAAGGAGGAAGGCAGAAAGAGTCAGAGCGATTAACTACAGGAGCGTTAAAAAGCCAAAGCACCTACCTGCTTAATGGCTTGCTCTTCTTAGGAAGTGCAAAGCTTAGGGATCCCTTGGGCACCCCCCCCACCAGGGCCTGCTGCCCAGACCCCTTCCCTGCTGCCCTGCTTAGTTGGAAGAAGCCAGTCTGCTCCCTACCTCTTCTGGCCCCTGGGTACAGCTGGCTGCAGATTAGCTGTAAGGAGACTGCATGGAGAGGTGAGGAGTGCCAGCTGCAGCCATTACCAATAAGGACAGACCTGACCTCAGGGGTGGCAGGGGATGAATCAGAGAGTTCAGGAAATAGGCTCAAATGCTAAGACACCATCGACTTCTCCAACTAGGAGGACCTAGCTCCTTGAGAAATCTCTGACCGAATTTTCAAGGCAGTTTATTTTCCCACAGAAGCCATCTGTCTTCTGATGCAAGAAACTATTGCTTCTTGGGCTGGATGGGTGAGTTTCCTTGTGGAAACAAGGTGTCCCTAAAGTGTTTTCCTTGGAAATCAGGCTGCTGGCACCTAGTCCTCAGAAGCTCTGGCCTGAGTTCCCATGGGAGGCATGGGCTGCTGCACGGTGCCTGAAGGTCAAGGCAGCCATGGTGGTGGGGCTGGGCTCTCCACACTGTTCTTGTCCTCCTGGATAGTTCTAGAATTAAGCCTTTTTGTTCAGAGGACTCAGTGTTAGCTGTTAGCCCACACTCCACTGTCCTGCCTGACCTGTGCTGGGGAGCTGCTGGTCAGCCCCTCCTCAGGAGTTGGATCCCACTATTTTGGCCTCTTGAGCTGGTGGGATTGGCCGGCAGAGACTCTTATCACCTAGTATTCTCCCTTGGTGGACTTACCACAGTTAATTAGTAGGTGTTTCATGTCTGCCTCTTCCGATAGAATGCAAGCATCCACAAGGTGGGGGTGTTCAGTTTTGTGCACCTAGCACGGATCATTTTTGGAATAACCGAATGCACAAATGCTAACAAACCAGCAAAGATGCAGAATGAACAGGGAGAGACCAAGGTTTGGTGTGAATGGTTGGAGGTCTCTCCTATACAACAAAAACAACAGAAAAAATGATCCACTACAAGAGAAAGTAGCCTGCCTGACCCCATTCACAGGCAAAAAACACTAAAATCCAAGGACCACATTTTTATTAAAGGCTTGGAAATCATTCTCTGTGGCCACTGGGTTATATTAACCACATGGCTTGGCCATCATCATACATGAGTAATATGTGAGTTTGTATTCCTTGGAGGTAGTGAGATCAAAGAGATCATCAGGAACCCAAGAGGATGGGCCGTGCTGCAGGGTGGACAGATCATTCATCTGCACCATCATGACACTGTCCATCTGCATTGGACAACAAGCCACTTTTTGAGACATATGCTACTATGCTCTGGGGATCAGTATGGGATGTAGTTTCCTCACTGGTACCATTTTGACTTTCTCTGACCCAGGCAACATGTAAATGCTGATGAGAGAAGCAGAACTAAGTGATGTGAAGAATCTATCACAGGAATTAGACCTTAGGCCGCGGGGAGCGCTAGCAGACAGTCCATAGGAGTCTTTTACCTCTGCATGTGATGCAGGCCCTGAAATCAGCTATTCTGGCAACTGGGGACCTGGGGTGGGGGGATGGCTTTAAAGTGGCAGAGACTGAGGACAAATTAGAGATGCATCTGTCACCCACAAGCATTGATCCTGATGATGCACACACCTGCAGGATAAGCTTGCACATGCACCTGGCCCCAGGATGTGGAGGAGCTGAGGAGGAAGTTGGTAGAGCTGGAGAAACCAAGGGCCAGCCACTGCCACATGCCAGTTAGGTATGCTAGCACATCAATGACACTGCGCATGGGCTCCCCCAGAGCCTTCCCCATACAGACCTTCACAGGGCTAAAAAAAAGTTCATTTTAAGGATTACAACTTCACTTCTGCCATTTAAATCTCATGCAAATTTCTCTTCTGGCCAATTCTGAAAACAAATGGAATGGGTAAGCAAATTCTAGGAAGCAAAGCTGAAGCCTAGCTTAGGTTTCCACGAAAGCCACAATGAAGTCTACAGGTCAAGTCTGGCCTGACTCCACCAGATTAAGTCCGAGACCTCTGCTACAAAAGCCAGCCAGTCCACTCAAAGCATGCAAAGGAGGTATTTGTCTCATTTGGCATTCTGGGTGGGCAACTTCCATGAACCCATACCAACCTTCATCACTTTGGCAGAACACAGAGGTTTTCATGTCCTGTGTATCTGCAGGTGAACTATCCTTAGAGAAAGCTGTTGTCAGCAGCTGGGAGGTAAACACTGCAGGCAGTGCTCTCAAGTCTCCACAATGACAAAAAGGAAAAGGGTTGATTGAACTGAAAACTCAGAAACCTTGTATTGTCAAACTGCAACTGTCCTGGAATCATCTCAGTCCAGAGAACCATTCATCTGTCCTGAAGTTAGCTTTGCAACTGCAGGTTAGCCTCCTAAGTCACTTGTGGGCCAGTCTGAGAACCCCTCTGTTGGCTGTCACTGAATGAGGCACAGTGCACAATTTCTCTGAATCTTCACTGAAGCAGAAAAAAATGTCTTTTCAAGGGTAATGACCACTGCCTTGGAACCCCAGTGTGTTAAAGCAGAAAGGGACTGGGGCAGTCCTGTAGTCTCATCTGTCCTGCAATGAAGATGACAAGGTGTGCAGAAGAGAGGAGAGCCTGGCCTACACCACACAGCTCAGCAGCAGCAGTCAGGGTAAGAGTCGGGCACTGGCTCCCATCTCCTGCCTCGTCCACAAGCACCATGCTGTTTCTCAAAGGCATCTTCTCCTGTGGCATGGATACCACAGGCTAATTCTAGCCTCGTTATGGATTTATTTCCTTCTGAACCCCCATTTACATCTGCGTCTTTCAGATCTGTAAAAAAAATAGTTCACCCCTCAGGCTATCCCTTGGTTTGTTTTTCTTTCCTCTGTAGTTTGGACTCCCCCTGGTTTGATATCATTAGGCCCATTCTTTGTTTCCCTGGGGAGCTGCCCAAGGTTCCTTCTGGAATGAGGGGCCTTCCTGTGCCTCATTCTATTCTATCCCACCCTATGGGACAGCGAGAGAGCTGTCCCTTCAGGGATAGTACCGAACCCAGGCTCTTGTTCAAGGCAGCCACAGTGGCAGTTCTAGAGGGATAAGTCTAAGCTTCTTGCCCAAACAGAAATCCTGGAAGCCCAACTGCAGCAATCCAATAGGGACTGTGCTTGACTACTATTCTTTTCATTTTTTTCTACTTTAATATAGCAACTAAAGACACTGACCAAAAATTAGCAATGACAAGTCAGTATTCATAAAAAGTAATGGCAGCCCTCCTCCCGTATGCAGCCAAGTCTGTAAGTAAAACTTACATGTTATTGGTGGCAGGAAGTCAGACTTCAACCCTGGGACGCTCTGGCCAGAAGGGATCACTGATGTGATCCTTGTGTTACTTGTCAGAAGACTCCAGAAGAGTGAGGTGAAATGATTTGTCCAATAGCACACACTTGTTAACAACGGGTAAACGACAAAGACTCTGGAATCCTGATTTCCTGGCCAATACTTTTTCTTGCTACAACATACTGGCAGTCATTTATAGTCCATTCAAACAGATTATTTTTCATGAGTCATTTTAGACCATATGCTCAAAGGTGATTTTGAGACAAAAACAAAAAACAATAAGCAAAATAAAATTGAGGACACAATATACCAATCTACCCTACAAAGCCTAACGCCCAAGAACAACGTGGGTGCCCTTTTAGAAAGCAGCTACTGTTCCCAACTGCAGGAGAGCCAGGATGGCTGGCGGGGCTCCTTGCTGGCAAAAGGAAAGACCTGACTCCAAAGTGTACCAGTACCAGAAGAATCAGAACAACTGCAAATGGTTCTGCCAAAGCTGAACTTGATAAAAGGATTTGGTGATTTCTCAAACTGTCACAAGAGAGGAAAGCGCAGCATTCTAATTTTTAAAAAGCACATCATTGTTTGCATTCAATGAAATTCCTTTCAAAATCAACTTTCCACGTTCCAATTATATTCAACAACATTCGAGCTAACATTTCGACTGCAATTCAAATTAACTAATGCCCAAAAGAGCCCTAATCGACATGGTTCTGAGCTCAATTGAATACAATCAAAGCTCATGAAATGAAGGGGGAAATGCTTATTTCATGCAAATTCTGCATATCACTCAAGCTTAATTTTACTGATAATATAAAGGTGGGACATTTTGAACATTACAGTGAATGAAACTTTTAAGCGGTAAGAGTTATTTTATAAAATGCTACCTCTGAAAAGCTGATTGCCAAACAGTATAAAAATGGTTTGAGGCATAAATGCCAAGTTCATTTTTATTTCACTTCTGAGGTAACTATCTTTCAAATCGCAACAGCTGGACTATTTAACACAATCTGGTGAATCAAAGTATAGCTCTTCTCTGGTCTCCCAGTGGGACGTCTGCATTAGTCTGTGGCAGCCATCCAACAAATGACGCACAGCCGGACGGTCTGAACTCTGTTTCATTTTCAATAAAAATGGATAAAACCACAATCATATTTACCACCTTCAAGGCCAGAAAACAGAAAGATTTAAATTTGTCTTTACAAAGTAGTTTCCTGGGAAAACTCCAAAGAGGAAGTCAGCTTTCTATTTTCCCTAGTGTAAAAATAAGTCTTACTTTTTTTTTTTTTTTTTAAAGCCCTTTACAGATACTAGAGCAGTGAACAGAAGTGGCATTACAACTGGGATAGTTTTTATTACTTCTTTCTGAAACTCTATTTTGTAGGAGCTTCTCCCATACCTATCTAAAATTTTACAAAATAATGTTTCAAACATAAAGATGAAATTCTATCAGTTCTAGTACTTACAAAGGAGGCAGAACAAAGCTTGGTTTCTTTGGCTTTGTGTACTTTAAAAAATCTCTTTTAGGGCTGGGGGGTAGCTCAGTGGCAGAGCACTTGCCTAGCATATGTGAGGCACTGGGTTCGATCCTCAGCACCACATAAAAATAAACAAATAAAATAAAGGCATGCTGTTCATCTACAACTACAAAAAAAAAAAAAAAAAAAAAAAAAAAGAAAGAAAGAAATCTCTTTCAGCTTAAGATGTATACTACTTTTTCAATTTAGTTCTGTTTATTTGCAGGGAAAATAAATAAAAATACATAATTTTTATTTATAAATAACAATGTTGTTCAACAGAATATGACTGTTTAAAAACCTAATAGCTTTTTAAAATGATTTGCCCTCAAGATTAACAAGAGTTCCTCTGGAACACAGATAAAAATGGCTGAACAAGGACCCCCTGTGTCCACAACTCAAGAAATATTTCCTTTCATTTGGTGACTGCCATGCAGGCATCCCAGCCTTGGGCTTACATCCCAGAGCATGGGGCACACTACAAAGCCTGTTCCAATTCTTTTCTTCCTCTTGTGTTACATGGACTGCAGACATTTATAGATTATGAAACTGGACCATCGTCACCAGCAAAAGCAACTCTGATAATGAGACAAGTAACTGGTTTTAGCTCAGGCAAAGGTTATGGAACACTTGCGATACTTTTTAGAGGCTACTTTTTTAGCTTTCTGTAATTCTGCACAACTTTAAGTCAGCATGAAAAATACATCCAGATCCAAGATATTAAAAGCCGAGTGTTGGTCTAGGCATGTAGCTCATGGTGGAGTGCTTGCCCAGTGTGCAGGACTCTAGTCTGATCCCTAACACCACCAAAAAAAAAAAAAAAAAAAGTCGGGGGCTGGGTGCTGACAGGGCTGAAACAAAGTCTTCCACAAACCCACCACACATGACACTGGCTCCCTAAAAAAGCTGCCAGGCACACACTAAAAAAATGCTTGTATTTTCAAGATAATATTTTTTTGATTATAATTTTTCTTTTAATTCATATTCTATACTTCAAACTCTCTTTTAAGATGGAAACTCACAAAAACTCAGTTGGCCCACTTTTCATATACTTATGTGAAATGATAAAGTATATGCCCAATGAAATGGTGTTGATCAGCTTCTAAAGTTAGGTCAGTTTATGCTGAGATCTGAAGTTCCTTCCGCTCTAGTGGGCTACTTCTGTTTGAATAAGTTTTTAAAATGACTTACTATATACAAATAAAAAGAAACATAAATACTGCAAAGACTATTGAAAATTGGTTTCAAAAAAACCTACAAAGTACCAAAAGCAAATGATACATTTTATACAAAGTCTTGTGAAATCCTAGGTGCTTGACTCTGCAAGGCAGTTAATTCTTGGGGAGAACTGAGTTACTCAGCAGCAGGGTGAGGGCGACTTCCAGATTTACTGGGCAGCATTTACCAGCCACTTTCACACTCGCTGTAACACATCCTCAACCACTAACCTGCAAGGAGCTGCTGTCTACACACACGTGGAAGACAATACCGGCTGCTGATCTTTCCGGCAGCCCACAGGATAACTCCTTGGGGGTGGGGGGAGGAAGAAAAGACTAAGTGAGGGGATCTCAACTTCCAGAACATCCAGTTGTTCTGCTAATTTTGTTGTTAAAACTTAATTGTCCATGTACAGGCCACATGGAGAACCATTGTAGTGGCGCTTGGCCGAACAGGGCTGCTTCCTGCAGCGTCAGTACACAATTCAGCAGTACTGAGATTACAGGCGAGAGCACAGCAAATCCTTTAATTGTGTAAGAGCATCAGATTAAGCAGCAAAGTCCATGTGCTTCATTCTGCGGGCCGGCGGACCTTTTGAGGAAATAAATGTTTACTAAGTACCAGGAAGGTGCCTCCCCACTTCCTGCCATGCAGGACAGAAGGAAATAGGAAGTGATGAGGAAAATGGAAGGGTTGGGAATAACAGGAGGAAAACCAATCCTTCCATTGCAGAGCTAAAACTTCCCTGGTCTCCAACTGAACAAAATGGGGACCTAAACCTCTCTGTAAAAATGGTTATTTGGCCAACAAAATTAATTTTCAGCTAAAAGCAACACTGGAGAGAATAATTTTATGCCAAGTTTCCCTAAGAGAAAATTAAGAATCTCAATTTCTATTTGCTAATATCTTTCAAAAGCTCCAACTTAAAATACAGGACTTTCCAGTTCATTTTTCTGTGTTAGCATCACACTGTAAAGAATGAATAAAACTGAAGGGCCAGGTAGAGGTCAAACAATGACAAATCAATCCCACTTTTAATTAAAAACCTGAAAGGCAATTAGATTTTTTTTCATGGAAATGTTTGATTGGTCACACAAACCACGAGACATCTAAAATTTCTGTTTTATCGGCTACCCTTTGGTATTCAGTGAATGACCCCAAAAAGATGAACTCTTACAAAAATAAATTTGTGTGGGGCCAAAAGTCACATGATATTTAGAGAGACCATAGATACAGAAATTAAAGGTGAATTAAAATAAAAATGGTTTCACTGGAAATGGGACATTTTTCTATGGAAATTGAAGTCCTCTAATTGCTACATGGGTTTTTGTTTTTTAAATTATCCTAGGGCAGGATGTGACCTCTTTTGACCCCCTAAACAAAAAAGCAAGCTAACTGCCTGGTGGTTTAAAAGGAAATTGAAAAGCACTTGGTGAAGCCTACAGTTTGGGGGCACATGGGGTGGAAGAGAAGGTGGTAAATTAGAGAAATGTTAACTGGAAGAGCCTTTGGCAAGTGGGCCTCAAGAGGACCTTTGAGAGTGACCGGGAGAAGAGGACAGGGCTGGGAACCCTCACATCACACGGGTACAGGGGAACCTAGCTCCCTGGACAGGGGGTCTCCCTTTTGGAAAATCATCTTGAGGCTGACCACCTTGTTTAATTGTAACTGCTAAGAGTCATTAGTGGAAAATGTGGATATGGATGAAAAAGCTCAACTGAGAAGAGCAAGGCCACCTCCAGATGACAGTTTCAGAGACAAAAAGCAAGATAGCAACAACACAAAACACCCCAGCTCTGGCCAACCGTGAGGCAGAAAGCTCTACAGTCAGCGCCACTCTTTCCATGCTGCAGGCCCATCTGTCCTGCCTCTTGATAAGGTGTCCTAAACCTCAGGGTCAGAGGACACTGAAGCACAAACTCAAAGGACTTACTCAGTAATGGGACCAAACACGGTGCTCTCTCAAAAGGGCACAGTGCAAAGTGGACACAGTGATCAAATTTATGTGGGGCTTTAGAATATATGTTTTTAAGATAAGTAGATTCACAGATAGTGATGCACCTTAAAGCACCTTCCTAATCCAATGATTAGAGCCAGACAGTTCAAAGTATTTGACTTCTAGAAATAAACTATTCTTTGACATGTTTGAAGCAGCCAATAAAATAAAAAAGGTGTAAATGAAACATATACTGAGGACTAAAGTAGCTTAGGCTAATTTCCAAAGTTCATTTGGAAGCATCCCTCTTCACTGGGTATTTGGCATGAAAAATGTTAAAATGATCTCTTCCCAATTATCTGTTAAGACTCTTGCTAATTCACATTGGCTCTCCTTTTCAGAAATCTTGGTTTTGAAGGTGACCTTTTCATTGCTTAGACCAGTCTTAGGAGGGGGAAGAGCAAAGGAGGAGGACACTACCCATTTGTGTGGAGGATCCGAGGGCAGGATGTATTACAAGGCCAAGGAAGTGACGTAACTGCAGAAGTGCTGCTTCCTTGAAGAGAAAGCTTTTGATCATTCGCTCCTCTACCCTTCCTCAAGCTCTTAATACACAGAATGCTATAGCTCAAAAAGTATGGGCTCGGGAGACAGAATAAAAAAGGTTCATATGCAATCTGACCCAACTATCAATTAAGAGTATCATACTGTGCAAGCTGTTTATCCCACTGAGCCTCAGTTTTATCATTTGTGACACAGGGATAATGTCTAATCTATAAGTTTGGGAGAATTAAAATAACACAAGAAAATGCCTGGCTTAATAAACTTTAGTGAAATACAGTGACAACAACAAACCATCATGGAAGCAAATTCCCAAACCCCAGACTTTCAAACTAGAAGCCTGTTCTATTGCCCATAGTCTCTGTCTCTTAATCAGCAAATACCTCCTACTTGCTACAAGTCCAGCACATTTCCTCTTGGATGTATATTGTTTTACTATGACTATATACTGATGAACAATAGAGAAAATATTAACTTCTAGCACGTGCACACTGTGCTAAGCGCACACACTCTAACGATGTGGAGTTTTTCTAATTTATTGTGGCTACATCAATCAAGAATATCAGACTTATGCACTCTGTTGATAACAGAGTTTCAGAATCTTGCATAGGATTAAAATGGAAGACAAAGGTCACCTACATCTAAGTCCACTGGGTTTTCTTAGTTACTGTTCAGCCTGTGCTCCTGTTTCTGAAATACTGATCTTTTCCTTGCCCATCAGTCAATGTGCAGTGTGCAGGCACATGGGACCAGGCAACCTGAGTGAAAGCAGGAAGGCCACCCAGCGCCAGGTTCGGCCTGACTGTGCCGCATGGCATTCTGTGTGTGTGGCTGGGAGTTTTACCAGGGGTCTGTGTCACAATAAACCACATACATGCCAGCAATGGTGGCAAACTGATGGTTACTCCCCTACATTAAATTCACTTTCAAAAGCCAAAGTCATTTGGAAACATGCTGAATAGTGAGTGGCAATTAAAATGGGACACATCATTTTTTGTTAAGTACTTATTAAGCAAATAAGTACTTAACTAAGTCTCTTATAGGACCAAGAATGGCTCTGAAGTGGTCTTTCCTTCTCTTCTACTTTTTCTACCACAAAACAGTCAGATAGAAAAAAATTTCCAATTATTTCCTCTGAGACCAGGTGTTTCTAACCCAAACAGGTCTAAAAGCACTTGGGACAACAGTAATTTGAATAGGACTTAGGTGTAAACCCTGTGAGTTCTGATCATTTAACTTGAATATTAATTATTTTACACTTCTAGGTTTGTGTGTGTTTTACAGTAAGTTTATAAAGTAATGAAACACAGGTTGTAGGCAGAAAATATGTACTTACATCTTGTTTCTAATTGAACATTTCTACCAAGCAACCATGTTTGTTAGGAATTTGGAGGGACCAAAAGGGACTCAGCAGACTCAATGTTAGAGCATGAGGAACACAACACAAGGAAAACAAGACATGAGTGACATCCTTGGCTGTGGGGTGGCATGGCAGTAGAGCCCCTGCCTGGCATGCACGAGTCCCGTGGTTCCATCCCCAGCACCATACCTACTCACTAAGACTTGTCCAAGGTCACCTGGCCCACAGTGACCAAAGTATCCAGTATCTTAGCTTTCAGCTCTAACTCTTGTCCTTGGTGATCCATTATCCCAGCATTAGAATTTTAAGATAGGAATGTACTGAAATACTTTTCATATATTATCTGATTTAAATGACAACCATGCAGGGCAGAGGTTACCAAACACAATTTATGTAAGAGAAACTAAGTCATAGATTAAATAATTTGTCAAGGTCAAAGACGTGAATAGTAGATGAGAGATCTGAACACTACTCTATCTGATCTGATGACAGAGCTCAGATTCTGGGGGCAACAAGATGCTCCTTGCCACCCTGAGCAGAGGTGGAAAAGGCCAGGTTTAGAAAACTGATCACACTGTTTCCTTGTTGAGTCCCCTTTCTCCCAGGCTTTTGTTAATAAAGACACTACCATTCTAGTTTTTCAGACTATGCAACACTTGGATAGCCTATTTTCAGGTATTACGGCTGCCTGAAAGTAATAAGATAGTTTCTTTTCGCCACACTGGGGATCACGCAAGTACTCTGCCCTGAGTTAAACCCCAGACTCCAAAAGATAGTTTCTTTTAAAAATTCCTGTAATTTAGAACTTCCCCTCTTTTAATCTGACCATCTCACCCACTGAATAGCCTGAATCAAAGAATTTACTACATTTTTTAACAGGATCAGGGGAAAGAGCACAAAAGCAAAAATTAGGTGTAAACCCTGTTCATTGCAAAGCTGACTCTTCACCCATCCAAACATAAAAGGAGGTTGCGAGCATAATTCCTATCTGCATTACAGCCACTCAAAGTTAATAAAATTTAGATTCACCCTGAGATTTAAGACATCATGACTAGGTAGTATATACTTACTGGAAATAATAGGACACTGTATTTTAAAAGTTATTATTAAAACAGAAACAGAAAAAATAGGTTTCCATGCTCTGATTATCTTTTACCTTCTTGTTTCAAAACAAAAAACAAACAACAACAACAAAAAACACCCCCAAACCTTGCTTTGCTTATACTGGTGACAAGAACACTGATTCTAATTAATCTTTGTAATTAAGTATTAAAAGTGTCTCTTGCTTTCTCATAGGTCCTTAGGAAATAAACCAATATGTATCTGACACATAATTTTCACATAGGAATTACTTACATGGGGAGCACACATGTGTTGATTTTAGGAACTTATTGAAAGGAAAAAAATTTCCAGGCAGAGTTTGAAGTTATTCAATTTTCCGGGTAAGTGAAGACCTTACACAGAAAACACCTTTATGTCTACCTTCACCTGGAAAACTTTCTGGTTGATTAGCAAACTTTCCTGTCTATATCTGAGCCGTCCACTGTTTTATTCATATTAAAAAACCCATTCACTTGAGAGCCTATTGCAGGACAGGAATGGCCCCAGGTGTTTGAGAAAACCAGAGAACAAATCAAACCAAAAAGTCCCTAAAAGTCCACAGAGCTTACACTTCAGTGCAGGGAGAGAAAAAGTGAACAATGAAGAGAATCTGTGTAGAGAAAAACAGCAGGTGACACCTGCCAGCAGGCGGGGTGGGCACCCAGAGTTTAGAGGAAGAGGGGCTACAGGTAAGCAGGTGGCCGGGAGACTGCATGAGAAGATGGGGCCCAAGCACAGAGCTGACAGAGGTGAGTGGGTGGGCCAGGCAGGTCTGGGCGAAGTGTGCTAGGCAGAGGAGACCACACAATCAAAGGGCCCAGTAGGGAATGGGACCTGGCCAAAGAGGCCAAACTGGAGAGAGGAGAGGAGAGCAGGAGGGTGAGTGATGACGAGTAGGTAAGGGGCACACACACATGCTGGGGAAAGATGTATGTACTAGAGGCCCCACTGACTGGCAGGCACCCTTGACCCTGACTCCTGTCAAGGGCAGAAGGTGCACTCACCTGAAAAGCCATGGTGGTCTTGCCACTGATCTAAACCAAAGTGCAATCCTTGGGTGTGAAATTGCTTTTTAAAAAGTAAAGAAACATTTCATTTTTTAATTGCTGTCCTGACTTCCTAGTGCTTTGCTAGTTCAAGTCCATAAGGTGGGACAATGTGGTCGTGTCACAATACATATTAGTATAGCAGAGCCAGCCAGAAGCAGCCCTGGAAATAACCGTTCTCATTCCTGATTTCAAAAGATCCTAACAAATAACATATGAGTTTTTACTTTTAAAGCCTGCAGGTAACTACATTAAGTTAAACTTTGAGTCATTACACTGCTAATCTACACACAGGTGAATGAAGAGTGCCTGTCTAGGAAACGAA
Source organism: Callospermophilus lateralis (assembly GCF_048772815.1). Classification (NCBI taxonomy): domain Eukaryota; kingdom Metazoa; phylum Chordata; class Mammalia; order Rodentia; family Sciuridae; genus Callospermophilus; species Callospermophilus lateralis. Next base: position 81,157,268 of record NC_135319.1, read on the forward strand.
TAATTGCCCTGTAGATACCCCAAATCCTCTGATTCCTTTGGTCTAGCTGTATTGAGGGAACGGAGTTCTCAGAAAGGTACTCTTATTTGCTGAACGCCTGTCAATATGAAAATAGGTGGCAGTAGTTATTTCAGCTACAGAATGTCAAGAACTGAATAATCATGCATTAGGTTACAAAGTTTAAAAGTTAATACAGCAGCACAGAGTATTTGTATTAGTGCTTTAAGTGGATAAATTAAATTGAAATGTGTCCCTTAAGCAGTCATTGAACGAGCAAGATGAGAAATAAATTGAGCTTCACATCGGCCTTTATGGCATCTAACAACTGTGTCTGTCAACACATGGATCCTTTTCACTGTCAATTCAACGCACATTTTGCAGACCTTGGGCCTGCAATTATTTCATTTCCTTTCTTGGAAATGTAATTTCCACTTACTTTTGGAGAATAAAAGGCAGACAAAAGGAAGAAGGAGTTGCAGTATTTTCTGATTAAGATTATCTGGGTAAAATGGTAAAGGAAAAAAAAAATCTATACACACACACTGAAGCATTTCTCAGAAACTAACTTGTCTCAGCTAAATTGCTTTTGTGTCTGGGTATTGGTTCAAATGTAGCCAGACTGTTGATGTCAAATTAGGTGTTAAACAAATTTAATAGGAAAGATGAAGAGTGAATATAGATCATCTTTCTGTTAGAACTGTGCAAATGACTCCAGTCAAAAGAAAGGAAATACACGACTGCAGGAGAAAATGTGCTTTTAAACACAATGAAATTAGATAAAACTGTAAATCAGCAAGGAAGGCCATTCATTCCAAAAGAGGGGGGAAAAGTTAATAGCACCAATGAGAGAAACGCAAAGAGAGGAAGAAAATACCAGTTGGCAAAAATAGATCCAAATTGAATTTCAACTTCATTTGTCCAGGTTTCACCTTTTAAGCTAAGACAGTTAAAGCTACAAAAAAAGGGGCTCTTTCTCTCTTGACAGAACAGGAAATCAGAGGTTTAATTAACTGCGATTACAATATTCGGCTGATCTGATTTGCCTCACCTCTTCCTTTTCTTCAGCTGACAAACTAGCTGACATCCTGGCAAGAGAACTAAAGCAAAAGTGTAGACTAATTTCAAAAAGAGCTTGCCATTGTTATAAAACAAATTGATCTTCCACGAGAACTCACTGACAAAGTGTCACTTTGGAGCCAGTCTGCGTACACGACTCCTTACATAGGATGTTTTCATCCCAGGATACAGCAGGGTGGAGGCACATCTTTCACAGAGGACCAGGAAATAAGTCTGTACAAAAGAACACTTCAAAGTGGCTTCTGCAAGATCTAGCACCTTCTCCGGCTGCTCAGGAACCATGAAAGACAGATGAACCTAACATTCAACTTTGAAGGACTAGGTGTCTCCTGATACGGAATTTGAGTATCAGCCAGGTCAATTCTTTGTGTAGAAAAAGAACTTGTTGCCAAACCAGTTTAGGGAAGGAATTCCCTTTAGACATGGTATTTGCTCTGGATCTGAAGGAGAGCTCTGGGGCAGGAGCTTAGAAGCAAAAGTTGGCTCATCAAAGGAAGAAGAGAACTGTCTAGCCAAATCAAAACCTCTCTGAAGAGAAACAAACCAAAGAAACACATGTTAGTCATTACAGATTCTTCTATATACTACTTAGTAAAGAGCATCGTTACTTACTGAAACGTAACCTTGGAACTTGTGCATCCTTCCAATTTACGGGGCCCTTCACCTGGCTCAGGTGTTAGGGGGGACGAACTGTTGAATTCTGCCTCCAGAGTTTTCTTGGTCAAGGCTGTTTTTGTTACACTGGATACAGAACCCAACACTGGCATGGATTTGGACTCTGAGGTGGCTAATATCCCGGTAGGACCTTAAAACCAAACACATACCTCAAGTTTAATTATTCTGTGTGATGCTTATTAATATGGTACTGAAAAACAGATTAGGTGAAAACCCTCAAGAAGTGAAAAGGACAAGTTGGCTAAAGAATTTCAAGAGCATGCTGAAAGTGCTCCTATTGGAAATCAGCTGCTGCTTTTCAAAGTACCAGGAACACGCTGAGGAATTGTGCACAGAGCTCTGGGAAACCACAAACCCCAGCCATGGTTCCCTTGCAGACCAGAGTCCGCAGTGACCCTGGAACTGCGAAAACTCTTTTCTGCCCCCAGAGTATGGCTTTCTGGCAGCCCTTCCCAAGCCATCTTGCCTTTCAAGGGTTAATTCTTCCCAAAACTTGGCTCTGTGTTTTACATGGAAAATGGAACGATGTCAAAAGGCTCTTTTTAAAAGGCTCATGAAGGCTTCTTGAGCATTAAACAGCTTTTATGAACATTTTCATTTTAATGTGAATGAGAAGTAAGTGGATTTATTGCCTCTTAAAATACAGACACAGGATTATGAAAATTAAGAGGCAAAGGGTTTGGCTTGTTTACCTTTTTGACTTTTCTGTTCTTTGGGATGGCATTTAACAACTACAATAGGGCTTGTTATTGAAATTACTGGCAAACTGGTCTAAAAATGCTGGGCATGTGAACAACACCTCATCCTGGCTTCCTTCTGTCTTTCTATAGAAAGACTGTATCCAAGGCAGTTTTTCCTTAAAGCAAACTTCCAGTATGTCTTTCCTGAAACTTCAGAAGGCATGCTTTTAAAACAAAGAGAGTTACGAGATAAGCCATAGATATGAAAATTCAATGACAATTTCTAAAAGTTTGTTTGAGAACAGCTTTGAAAGGTAATACTAAGAGGAGGACATAATTTGGGAGTCTCCATATCCATAAGAGATGTCAGATCATCTCTCAAGATGGAGCTTCTGGTGAGTACAGTCTATAAAATGCTAGCTCATCCCTGGTCATTAATATTTAGCTCTGGAATTTTATTCTTAAATTTGGCTAAAAATTTGCCTGGGAGACACAATCCTCCTGACTGGAGAGAGTGCCAGCCCACAAAGCATTGGTGTGTAACTTCCTTACATATTTCATCTGAACCATGTGGGCAGACGGTTGGTGACACTACTGAATATTCAGACTGAAAAAGCCTTTTCCTTTTGGCTCTGTTAAGCCTTGTGTTGCAGGGGGTGTGAGAGTAAAAAGAGAAGGGCAGAAAGACCCAGAGCGCTAGCTCCTGGAAACACAGATAAGAAGCTGAATCCAGACTTTCTGCAGAGCAGCTCTCTTCTGCCTCCGGGTACCTGATGACTTCAGCACTAGATAGCTTGAAACAATCTGCCCTTGTGGGAAGGCGTGATGCGTTTCTGAACACACCAACCCTGCTGCTTGTTCTGCAACTGAAGCCAAATCAAAAGGAGGAGAGTAGTGAGCTGAGCCAGAGCTCTTATTTTTCTTACATACAAAAAGAAATCTTAAAAAATGCACGATGTTTGAGATTATTATTGCTGCACCCTGCTTGAGCCAATCGATGCTCTCTAAGAGGCACTGGCTGATCTTTAAGTCATCAGTTTGGCAGGCTCCAAGGCTAAGGAAAGCAGGGGAACATCACTTAGCACCAGAAGAAAACTCAAGAAACAATGGTGCATGCCTGGCTGTTGGGGTGACACCCTCCAACCTAGGATCTGAGTCCTGCCCAGTCTGGACCGCCTCCCTTTTGATACTTCCTTTGTCCAGGGTGTCCTCCCATGTACTTTTCTGTACGATTTTGTGTGCAGAAGCAAACAATGTCAGAGACTTCTCTGCACCAGAGGCACAAATCAATCCAAGACCTCAGCTCTGTCATTTGACCCCTGCCACGCAGCTGCCAGGCTTCAGCTGCTTCCTCAATCTCTTCCTTGGAACTTTACACTTTGCCAGTCCATGACCTCTAGAAAAAGATGCAGGGGGTAAATGCCTCTTCCAGACTGATGCAAGGAAAATGTCTGCACCACCAAAACAATGGTATGATTTCATTTGGATGAAGAGAGCTTGCCAGTCTGTTGTTTCCCTTTTCCCTTGGATATTAGGAAGCTCTAAGAAAATTTCTGTTCAATTACAAGTCACTCTCTCAGTATATCTCCACTTCACCTCACCAATGATAGTTCTTATTTCTCTCTTCAAGTATTAGTGGTTCTACTGAATTTATATCATTAATTCTAACTTCCCTCAAGTGATACATTGACTATTTGGACACTGGTGAAATACAATCACAAAAGGTCCTCACCACGCCTCTAAAATATGTTCCTTTCTCCACTCTTAGAATTATTCCTATTTCCAATCTGACTAAAATGAAACTGTCTCTTCATTTCTTCCAATGAAAACTAACTGAAACTGTGAGAGTTGCATATTTGATCAAATTTGTGAATGAAGAAATACTTCTGGAGAACAAAAAGGTCTATGGCAAAGCACGAAATGTAAATGACAGCAACTAAAATGTCACCCACAAAGTCCTAAAACACTAAGCTGAAATACTGGAATGAGTGACTCAAGCACAAGACACCAGATGAGTAATAACTCATATAGAAGCTGCATAAACACTTGTATAGCAACCTAAGAAAAGAGTGTCTCATGCACCCCTTTAAATTTCCTGACAGGTGGTTATTTTAGGGATAAAAGGAAGAGTCCTTGCAGGATTTTAACAGGATTTGCAAACCAAACTGCAGACTGAATAGCTAAATTTAAAACAACAACAACAGAGGCTTCATCCTTTTATAATAAAGTTTGGCTGGAATGTTGCAGATTTTGATTCAAGGAATCAATTCACTCAGTTGTGTAAGTAAAGTCTTTAAAAAAAACAATACTAGTGCTTGAAGCTGGGTGGTACACACCTGGAATTCCAACAACTGAGGCAGCTGAGGCAAGAATGCAAGTTTGAAGCCAGTCTGGGCTACTTAGTGAGACCCTGTCTGAAACAAATAAATTAATTAAAAGAGCTAGGGATGTAACTCAGTGGCAAAGTGCCCCTGGGGTCAATCCTCAGTGCTGCAAAAACAAACAGAAAAAACTAGAAGCTAATCACCAAAATCCCACCTTTAATTTTCTTACAACTTAAATTTGGTCAACACAGCTCAATTGTCTGCAGATTTAAAAGTTACAATGGACTATATAGAATCAACCTAGTTGAGTCTAGGAGATTCAGCCCATCAGCTATGGCTGTAATTTCCACCTCCACCTCCACAAGGGGGAACCTCATAAAGGCTTCTGCTAATTCCCAGGACCAAGCTGATGAAAACAACCAAAGATATACATTGTCAGTTCTGGCACACATTTTGAGGCCTAAAATGTGGCTAATATGACTGGAATCCATACTGAGCCCAGGCCTTGTTCAGATGGCACACCTTTAGTCTGGGACAGGGTTGGCCATGAAGAGAAAAGATAGTCTCTCTGCATTTGTAACTAATATGTAATTACTACTAAAACTACCAATTATCAGGTGCTTACTTGGGCCAGGCACAGTGCTAAGCACCTTTCCTGTATTCACTTCCTTAACCCTGAGAACAAGCCCACGGAACAGTGCTTTCATTGTCCTTATGCTATCAATAAAGAAATTGAGGCCTAAGGACAATCGGCAAGCAAGTGACAGAGATGGGATGCAAACTCGGGCAGTCTGGTTCCAGAGCCTGGACTCAATGCTATATTCTTGGCCAAACACCAGGACATCTCACATTAAGCAAATCAGGTCTATAAATGCCTGATTACCTAAAAATGAATAAGTAAACAGACATACCAATGAATAAAAATATGTGAGTTCTTATGAGATATCCATGAATACCTTTGCCCATCCACTACTTCTCACTCATATTAAAAATAAGCATTTTAACAGTAATTTTTAAAAGATTATTTCAAGTTAAATAGGGATTTAAAGGAAGAGGTTTCAGAGGTGAAGAGCAGAACTATGGAGAATTCAAACGGCTTACTACTGCTATCTGCTTCTGCTGTCAACTTTCTGCGACGCAAAATCCTTTCTAACTCAGTTTCACTGTTTTCAGGGTCAAGGGATTTTAAGCTTCTTGAACTAGTGGATTTGTTAAGTGTCCCCTAAAGTAAAAACAAAACAAAAACAAAAAGGTTAATGTCTTAATACAATATACAAAAAAATTACAAAAATCAAACCAACAGAACATTACCAGAATTTGAATGGAATTAGGAAACAAATTTGCTGTACATATATTTTAAATGTGCACATCCTCAACAGAGGGTCGAGCATTTAAGAAGATGTTGCTGACGAGAGAGATGCTGGCTTTGCATCAGAAGAGCAGAACGAGAACACCTCTTGATGATGAGATGAGTATGAAATTCAGCACTGGGAAAGTCCTTGCCCAATGACCTTTAAGATTCTGATGGGTGCTGATCGGTGGAGAAGAGAATGGATTTATTAAACTCACCTTAGAAGGGTATCTTGATACAGCAGCCATGAGCCACCGAACCCAAATCCTTGTGGCACTAAAAAAGTGTGTGGCTGATTCTTCAGAGAGAGGGACCCCCCATTGCACACTTGGTGACAATGGTGTTGCGGCTGCAAAGGAAGCAGGCTATGTTCTCCCAGGTGGCCTATCTGAAGAAGGACTGCCCTGATCACACCTTGACTTCAGTGTGCAAGAAGAGAGTTATAAGCACACAGGGAGGCATCCAACTCCATGTTCCTAACAGAGGTGACAGTGGATGTACTGTGCAGGGCCCAGAAGATACTGGAGGAAACAAGAGAGGCATCCCGCTGTGCTCCTGCTTAAATTGGCACTGACTCTCAAGAAGACAAAGATCCCTGCAGGGGTTCCCTGCCCCTGCGATGGAGGGAGAGCTATGCTTTCCACCTCCACTTCTAGTCAAGGGTTTGTAGAGAATATGGGTGATGTGCTTCTCTACTGTATTAGGGATTTAGCACTTCAACATTACCAGGTTTTCAGAAGAAAGGTCCACTCTTTCTGTGAAGTGGTTCTCCTCAGGTATGCCAGAGGCTTGGGGTGGAGGGAGGAGCCAGGAGAACCATGGTCTTCTGATAAGAGGATAAAGGAACTCAAGTCCAGACTTCATGCCTGAGTCAGAAGGAGCTTTTGTCCACCCTGGCGTCTGAACAGCTGAACTCACTAAGCTCTTGCCTCACTCCTGTTCCCTCCCTAATGCCAACTTCTGGAAGATTCTAAGAATTCTACCTGCTAAAAAAACGGTAACCTGTGTTTCTTCTTTAGACTATAAAACAAAACAAAAAAAAAGGTCCTTGTAAAATCAGATGTTTACAAATTTCACATTGATATAGGTTATTATGTTGCTTTTGTTTAGGAAAAGTGCCCAACTCCCCCACCCCCTGCTATCTGTTTGAAGTTATAAAAAAAGTATCCTGCTGTCTGGAGGGAAATTGACTAATAAGATTAGGAGACTATATTATTTTGCTGTCAGCTACCTTTCACAACTCATGTGTGAAATACTTAGATAAGGCTCATATTTCAATCAGATAAGGCTTATATTTAATATAGTACTTGTTTCTATGGAAGTACCTCTTTTTGCTTTGCACTTACTACAAAAATTCATAAGACATATGAAAAGGAAAGTCACATCACATATAATACCACAGTAGCTTATTTTATAATTAAAAACCACGATGACCTGTTGAATTTAACATTTCAAGTCAGTATCTAGTTATTGAAGAGAAACAGTGTGAGGTATGATTGACATTGACAAAACAGAACTATAGCTACTTTATAGAACTTGAAAAGCGAGTACTAGAACAACTATCCCCATATCATGTGTATTTATAATACTTAATAATCCCACTCACTTAAAACTTGCTATTAGAAGTTTGAAAACTTACAGTTATCACTACTGAAATAACTTATAAAATTAATACTTTGTTTGAATGTCAAGGATACTATGGTTTTTCCTAATGGCTGGTATTAATTCAAAGAAAAAGTGTAGGGTATTTTCTATTGTTAAATTTATCTTTCACAACATCATCTAGTTTTTTTTCATGTGGATAACAGAATTATTCCCCCAAACTCCTGACTATAGTAAGCTATCCTGTCACACCTGAGATGGAGGAAGTCCACTTTCCAAGTTCTTACCTTTGAGCCCCTAACTTCTTCCTCCACTTACTGCCTGATGTGGTTCAGTAACAAATACAAAAGCAAACTTTAAATATACAGGCAACTGTGGATGACAAAGATTCTAAACTCTCAGCAGAAACAAAGAGTTGAGCTCATAAAGTATGGGAGATTATCTTGGTTATCTATGGTAGAATAACAGAATTTGAGAATGAGAAATTGGCTCATTAACCATGTGGTACATACAATTCCTTCATTTTACAAAGGGAATTCAAACTCAGTGGTGAGCTGCAGGGTCTGGGCAAGGTCCAAGGCTGGACCTCTTGGACCAGATCTGTTAATTCCCAAACCAGGGCTCCTTCTACTTCATACCACCCTGAACACAAAACCCTCTTAGGCTTCATGTTTGCTAAGTGCTCACTACACTGACTGATCTCATCGTCAGATGGCAAAATGAACTGTTCAACAATTCCTACATACTTTGAAAAACTGAAAATGTTTGAAAAAGACCCATAAGACAATTTGTTTAAAGTTGTTTTTGTTTCTTTGGTTTGGAGCTAACTGAATTTGAGAAGAGATATTTAGATTAATTTATATTGATTTATTCTTCAGGAATCACCACTGCCACTTAGAGTGGTTTTAAAATGACTGAAGTGATTTGGTCATTTCCTAAACCTTAAAACTTGTGTAACTATGAGAGATGAACTATACATATTTTATCTACAAAATATACAGCTTTAAAAATTAACTGGAAGTAGGTTTGGAATAATGAGTTGCACCATACTAATACCTTAAAAATTGTACAACTCAAAATATAGAGTAGAGTTTTCCAACTCCCCCCAAATCAGACATTTGTTCCTTCATGTGAGATTTGCTCAGCAGTGGACCAAATCTCTAAGGCTTAGTTAGACCTTGAGTCACATTCCACTGCAAAATATCCTTTACTGAGTTGCTTCCTGGTTCAGTCCTGGAAGAGAACTAACTGAACACATATTTCCTAGTGCCTTTTGGCACAGGTGCTTGCTCTCCACTCCAGCATGAAACTTTGAGCTTTTTGGTGGTTTTCTACATTTGCTTCTCATTTGCTGTGATTGTAACGCTGGGTACTACCTTGATAATCCTAATAGTCGGAATCCTGGCAAGAAGCACCAGAAGCAGGGTGAGCTGGGGGCTAGTTCTGCCTCTCTCATAAGAATGTGCCTGGTTTCCTGACTTCAGTTGACTGGGAGTTATAGTCTGCCATCCCTCAATAGAAACTTCTACTGGGGTACAGGAGATTTGCAGCTTACTGAAGAGGTGGGGACAGGATCATGAGGTCCACTTTTAAAAGATACTTAATACAAAGAAATTATATTGCCAAAAATAATAACTACTAGAGATCCACTAATGCCAAATAAGGTAGAACAATCTAATAATAGATCTAGGGCAAGAAGGATGGGAGCAACTTGCAAAATATGACTTTTTTTTTATAATTTGTAAATAATTTCTCAAATTTCTCTCCTTGGAGTGGCAAAAAATTATAGAGAATATTATACTCAAGAATATCATTGAAGCTAGGGGTGTAGCTCAGTGGTAGAGCGCTTGCCTGACAAGGGTAATGTTGTTCTGGGCCTCCCTCTCCCCCAAGAAAGTATTGCTGAGATCCAGTAAACTTGCCACCATCCAGCATTGTCAGGGAGGGGAGTATCCTGAATAATCAAGTGTTACCATGTTTCTCATATAAATTTCTGATTTTAAAAATAAACCAAACACATAAGTCAAGTGCAGTATGTTCTCTGTAGTAATAGAGAGGATCAGAACTCTCTCCAGCACCTCATAATGCTCCTGGGGACATCTTCATCAACATTAATTAGCATCTTAATGCAGAGACAATAAAAGGGACTGTCCTAGGCAGTGCTCCTTAACTGAACACTGGGTAACAAAATCTTCTGATCAAAGAAGCCATCAGATTATAACCACATAGCTTTTTTCAGTGGTTTTAATCCTTGATTCTGTAGGTAGACCACCACTGTTAGCCAGTGATACCTCTCTTCAGGGCTAATCCCACTCACTTAAAACTAAAGCAAACTAATTAAGCCATTCTACGTTAAGTCTACTGTTTGAAGACACGCTTGATGAAAATAATTCTGTTTGCCGTCATTATGTGATGTCTGCACGCATCGCATAATTAGCACAGTAACAACAAACAGGGGCGTATCAGTCCCGCACCTCCGCCCCCACATCGCAGACTCACTGTGCAAAATAACGGGGATTGGGACTGGAACAGGGTCTGAAAATAGAGCTCTGTGTCTGAAGCACATGCTACGTGAGGCATTTGTCTCTGAAAGGGACATTTGGAGAGGGCAGCAATTTCCTCCATTGGAAAAAGCTCCCACTTTGGAAAACAGAAATAGAACTAGAGATGGACGTTATGCATACTTCCAACAAATATGAATTACCTTTAGAAAATGAAATTAGCATATAGAAAGGGTCTCTTATTGTACCCTCCAATTTTTCACTAAATAATTGCTTCAACTGTGGGAAAAAGCAGACTGTGACCCTGAGATGAACATATCTGGGTGGGAGCTCAGGTTTACATGTAGGTGTCAAGAATCCCACTTTCACCCATCAAGGGAAAGCGCTCTCCATGTAAAGCACTACCCATCTATTATAGTGCTGTTATTCACAGACACGTACTGATCCCCACATATGGCCAGACACTTGACCTTCATGCTACAATGCCAGGATTAGAGGGCAAGAACAGGAAACAATGATTTTGGTGGAAGTGTAACCACTCTTTCAGAGTAGAAAGAGCAAAGTGATATTTGATACATTATTCGCACATGTGATAGAGGAATCCATAAGTATAATCAAGTGAGCTGTGGAAGGAAATGAGGTGAATTAAATGGAAATAAAACAGACCAAAACAATCACCATAAAAAAAATAGACAGTAACAATATTTTCCTTTCCTTTATCCATTAATTAAAAAATAAACCAGTATCTATTCTTACCAGTATTCCTTTTAGTTCATTCACTGCACTTTCAGAGCCTTTTGAAGATTCTGGCTGCAATTTTGAGAAGGAAAAAAAAATTACTAGTTATTCAGTTTAAAATTACCAACGATATTTTGTATTGCAAATTGTTGACAGCTTATATTGGTGCAATGTATGGCTATATAATTTTAAATTACATCTACATCTTAAGGTTTGGAAAAAATATTAGCCATGTTAATGTTCCCAAGCTTGAATCGAACCAAAAATTAGAAGTTATACATTTAAAACAAAAGGGCTTGTGTTACCATCTCCTAAACATCATTTTGTACTTCTTGATTATCATCATAGATGGGAAAGACTTGGCAAACACCAGATTTGAAAGATTTGGTTCCAAAATGCTCAGAATTTTTTTATATCAACTGTTCTCTACATGCATGGCTGGACCTCTGCCAATAAGCAAGGAAGAAAGAGAAGAGGGTGCAGAGCAGGGAGCTGGCGAGGGGCTAAGCCTCTCTCTGCTCCAGTAGCTCCAGGAGGGACTGGCAGGTCTTGTTTCATGAATCTCACAAGAGGACTGAGTTAGGAGAGAAGGAACTGGGAAGAATACAGCTCACATGTTAGCATGCCCGGCTGCCAGAGCAGTCAGGGGCCTCTGAGGGGCAGCCCAATTATTGCATCTCATGAGGAAAGGTAGGATTTGAGGCAGGTGTTTAGAATCCAAGTCCAGCTCTCTTCTGGACACACCAACAATGAAATAATTTTAAATGAACTTCTGGGTAATTTCTGCCTATTCCACAATACCTAACAGTCTCTGAATTCTCAGCTACCTTAAAGGAGGGCAAATTGAGCCTGGGCCCTTATGAAAAGCAGCTCAGGAAAGGCCTCAGATCCCCTGACTCCCACTTCCTTCCACAAAGGATTGAGATAAAGAGAAAACTTGGCAAGATATAGTGATGGGACCCTGGAGCCTTCCATGCCCAGAGAAAGAGTCAAGAAATGGGAAGCAATCAATAACACCACATTCCTTTCCCCTCCAAAGGTAGTAAAAAAATAAGATCCCATTTCAATTTTTTCAAAAATGAAGATAGAAAAAAACCAGACTGAGGTATTCAGTTCCCATTGGCTGGGTTTTCTGTGAATCACACACGCCCGCAGTGGAGCCTAAGCTCTAAGACACCAACTCCAGCTGTCCATAGGCACCACTGCAATGTCAAGGAACTTCAAGACCCTGCAGTTATGTCAGTATTTCCCAAGGCAGCGGGACTCCTGCAGGGAAGCTGTGCACATCTCAACTCTAACTTCTGAACAAACTGCCCTGCGAGAGGCATGAAGGTGCTGCCTCACCCTGCGAGCGTCCCTGAGGCAGCCACCTCTGGCAGCCTCTCACATGGGATGGCTTAGAAAAGCGCTGATGGCACTGGGGAGGCAATCCACACTCCAGCAGGCAGTGACCCTGGCGGTCACTCAGCCCTAGTCTACACAGTTTAATAGTTACCAGCGAATAACCCCGGCATCCACCGATAAGGGACGTTTTCTCAACTTTGAACTGACATTAAACAATGTATAACTGCTGGAAGAGTCATAGGAGGAAAGAAAGATCGCAGAGTGATATTCTGAAAATGAAAGGTATATGTGGAACATGAATTGCTTTTGGTTTAAGAAGTTTCCAACATTGTTCTCTAAACTAATTTTGCTTCTTTATGTCACTGCATTTTTCTCTAGTAATAGTCTGGTTTTGCTTATTCTTTCCATAATAGTTGTGACACGAAAGTCGTAAGAACGTATTCTGTTTAAGGCGGCACTTAGACCCTGCATTTTCTAAAGTGTTTTCATATTTTATTTCATTTGATCCTGACAACAACTCTTGAATCAGAGAGGGCAGATGCTGTCCCCATTTTCTACAGGAAAAGCTGTAGGGAAGCTGGTGGCAGTGCCAGGGCCCTGATGCCAGCCCTCGACCCGTTACATGGTCATTCTACACTGCTTCCCTTCTGGTTTATTCTGTGACCTTTGCTTGGGAAACGGCTTCCAAGTCATTGGCACAGACTGACCTGCTCTGCCTGGCTGGCTGAAGTTTCTGTCCCACCAGGTGCACCTCCACTCTTGGAGCTGTCATTCTGCCCTCTTTTTCATCACCTACCCATGCACAGCCATGCCACAGCCACCCTTCCTTGCCTGAGTATCTTGCCTGCCTGTGACAAAATGGTCACTTAACAGTTCACCAGAATTACTACTAGTCACCAGAGCAGGAGACATTCAGGAAGTGCAGAGGGGTACCCTTGAGTACAAGAGAGAAAAAACAGAAAGTCTGGTGAAAAGGAAGAGAAAGAAGGAAGAAAACCTGTCTGTTCACACCTGATCACAGTAGGAAAAGAAAGAACATTTTTCAAGAAAAATGTCAAGAATTGTTACTGGGTCTCTTTCCAGGTGACACACACTTAGGGAGGGGAGCAGTACTGACTGGACTCAGCACCTCGGCAGACCCCGAGGGCTAGCTGCATCTGGGTTAGGAGACAGCAGATGAAGTACAGGTCGCACAGGCAGACCATCCTCGCTCGCTCCTTCAGTTCTGTACTGCCTTAGCTCTGCTCTCCCCTGATCCTGTGACCCCACTAACGTGGAGCCTCAGAAGGCAAGAGTGCTGTCTGTTCTGTCTACTGCCTCATCGCCCAGTGCCTGGCCCAGAGGACTCAGCAGATTCCTGACAAAGAAAGGAAAGGGAGTCACAATTGTTAATCCCTGTTTGATGTGACAGTACATATCAGAGTCCCTCTAGAAGGGACAGCAGCTCCATGCAATATACATGGCTTACTTTCTATCCTGATTAGGTTCACATCAAGGGTCAAAAAGTCCCCCCAAAACAGGCTTATACGGAAGTAAAAAGCTTTCATGATACCTTAGCCTTATCTGACACTCAAAAGTTGGTCCTGTAGCTTTCAAATCTTTACATTAAAAAAAGGAAATATCAAGGGGAAAGGAGCAAGTGGCCACTGCATACCTTTGCCTTCGGTCTGGCTGTCTGATTAACAGGTCTAAGATGAACTCCCTTCTTAATTCTATCCATCATTTCTTCGACTGCTTGCCTCTTCAGATCCGTGACTTCCTCCGCTGTTCAAAGAACACAGACATAAATCATCTTAGGTTACAAGAAAACAGCTAATTCCTATCTTTGGTGACTGAAGATTGCACTATGTAATTAATCACAGTGATTTTTCAGACAGTTGCTGAACATAATAATTTACTAAAGTTAGCAGTCACCAGGTAGAAATGGGTTTTTAAAAAAAAAATTTCTTAAAAGATCTGAAGAGTAAAACTTATACCGATTAAGATCGAATTTGTAACATGGAAGTAAATATTGTTTCACCTAGGTTAAAGTAGATTTTGTTCATTCATCAACATAAGAATAAACTTGGATATCTCTAGGTATTTTAAAAATGAGACTTTGTCCCTTTCCAAATAATCATTCATCTTTTCCTCAAAGTTCTTTCTTATAAGTTACAATACATTCTATGTCAAAGAAATCAGTCCAAAGCCTATTTGAAAAAAAGATCAAAGAGATGTTTTTCTTATTGGAAGAAATCCATAGTCAAAAGATGGATAGCAGAGAAATAAAATCTATTTTTAAACTCCCACCTTCTGTTTAGGAATCATGTGGAATGGAAACATTTAAACAAACCTTTTCAAGTCTTTTAAAGCTCTTTATGTTAAAGAAAACATACAGCCAGAAATAATTGTGATTAGGTAATTAAATGTGATTAAAATTTTCAACTATTATCTAACCTTTGAATTATTTTGCTGCAAAACAAATAAATTTGTTGAGATGTATATCAACTAGATGAATGCAACTGAGGTAAGCTTAAACCTGTTGATTAAACCTCTATCTTGTAGAATATCTTGGCCAAAAGCACAGAAACACTTTGGAACACTTGTCACCACTGATGTGGTTCTAGAAGTTCTGTTTATCTCCATTTAACTCAGCCAATGTATTAAATTGGGGTGTCTCATGAGGACCTTCTAGTTGGTGTCTTCAGTAGATACCACATTGCCTGACAAATGGTACTTGACAAGGACTTAACTGACAGATGACCTCTGAAGTTTTGGCTTTAACTGGATATTAATATTTTTACTATTTGAGTGAAAATAACCCCCAAAGGCTGGCTTCTAACAGGAGGAGATCACACTGTACCCTCCAGCAGATTGGCACTTGTGTTAGGCCTTGGGCCACAGAGGCCTAAATTTTGGCTGGTGCTTTTGGAAAGGTCTCAGGTTAACTACGGGTTAACTCCTCATACTGGAGTGCCCAGGGGAGTAATGAGGGAGTCGGGAGGTTCCCCCAACCTCTGCAGCAGCACAATGATGGCATCTCTACCACACTCACCATGCAGGCTGCTGATGCACTCCTCACTTCAAAGAGCATTTTGTCATCCTAAGAAGTCACCAAAAAGCTGGGAACTAAAATTTCTCAATATCCAAATAACAATTTTCCCTTCAAAAGTCAAAATAGTATCTTTATCAGGCAACATGGGAAACCTGGTCACCAAAGGTAGAATACATCCACCAGTAAATGAAAAGTGACAAAACTGCAGGCCCATCAATCATGGGCCCTTAAGGGCATCGTCTTCCAATAGTCCGCCAATACCATCAGGTGGACAGACAACACATTGCTATGGGTGAAATTTGTTTGTTCACCGACCGGCTCATTCATGCGCTACCTGAATCTCTATTGATACACTCTGGTGCTTTTGCTGACCCTGTTCAAAATCAGGAGAGATAAAACCCACATCTGCCATGAGTATGAGATTCATTCCTGGGAACTGAGAAAATAGCTCCAAAACACATTTGATTTTTCAGAGAGGCTGCCATTTTGAGTGAGACTGGGAAGAGCTGCGTGGCAATAGGAACACCGCCTACAAACAGATTAGCACTCTGCAAGGAATGACTGAAACCCAATTAAATGCACCATACAAAAACTAATTAAGGCAGACAGATGGAGAATTATGGTCAACACCATTCAAATCTGCTACAGCATCTAACATAGCAGGAATTTAAAGTAGTTTCTTATATTTGCTTGCCAGAATCATAGTGATAATTCAGAGAAGTGCCACTATCTGTATTGTGTACAGATTATAAACCAGGCTTTAATTTCTCAGCCTTTTTTCAAATGTAAAAGCTTAATTGGTCTTAAGGAAAAGAAATCGCTCTTATCAGATTCCCTACTCAGGCGCAACACAAGGGCAGAGCTAGGCTGGCTGCACAAGCTTTCTCTCTCACCGACCCTGTTTTTGAAATCGCAAAAAGCAATCTATATGAACTTCTAAACTATTAAGCAGTTCTAATAAATTGGCAAGAATCGCCTACAGAGAGCTCATGGTATGTTTTGTAATTCTTTCTGCAATCACGCAGTTGGTAATTGTCTCACAAAAGCATGTAATCAGGGGGACAATAGAAATATGCAGGATACTGGAGATTAAAGAAAAGGGACAAATGAAGACAACAGGTCTAATGTTATTGAACTGCCACAGGAAAATAAAATCAAATGTTCTTTGAGTTAGTGCTTCAAGGTCAGTCTTGGATCAGAAAGCTACATGTAATTAATTGGGGCTTAAATTTTAAGACCCACTTGAAAAATAAGTTAGCTCCTCAAAAGAAAATAAGAAAGAAAGGGAAAAAAACCCCACAGATGAAACCATCACCTTGTTACTCAATAAAATCTTCTGTTACTACCCAGAAGAAGCTAAAATAAATTTCTAAATCCCACAGGATTATTTTTCTCTTTTGCTAACTTTCTTTAAAAAAAAGAAAAAACCCTCATGGCATTATGCCATGATGTACAAAATTTCTATAAAAAAAAACACATTGTGGCTGAATAAATTTAAATTTTCTGTAAGGTCACAGAGTTCAAGAAATTCACTTAACTACAATATTGCTAGAACCTACTGAAATCAGCACTTTTCTTGTCTTCACTTAGGGTAGGTGCTATCTTGCCCATTTTCCTTAGCTACCATTTTGAGTATTGTCTATGTGCTGGGTCCTACATTTTTCATGTTATGAGACCCAAAAATCCTCAGGAACAACTCCATAAAATAGGAATTATAGTATTTCTCCCTTACCTACAGGGAATGTGTTCCAAGACTCCCAGTGGGTGCCTGTAATCTTGGAAAGTATTGAACCCTTTGTATACTATGTTTTTCCCTATGTATACACACTCTGATACAGTTTAAATTAGGCATAGTGAAAGCCTAGCAATAATAACCAAACCAGAACTATGATATCAATATAATGTACTAAAATTCATATGAATGTGGTCTTTTTCTCTCAACTGCCACTGTGTTGGTAGCATATACAGTGTAGATACACTGGGAACATGAGATTTCATCACAGTACTACTTTAAATAAGCAATTTAAAACTTATATTTGTTTCTAGAACTTTCCTTTAATAGTTCCAGACTGTGGTTTGATCAAGGGTACTGAAATACAGAAAAGTAAACTATAGAAAAGAAGGACTACTGTACTATTATGCCTGTTATAGAGATTAGCAAGCTGAGGCAGAGAGGTTAAAACAAAATCAACAAATTAATTCCCGAAATACATCATAAACTGCAGGCATAACTTTGAAATCTCAGAACTGACCTACTAAATATTCTTGTAAAAAATCAGCGCTATTAATTTAAAGTTTATAATAATTTATTTTATTCAAATCTTAAAACTACAACTAAAATATTCCATTGACCACCTAATTTATTACCAAGATTTCTAAGGGAATAAAACCTAGGAATTCCCCACTCATAAGTTCTGAAAACCTTATCAACCAAATTTTAAAAGCCATCATACAGTACTGACATAAGAAAGAAAACATAGTGATAGTGTGACAGTCCCTACATTATAAATGAGAATCCCAACATGTCCCAGATGATCCTAACATTTGATGCTCTGCATTTGTTCACCGTATATTTAATAACCATGTGCACAATTAAAGGAGACCCTATCAGTAACCACTCTGCCAGACAGATAGGATGCTGCTCCGGCCACCTCTAGCTATAGTACATGTCATTAAAGCTGCATAATTTTTAGTCTCTTCATTGCAAAATCTCATGAGCAACTTCTGTGTCAGTAATTATTTAAGATTCCCAAAATAACAATCCAATAGCTCAAGGATGTAGGAGGAAATACTGCCACATTTCATGAATTGTTAATAAAATGTCATTTGCATGAGAAAAATACTATGGGTCCTGATGCTGAGGGTTAAGAAGTTCTAGAATACGTTTTTTAATTAGAAAGATTTTAAATTAAAAATCTTAAATTTTTTGTTGAGATTGACAAGACAATGTGATCTATTTTGAAGGAAAAAACATTCTATTCTGACTGCCCTCCTTGAAAATATACTAATTGTTCCCCTAAAAATATGAAAAAAAAATTCATTCCTGTGTCAGGCAAAATCAATAGCAGAGCTGCCCTGGAAATCACCAAAGGCCTCAGGACTGCTTGGATTCCTGCAATGCCTCTTGCAAAACAGAATTTGCCTCAAAGTCCCGTAAACATGCAGAAGAACAGATTCCAAAGGGCAACAGGAAGCAGGCATAGAAAGCCAATTCCCAGAGATGAAATCAGCTTTCATTTGTTTTGGTGTTGCAAGGTTCCTGATCAGAAAGAAAAGACTAAATCCAAACCCATTCAATACCATGAGCACTGTGGGCAGCTGCAGAGAAGAGTAAACCTGCAAAAAGCTTGTAATCTGCTCATGGAGCAGACAAGTAACTGGAAATATCTCCAACACCAGACTCCAGAGTAGAAGACATTAAATACTTAAAGGAAAAGAATATGAAGTAGGACTGGGAATGTGGCTCAGTGGTACAGCATTTTCCTGGCATGCATAAGGTCCTGGGTTTGATCCCTGGCACCACCAAAAAAAAAAAAAAATTAAAGTGAAATGTTATAGTAACTCATACTAATGAGTCATTCGTTTGTATCATTAATACTAATTAGTAGGAAGAGGAGAAGGAGGCTCCTGGAACACATAAGTAATCTATAGGCAGAATATAAAATGTGGGTTCTGTGCTGGTACAAGGAGAAGCATGAAAGAAAATGTAGGACAACACAATTAGATCTATGATCAGAAATTGTCACACTATCAATGACATGCAACAGCTGGCCTGAAGTAGGAAAAAGGGGTTTTAGAAGGAGCTCATGTGTATACCTGGGCTCCATCTAGGCAAATGCTGATGCTTTCTAATAGGTCAGGTTCTACAGGCCTAAAGTGATAGGGACAGACGTGAGTGGTGGGAACAGGAGGCTAAGGGGATAATTCCATAAAGTGGGCTTACTATGCTGATCTCCACATGCTTTCTTTTCCAAAAATCAGTTTACCTGCAGCCCTATCTGGCTTAAGTGGACAGGATATATCACATTCCTCAGCAGACTACCTGTTATCTGCAGGAGAAAAGTACGCCCCAAATAATGTCGATAAAAGGAACCCAAGCTGGGCATGGCAGCGCATGCCTGTAATCCTGGCAATTTAGGAGCCTGAGGCAGGAGGATCAGGAGTTCAAAGCCAGCCTCAGCAAGAGCAAGGCGCTAAGCAACTCAGTAAGACCCTGTCTCTAAATAAAATACAAAATAGGGCTGGGGATGTGGCTCAGTGGTCGAGTGCCCCTGAGTTCAATCCCCAGTACCAAAAAAAAGGAACCCAAGTTACCCTGAAGGGGGAGGCTTTTGTGACTCTTTTCACAGATCAGATTCCAGAACTCAAGGAGATAAAGATAGTTCCTCTTAATCATAAAATCTGTAAGAATGTATGGTTAAGAATCCAATTAGAACCAGTCAGCATGGGCCAAGTGACCTAGAGTTGTCATGGCAGTGGGGACTTGAAAGTCTGATGTCATTCTGCTGTCAGTCACAAGTCAAGAGATGGACCTGGGCAGGACTCTCTGGAAACTTCTCTGGAATTCCCAATAAAACTAGAGTTCAGGAGAGGCATGCTATCCCTCTCCTGAGAGGACGTCTCCCTTGATACTGTCCCCTTTCCCTTTTCCTGTCCCCTCAATAAACTCATGCTTGTTATTCTGAGTGACACGTCTGTAATCTTGTGTGCTGCCTCAGTTTCCTGGAAGGCCCAAACCTTAACAAAAGGAGTAAGATCTGGCCCTGCAATTTTAAGCCTTTGCTGTCACAGTGGCTGTCCCCCAAATTGCTGACAGCTCTGTGCATCTTCTCCCCCCATTCTGTCTACTGGTGCTGTCTTCTATTCCTCCATCTCCAATGACTTCTAGAGTCCTGTGGATTCTGCCTCTCTCAGCAGTTCCTGAGTTCATCCATCATGCCACCATCTGATCAAAGCCACCATCAACATCCACCTGAATGGCTACAATCTCTTCTTGTCTATTCTCATCCTTTACAGTCTATTCTCTGTTTCTTATTGCAGACAGTAATTTTTTTCTTAATTTCGAAAAGACAAACCTCATCATGTTATACCCTTATTTTAAAAGTTCTGTTCTAGGGCTGGGGTAGTGGCTCTGTGGTAGAGCGTTTGCCTGGCTCGTGTGAGGCCCTGGGTTGGATCCTTAGCACCACATAAAATAAATAAATAAATAAAAGTATTGTGTCCAACTACAACTAAAAAATAAATATTTAAAAAATAAAAAGTCCCCTGCTCTTAGGAGAAACTCCAAAATCTTCTCTCACCTCCAGAATCTGGCTCCTGCCTACTATCAGTCCTCCTCTCCGGCTCCCATGCTGCATCCTTAGCAGTGCTCCCCTGGTTTTCTAGCACACCAAGCTTCTAACTCACTTTGCAGTTTTGAACATCCTGCTCACTACCTGGACTGCACTGACCCTGAACACCTCACCCCGATGTCCTAAATGTACAGCCACTCAGCTTGAGCATCACCTCTGACACCAGTGGTCAAGTCTATAACCTCCAAGAAACCTGTACTCCTCCTCCACCATACTCACCAAAACCTGTATTTAAACAATCACATATTTGCACAGATGGTCACTTGTTCATACTATGTGTAGTCACAGTGGAATGTGACTTTTATATCTTACATTTCCAGTACCTGACACTGTTGTAGTCCACTCTTAAGTCCCTGATAAAGTCCCATTCGCTTGCTATCAATTCTACAAAGTCTTTCCTCTAATCCCTCATTTGGGATCACTCCCTGTTACACCCTAAAGCACTTGGTTTTTAATGAAAACATATTTCCCAGTGTACCTTCCATTAGAGTGCCATGTGCATGCACTTATCTCCTCCAATCAATGGGCTGCAGGAAGGCAAAGACAGTCACCTGCTTCATTCTTTTTTTTTTTTTTTTTTTTTTTTTTGGTGCTGGGGATTGAACCCAGGGCCTTGTGCATGCAAGGCAAACACTCTACCAACTGAGCTCTACCCCCAGCCACCTGCTTCACTCTTACAGATGCTTTCACTCTTCCAAAAACCTGTTCACAAAGTCATATTATTCATTTGACAAATGTGTGAACTGTTGAAAATTTGACATCACCAACTGCTTAAGGTAACCCAGATGGACACGATGCTTACTTGTTTCTGGTGGAGTTGCCTTTTCTTTCTTAGCACCACTGCCACTGGGGTGGGACCGTTTCCGGATCATAGACATGAGGGATCTTTGGTAAAAAGAAAAAGACCAACAGATCTTACTGGAGGTTATTACGTACCACACGATCCAATAGATAAAAATGTACAGATCCTAAATAATCAGTAAAAGTCCAACTCTTCTGCAGATGCATGAACACAGAATTTACGAAGTCTACTTTCATTTTTGACAGTGTTAAATTTTTTCATCTTTTTGAAGGAAAGAAATATGTCTCATTCCTTTCTGTGCAAAACCAAAGTAATCACCAGAGGAAGGGACTGCTATGGTTACTGAGACAATGCATACATATTTACAAAGGAAAACAGATACAGGAAAAAATTCACTACGTAAAAATTCATATGTAAAATTCAGAAATGGCTATCGATTTACTACATTTTAGGGAAAAGAAGAGATGAGAGAATTAGGAAATGTTTCATATAAAAAAGCAGTATATGTTATCAATAAATCTCTACTTGTCAAATATTGGCATAAAAATATCTGAATCTACATGCGATAGATCAACTATTTAAGGATAAAATATATTTAGACCACTGTTTCTCTAGCCTATTTTTAAAATGTATATAAAATTCAAATTATGATAAATTGAACCACATTAAAGTTTTAAAACCTCCATGTGTTAAAGGATATTATAAGGACTAAGAAAGACAAGTTACAAAATAATTTTTAAAAAATCAATGAAAACAGCAGATAACACAATAAAAAAATGGACAAAAATACTCAGCTACTGTAGAAGGACATCCAAGTTTCTGATATACAAACAAGAAAGCTGTCTGATTCCCTTAATTTTTAGGGAAACACAAGTTAAACCCATACTGAGATAACACTATTTGCTCATCAAGTGTGAAAAAAAATAAGTCTGATAAGATCAAGTGTTGGTGCCGAAGAATTTCAAACCACAAGGTGCCATTTTGGAAAATGGGCATTATCTGGTGGAGCTGAAAATGTACATATCCTGTGATCCAGATAATCCACAACCTCAGACTTCACAGAATCGAAAGCAAGCTCTTGTGCTCTAGGATACATGTGCAAGAATGTCACACTGAATTTCTATAATTCCCTGAACTGGTAAGGACTCAAATGCCCATCAGCACCATGATGGATAAGCACCTTTTGAGACATTCATCAAGTGGATTACATATCAATGCACAGGAATGAACCTCAGTCACACAATATAACATGGAGAGTCAGAATCTATTGTGGTCTAAGAAGAGCAAGACACAATGGACATATGAAAATTCCAATTACACAAACTTCAACAACAGGCCACACTGATATTTATAGTAGTATAGAGGCCACTGGGTTTCAGAACACACTACTACAAAGTACAGCACCCTGGCATGCTTAGTACTTTAAACTGAAGGACACTGAGATGGCCCTGGAGGGTCTCTCTGACCTTCTGCTGCCCTCCTGTCTCCCGCCCCTCTTCTTCTCCCAGAAGGTAGGTAGGACACAGAAACTAGCACCTTCCCTGGTCTTTCTATGTAGGAACTGGCCATAACGAGATCCTCTGACCTACTTGTCTGACAGTAAGTCATGACACTCTCATTCTCCCCAAGAGGAAGGAATGCTACAGAGGCCAGGAACGATTGAGCACACAGGCCTTGCTGGGTCCCTCCTCGGCCTACTACCATTAGCTCCTACCCCTCCCTCCAGTCACGTTTCCATGTGGCTGGCTGTTCCTCCTTAAACCTAAGCCTATCAACAGTTTCCCCTACTGTTAGGACTCTACTCTCCAGACATTTGTGACATGATCATCTCTTGTTAGCCTGTCTTTTGTTAACAGGAGTGTCAGCAGTGACCCTTAGCACCAGTGAAGAAAGGTACGCTGCCTTTCTCTATCCCCACAGGACACACATGTAGACAAGACAAAAGTCCATTTAATAAAGGCAAGAAAACTATGCCTCTGTGCATCACCATTTCAATTTCACCATATCAAGCTTCAAGCAACTGTCACCCTACATGGAATTATTCAGTGGCGATTTCTACCTCCTAGTTCTTCAAGAACAGTTCTTGTTAGAAGTGGAAGATACACATATCCTATGAACTACGGAACACGTGTATGTCCACCTGACTGGGCCAGAGAGTGCCCAGGTATTTGATCAAAGGCGTCCTGGGTGTTTCTGTGAGGGTGATTTAAATGAGATTAACATTTAATTAATCAGAAGACTGAGCAATGACGACTACCTTCCCTGATGTAGGGGGCCTCTTCCAACAGTGAGCACAACAAAAATGCTGGCCCTTCCCACAGTAAGGAAGAACTGCTCCTGCCTGACACTCTTCAAACTGGAACATCATCCTTTTCCTGCTTTCGAACTTGAACCATCACCACGTGCTGCCTCTTGAGCCTGCCAGCCTCTGGAATGGAACTGTGCCACAGGTTCTGAGGGCTCCAGCCTCAGAGTGGAACTGTACTATCATTCTTTCTCTATGGTCCCAGCTTGCTGACTCCCCTGCAGATCTTGTGACTTATAAGCCGCCCACAACTACATTGGGCCAGTTCCTTGTAATGAATGACTGACTCTACTTGGTCATGTGCCACATAACAATGTTTCAATGACAGATCACATATACAGTGATGCTCCCAAAAGCGTATATTATTGCCTAGTGACATCATAACCATCTTAGTTTGTGTAAGTATACAGCATAATGTTTGCAGATTGAAACTGTCTTAATTTGCATTTTTCTCAGACGGAATCTCCATTGTTAACAACACATGACTCTGTTTATAGCTATCGACATCTACATCTGTACACACACCTCCTGCTGGGTCTGGAGAATTCTAACTAATGTACCCAGCCCTCTCCCCAGGAACCAAACTTGTCCAGGACCTGTCCTTCCTACACTCCTTGTTATTTAGGTTGAGGGGTTCCCCAAAAGCTCCTAAGTGAGACAATGCAAAAAAGTTTAGGGGTAAAATGATGGGATTATGAAATCCTTCACCTAATCAGTATGTTAATCCACTTGAACATTAACTGGGTGATGAGGGTGGTAGGGTTTGGCTGGAGGTAGGTCACTGGGGGTGTGCCTTTGGGGCACACATTTTGTTCCTGATGTGCAGAGCTCTATTTCCTGACTGCCATGTCCTGAGCTGCTTTCCTCCTCCACACCTTTCCCCTGATGTGCTGCCTAGGACCAGAGCCATGGTATCAGCCATCTAAGGGCTGTCACCTCTGAAACCAGGAGCCCCAGAGAAACTTCTCTTCCTCTAATTGTTCTTGTCAGGTCTTCTGGTCACAGTGCCAAAAAAGCTGACTAAAATACTCCTCTGATACAAAATGAATAAGGTATGCCCTCTTCCTCTTTCTCCTAAAAGGTAATAAAGCCACTTAAGCCATGGGTCTTAGCCCTCAACCCCCCCCCCCACACACTTTCCCTTCTACCTATTATCTATACCAGGGTAAATAAAGCACATGGCTCAGGAACAAAGTTGGAAAACCTTGACTGACAGGTTTGAAGTCCATCAAAGCATTTAAAACACATGCAAATATGTTTCTTTGACAAGAAAGTATTTCTCATGCATAAAAAATTTCTGAAAATTATCTCCTCTACTATTTAAACCCATCTTAAAATATAAGCCATTCATTCATATTATTCAATAAAAATTGTATTGAAAGAGGCTTATGAAAGAGTTCATGTCTGAGATATACAAAGTCCTGAACTTATATCCATTTCTCAGTCTATTTGCAAAGTACTCTTTGGGGGAAAAAAAATTCTATTTAGGTAATACTTTACTTTTAATTCTAGGGGCTCTCAACATTTCTGAGACTAAAAATTACAGGCCAACAGCAAGATTGTAATTGCTTTTTAACAGTTTTCCCTCCTCAGAGAAGTGACCTTTCTTATCAGCTCAAAATTCTAGACCTTAGAGAAAGATCAAAGTGATGAATGTCTAATTTTAAATGTCAAATTTGGAATATCTCCTACAGATTTAGCTACCCAGGAGAGAAAGAATTTCAAATACCTGAAATTCTTTCAATTAACTCTTGGATCGATCACGTGTAAAAATTATTTAGCCTTAGCTACTTCAATGGCTTCAAGTAGATTATGTCATCCCCTACTCAGTAAGGAAAAGTAATGAGAATCTTTTTAAAAGGCAAAGTTCCATTTTCATAGTCATGTGGGAGGAACATGCTACACATTCTATTCAGATGGATCAGCAAAGGTGCAAAGCAGGAACAAATGGCCTCTCTGTGTGAAAGGATTAAACAAATCGCATGAGTTAATGAAAGCTAAAAAAATCTTGCAAAAGTTTAAATGCCATTTGTTCAGGAATAAAGTACACAAAGCACCTAACTCTGTGGCCTGAGGAGGCAAGTAGTCACCACTGCAGGTAGGCTGTCTTCTCTAATTGTGCATGGCTGTCTGGGGAACCACAGAGGCCAAAAATGACTCTGGATCTCCTGAGTTCATGATGCTCCAGAAAGGCACTTCACTACCGTCATGTACCTTGGTCTTCCGAAACAGTGAATTCCTGTCTGCATATGTGATTTCCTTTACCAATAATTTAGGTGTAAATTATTTTCCTTATAAAAGGTTCCTCTTTCAGCCTTATTCAAAATTTAAATATGTGGCTAAGGATTAAAAAGAACAAGCACTTCCAGATTAATTTCTAGTTTGTGACAATTAGTGGGCTTAGGTATTAGCTCAGTACTTCTATTTTAAAAATAAGTAAATCAACTACAACTTTTCAAATTCAAATTAGTGAGAGAAAATGATGAAAATATCCTGGAGACGTTCCTTGGTCCTACAGGAATTTTACAAAGAAAATCCCAGTGTCATGGAATGAAATTTTGAAAGTGGAGTATCCAAGATTAAAAATGCAAGATTCCAGATCCTGGGTTTGGAACACCCACATGGAATCTCAAGGTCAACAACAGATGAACACGTTGGCCACGAGAACTTCTTTACCAAGTGGTTTTTTTTTTTTGTTTTTTTTTTTAAGCCAATACTCTACATATTACAAGGAGGGAATAATACATTGGTCTTTAATTTTTTTTCCCAAGAGAAGCACCCGTCACTCTTTTATGCTTTTTACCAACCCTGTCATGATTCAGTATAAGCTGGTATTCAAAAGAAAAAGGCGACCACCAGCACTACCACAGCAGTCCCTCTAGCACTTACCGGATGGGATTGGGTGGAGGAGGGGGCAATGGTGGTGGAGGCGGAGGTGGAGGAGGGACTGAATTCTCAGACTGGTTCACCCGTTTCTGGAGTTCATCGACTGCACAGAGGCAAGCATTCAAAACAGAACAGAAGTAAGCAACCTCACATCTTTTATCCATGTAGAAGAAAAAACATGACCTCCCTCAAAATCAAGTACTTTCCATTGAGACAAAGTTGGAAATTTCAATATGAAACTGCAGGCATTTAAAACTGTTCATTATCTAGTCTATCACTAAGACGAGAAAGGTCTTCCATCTGGTACAACAAAATGGTACAGTCTTTCTCCTGCATATGCAACTTCAGAAAAAAATTCAAAACTAAGGGGTGGGAAGTAAGGATTGAGTAGGTTGAAGAAATATTTGTAACAATGGAGCGCATACTACTGGAACACTAAGAAATTGTTAATGCTTGACTTTAAATGTGTGTGGATCAAGAGTTACTTTTAAAGATGACATTTAGTGATGGATTTTAATAGCTGCATACTTCTCTCCTCCGCTTAATTTCTTTCAGAAACTTATTGTAAATGCGAATGTCCTTGATTTTAACCAGATTCACATTCCTAAATGCCTGTAACTCAGAAACTTTCTGCTCTTTTGAAGAGCATTCTGGAGATATAATGTATTCATTCCATTCATCCAAGTCACTAATGAGACACATTTATTAAGGACCCACAATGTAAAAGACCCCATGAATAGTGTTATTGGAGACAGTAGTGTTCCTGGCTTTAAGGAGCTCAATTTAAATGTATATCACAGGGCTTGAGATGCAGCTCAGTGTATAGCACTTGCCGAGCAAGCCCATGGCCCTAGGTCTATCCTCAGCACTGAAAAAAATGTTTACATACAGATGCTAATCCTGTCATATGGGTTAATGGGTGACAGATACCACGAAGTACTGTGTGCACCCAGAGGTAGCGCATACTGTCCGTGACTGACTTCTGCTTTCCCCTACACACTACAATAGGCAGGGTGGACCAAGCTCTCGACACCAAGAATCCTCTAGTTATTCCCTGTGCATGCCTCACTCTCTTTAAAGGGATTCTGAGATCATCAAAGACAAAAGGCAT